>NC_090923.1:346213545-346516575 GCF_040938575.1 Ambystoma mexicanum | reverse complement strand
ATGAGGGTTTCCCTGGTTTTCCCACGGTCGCCAAGTACTTAACCGGGCTCCGAAGGGGTTGCCAGGGGGATTCCTATGTTCTACTGGGATATATCTTTCCATCCTTTCTTTTGAAACCTGGAACACCACTGGAGATACGATTTGGTCGTTCATCTATTTCCAGGTAGGAGACTCTACGCTTTCTGTGTTGCAATGCATGAAGACTGATTTATTGCCGGAAACGGTTTGTAGTGATCATTACACCCCCCTATCTATGCCGATTTCCTTCAACAAGGAATTTCCATTGTCAATCAAATTCTGGCAGTTGTTTTCTTATGCAAAGCTACGACTATTTCCAGTAACCAACCAGGGCATCCCCACTCTTTCATTTTTCCCCACAAGTAGTCCCTGTTAACTAGGTCGAAAGCGATTTAAAATCTACGAACGCTAGGTACAGGGCAGGATTTGCTTTCTTACTCGCCTGGTTAATTGGAGAATCCACCACTGGGAGATTTAAATTAATACTGTCCTCACTCCGAAAGCCAGTTTGTAGGGGATGGAGAAGCTTTTTTGGTATCCAGTCATTGCCTCGACAGCCAAACCATCGACAACCATACCCTTGAAAAAAATGCATTGAAAAAAAACCATTGAATGCATTGTTTTCAATGGTAAAGGGTTTAGTTTAGCAAAAATGGGTTTTAAATGTTAAAACATGGGGCTTTGGGGGGATTTCCCCCATTTAAAAAAAAATGCATTAGCTGTTTTTTTTGTCTGCTTTTTTTTCAAGGGTATGGTTGTCGATTGTTTGGCTGTCGAGGCAATCACTATAAACCGCTTTTTTTGTCAGCCTATGCTTGCAGGTGTTTTAATACACACTCAGAAAAGACCTTGCCAGTAGTGTCCAATAGGAATAGTAATCGGTAGTTTTCAGGGTTTACCTGTCAACTGCTTTGTACACTGGGATCAAAATTGAACTCGAGCATGATAGCTGGATCTTTTTTTGGAGGCATACTTTGGTAAACAAATTGCAAAGAAAGGTTGCCCATCTTACTGGGTCAGCTTTCAGCACGACCACCGCCAACCCATTTTGTCCCGGGACCCTCGGGTTCTTTGCTTTTTTAATTAACTCCATGATGCAATCACGGTTGACGTGCAAGGGCCATCCACCCCCCTCTCCTATTTTCCTTTCATCACCCTTAACCTTCTCATGCATTTTTGCTTCAATGAACGTACGCCAACTGGCATCTGAAATGGGGTTGATCATGCACTTACCATTCTGAGATTCTTTAGCTAACGCCAGGGTCCGCTACATAGTTTTTGGATTATGCATCAGCATAGCTTGCAGTAATAACTGCCAGTTTGTATTTAGGCCCTGCCCTTTCCGCAGCTTTTGCCAATTACGATAGCAATTCTTGATTTTCCGTATATTCGCTATAATAACTGATTTGGGAAGAGCAGATTTCTTTTCAATTCTGATTTGTCTATGTAATTTTCATTTGGCCACATGAATCTCTTTATCAAATACCTTGGTTTTACTGTCTCCTAATGAAGCCTTTGGTTTACCACAGATTGTTCCCACTTGGTTGGTCATTTCCTTTATCCAAATTTCGATGCCATCTGGATCTAGGTTATCTAAAACACACTCCTCCACCATAATTTTAGACCAGCATTTACCAGCCCTTCTGATGTTGCCTTCCGACCATCGAATTCTATTGCCACCTTGGTTGAGTACAATATCGCCTGGGCCAGGGACAATCTGATTTCTGCCCTTTCGCTCAATGCAGGTTTCCAGTTTCCGGTGGTCACTATACATTGTGGGAACCATACAACATGAGCTAGCAAGTTCCAGTAGGGGGCCATTCATACATATATAGTCAGTGGTGCTGTTCTTATTTTCCATGGACCAGGTCGGTTGACCTGGTATGACACTCCCAACTCGTCCATTTAGAGATGTAAATTCCCAACCCACCCAGAATTTTTCCCATTCTTTTCCTTTCACATTCCAAGCTTTCACCACCTTCTTATTTCGTTTGGGGATGTGACTAGCCAACATATTCGTAGTGAATTCCCCACACTTCGCATTCAAGTCCCCACACAATAGAATCATATCACGCTCAGGATTTTCCACCGCCATCACAACATACAGGGGTTCACCAATTGTAAGAAAATATGCTTGATTGCAAATTATGCGAAGAATCACAACGTAAATATTTTATGTTTGCAAGAATCACACCTGGCACAGGATGTTAAGCTTCCCAATTTTGCAGGATGGCTTATACATAGGTACTGCTCCTCCTTTACCTCATAATCACGTGTGGTGGCTACGTACATCCAACTGTGTTTGGAATTTAAACTCCATGATCAAATTGGGGATGAGATGGGACGTTACCTACTGTTGGCAGGTGAAATTGCAGGGGGGCGGGTTGTTATTGTGAAAATATATGCTCCGAATAATGACTGCCCAGACTTCTTCCAACGTTGTGCCTATCACTTAAATACATTTTTGAATTGTGAGGTTGTGTGGGTGGGTGATTTCAACGTTGCAGTCTCCCTGGATCTGGACAGATCCTCTACAGCCCAGTTTACACTCCCTAGGGCAACCCAGAGGTGGAAAGCCATGCTGAATATCACGGTCTCCACAATGCCTGGTGCTTGGAACATCCCACAGCTAGGTAATATTCCTTCTTCTCTGGGGTACACGGTAGTTCCTCCAGGAAAGACTATATCATGACAACATCACACTTGGCTCGAGAGATACTAGGGGCTGCGATACTCCCCTGGACACACTCTGACCATTCGCTGTTGTTGATTCACTTCTCGGGCCCGATTCGCCCCCCTAGGCAGTTGTGCTGGTGTTTCAGGGCCGGTGTGCTGGAAGACGCTGTTTTCCGGGTTGAAATAGGGCAAGCCATACATACCTATTTTTATGTGAATGTGGTCTCGGTGCCGGATCCAAGGGTTGTATTGGAAGCCTTTAAGGTATATATTAGGGGTGCTGAATGGCTTAGGAATTGTGGGCTCTTGAGGGTCTTGCGTAGATCAATATTTACACTTGAGCAGGAGATCAAGGGCTTAGAGTTACAGCAGGGGCTCCTTGACTCCCCAGATGTACAGACTCGATTAAGGGCGAAAAGGGAGGAAATGGCTCTCCTGACAGCTAGAGAAGAACGGTTCCTTGGGCATCGCATAGCAGCAGCAGCATTTGGCAAGAGGGATCGTCCCAGCCAAACGTTGGCCTGGGCCATTAAACACAAATGTCAATTGGACACTATAGTAGAAATCAAGGACACAGAGGGGAACCCGACTAAAGACTGAGAAAATTAACTATGTATTCTGCGACTTTTACGAGAGGCTATATACTTCTCAAACGACTGCTGGGCATGACTCTATCGGGCAATATTTAGACAGGGTTGCTCTGGGCTGGTTAGACCCCGCTCAAGGGGTGTACCTGAATGAACCCCATTCTGATGAGGAGTTCCGTAGAGTGATTCTTTCTCTTCCTAATGGCAAAGCACTGCGTTTGAATGAGATTACAGCAGAATTGTACAAAGCATATGCCGATCTTTTAATCCCACACCTGTGTAAAATGTACGAAGCAGCCATAGCTTCATGCATACTCCCTGAATCCACAAGGACTGCCCTTGTAACGGTATTGTTGAAACCCACTAAGGATACCCGGAAGTGCTCCTCGTACAGGCTGTTATCCCTAATTAATACGGACAATAAGATCCTAGCCAAGACACTCGCCGACAGACTCCTACCGTATATGCCTGCCCTGGTCCTCCCAGACCAAGTGGGCTTTATCCCCAGACGTTCTACCCAGAATAACCCGAGACGTCTGTTTGCACTCATGCATAATGTAAACCCTGGGATCCTTATTGCTGTGGCTGCTCTGGACACTGAGAAGGCTTTCAACTTGGTGGAATGGCCATTCCTGTTAGTTTCTTCGATGTTTAGGTATCGGACTATCCTATCTCCAATGAGTTTGGCTATTGTCCACAGCACTCAGTGCGGCGGTGTATACTAATCGTATGCTGTCTGATTATATCCATCCAACATGGGGAACGAGGCAGGGATGCCCTCTGTCCCCCATCCTCTTTGCCCTGGCGGTTGAACCGTTGGTATGCACCCTACGGGAGTATGCTCATAGGGGGATAAAGATCCATTCCCATCTTTCCATATTCTCTCTTTATGCAGATGACATGTTGTATGTGAAGCACCCCAGACAGAATATACAACCACTGGTACCAGAGATCGGCCGGTTCCGGGACCTCTTGGGGTTGAGTTTTAACTGGACTAAATCAGGGGTGTTCTCGTTGACTACCGGTGTACTTCGGTCTGACATCAAGAGGCCTTCGGTTGGTGCCCACTGGATATTCGATATTTAGGTAGTCTGGTGTTCCCGTCCCACGACAGACTTATACAGGGAAAACTATGTGACGGCGCTCGAGAAACTGGAACATAAGGTCTTAGTGTGGATCCTCCTTCCCATCTCCCAGGCTGTCCGAATATCCTAGGCCAAAATGGTGATACTTCCAAAGCTTTTATAAACATTTAATATCATCCCGTCCTGCCCACCAGTGGGTTTTTGTTTTTGGCTTAAGAGCTTGATGGTCCAGCGGGTCTGGGCTGACGAGCAAGCCAGGATATCATATAATACCTTGACCTTGCCATATGAACGGGGGGCGTGGAAGGATGTGTGTGATTTCTTTGAAAATATTTTACCTAATGGAGATTTCACTGAATCCATTTCACCGTAAAACGGAATTACCTTTTAACTTTTTTGACTTTTTTCCCTACCCTAACTTATACTCTTACCCCACACCCCACCTATTATGCATAACACATATACCACTACACCTACCATTTTCGGTGAAATAAATTCGGTGAAATCTCAATAGGTAAAATGGTATTCAGTGAAATCTACAGTAACAGGCCTGGAATGCCCGGATCTGTATATTTATTTCATAGCAGCACAGATAGAATATTCTGTGTGGTGGTGGTCCTCTTCTGCTGAACTCCCACACATCCCGCTTGAAAAAGGAACCGCATAACGGAATTACATCAGAGGGTTGTTTTGGGGTGACTCTGGAAGAGAGGAACGTACAGATATACAACTGGTGGCAATCACTTGCAGGACCTAGAGTCAGCTACGAGTGGTGGGGCAGGAGGTTCTTCACTCCCCCGCGCTCGCCACATATTGGGGCCGCAAAATACCACTTACTCACAAAAAGATATTTCAGAATCACTTTGAAAGTTGGGGGTCCACACCCTGCGGGATCTTATCATGATGGGAGGTTCATTACCTGGGAGGCCCTGAAGGACATAGTGGAAGGGACGGCAGTGACAATAATAATAATTTAGCATTTATATAGCGCTACGAACCCTCTGGCATCTGAGCACTGCTTATTATTACCCATGGTGTGTGGTGCTCATTTATCGACCTCGGAAGGATCAAAGGCTGAGTTTGGCCCTGCCGGGATTCAAACCCACATCAGCAGGCTCTGCACGGATGTCAAAGTGGGCACTCCTACTCGCTGTGATATCGGACCGGTGATATGCTGTTGTACTTCTGGTTGAGAGAGGTATTTAAATCCAAATGACCAAACTACCCGCATTCACCTACTACTTCTCCAATACTGCAATATGCCACTACACCACCAACTACTAATAAGCTGGTGTCCTCTATTAATAAGGTTATTAGATCAAAGAAGGTAACCCCAAATGGGTAATTACAAATTCAGATGGGAGTTGGCTCTGGGAAAGCCTTGAACAATCGTCTCTGATTGATATATTTTATATTTCTGCATCAAGTTTACCATTCCCCTGCACGCCTACATGGGTTTTACCCCGGCAAATCTCCCCGCTCCCCCTGCATTAGGTGCAGGTTCAACCCGGATGATTTTTCCCATGTGACCTGGGGCTGCCAGCAGAATCGACCATTTTGTGTTAAAATACAGAAGACTGTGTCCCAGATGCTACATGCTGAAAGGCAATACCGGCCAGAGCTGTGGTTACTTGCCCTGATCGAGGGTGGGTCTCGGGCTGAGAAGAAATTGGTGGGGATGGTTTCAGTAGTAGTCAGATCCATAATAGCCAGGGCATGGAGGAGGTGAAGGGCTCCATGTTTCTGGGAATGGGTTAACAATAGGAGTATGTGCGAAAAGAGGGAAACACAATACGCAGCGTCACTACCCGTCTGCAACAGACCACTGGATTATCAGGAACCATTCAGAACTTGTATGACTGAGGATGCGGAGGACTCCGGTCTTCCCTCGTCCCTGGATGTTGATGCCGGTGGGGTGTGTGAAGCAGCCTTTGTTGTCTGCTCAAATATGGTGGGGTTGGGAGGATCCCAGCCGACTTTCGCTTATTGTTGAGTCTCCTATTGTTTCTATGCGGGAGGTTCTCAGGTTTAGGGTATGTTCACCCCCCATTTTAAATCAATGAGATCCGATAAGAGAAAACTTTAAATCCTTTGGAGACACTCAAATACAGAGGAAAATAAAACCAACCTAATTAATATTTCTGCCCAATACAAAAAGGAAATTATTCACACCAAGCAGGAAACGTATAATAACAGGATTCACCAAGCCAGCTCAAATACTAAGGAACTCTTTGTCATCCTGAAGGAATTGGAGGCCCCCCATACAACCGACAGACTATTGTCTAAAGGACAAAATATGGTGCACCAACTTTCAGACAGCCCTCTCTAGCAAAATTGCTCTTCTTCAGAATAGGATTTCTGACAAAAGAGCAAACCTACCTAACTCAGCCAGTCATGAGAACTCAGACGGCTTAGACCAATCTACCACAAAGATTCAGATTTAAACGAGTGACTACTCTTGAGGTAGAGAAAATTATCTTATCCCTTAAACCTTCAAACGGTAAGGGAGACAGTTGCCCAGCCCAGATCATTAAAGATGCCGCTAAAGATTTAGCACCTTTTATCGCCAAACGAATTAATGCCTCCTTTACCTCCGGCACCGTCCCGAGTAATCTAAAGGAGTGTTGGGTCATACCCCTCCTAAAAAAACAATCTCTCGAGCCTTCCATTCCCACCAACTACTGGCCTATCACCATGGTACCATTCCTACTCAAGATCCTAGATAAAGCAGCCTACATTCAAATACAGAAGTATCTAGAGAACAATCATCTCCTAGGAGTCCGCCAATCTGGATTCAGGCCCCAACACGGCACCGAAATGGCACTGATTGATCTCAAAACCCAAATCGATTAATTGAAAGACAAGGGGAAAATAGCCCTGCTACTTCTCCTTGATCTTTCTGCTGCTTTCGATCTGGTGGATCACAAAAGTGCTTTGCAAACACCTTGACTCAGCAGCCCATTTTTCACGAGATGCCATAGCATGGAACAAATCTTTCTTAAATAACAGGACTACAAGTGTCTTTTCACCTTCTGCAGCAGCGGATCCCATCCCGATCACTTGTGGCGTGCCGGAGGGCTCCTGCGTCTCACCCACAATGTACAATATATTCACAAAACCATTGTTCGATGATCTTGACCATCTGGATGTCACCTACACGAATTATGCAGATGACACCCAGATCCTCATTCCACTTACTGGAGACTACGACAAGGAAACTGCACTTGTAAATAAAATCTACCTCATCATCCAAGCATGGATGGTCGCCCACGCCCTATGCTTGAATGATGATAAAACTGAAATTATCATACTCCTACGTCCCGTCCCCTTTCCTCCATACTTATGGGACATCTCTCCGTCCTGTGGGACGGGACCGCAGCACTTTGTAAAAAGCATCCAAAAAATGTGTCCTTCCTCTCTTTCTTGTGCGGGGCCCGCCCACCTTGGCTCTGCCCCGCGCATCGCCCATCAGTCCTTTTCTTCGCTCGATCGGGGCTGGACGCACTTGTATCCTCGGAAGATTTTCTTCCCTTTTTTCCTCTCTGGCTCTCGCTAGCGTTCGTTTACTAGTCTGTCTATGTCTTTCAAATTAGACTTTCCAGATTGTTCATCGTGTCACCGTTGCTTCACGAGGGCGGATCCCCATCCTCTTTGTTTAGAGTGTTTAGGTCCGGAACACAGTTGGGACTTCTGTTTTTACTGTGACTCCCTTTTGGTCCGGGCACTTCAACGTTGGTTGGAGCGGTGGGAGGAGGTGTTCCGACAAACTCCTCCTTCGCATTTTCAGGCGTTCATCGACGAGAAGAAAAAACGCCCGGTAAGTTCTTTACTTTTCAGAGCACCCCGACCGGGGGATACCTTCCCGGGTTCCTCTCGGTCTGGGAGGGGTGTTGATTGCTCTGTTACTGGGGTTCGCCCTGAGGTGCCCGTTGGGCCTAATAATTCTACCGGAGTTTTCTCCGAGGGTCTCTGTAAGGGGCCTGTGAACACCGGAGTACGCTCTGAGGCCCCTCCTGTGGGGGCTGTTTGTAGATCCAGTTCTATTGAGTCGTGGGTTACCGGAGTTTGCTCTGAGGCCTCTCTGTCGGCTTTCCTCAATAACAAAACCGGGGAGCGCCCCGAGGCCTTGGCTGGGCTTGTAGTTACCGAACGGATGTTCGAGGCCCGCGCAGAAAAGGCTTTTACCGGGCCTGGGTCCAAGGTCTCTCGTACAGAGGCTAAAGCTACCAACAGTTCTCAGAGGCCGGTCAAGGCTTTGTCGGTGAAAGCGCACCGTTCCCGCTCTTGTGGTGACACCAGGTCTGTTGAGGGGGCAAAGAAGCAAAGTTCTTCTTTTACCGGCAGTGCTGAGGTCCTTCCTTCGAAGGCTCAGTTGGCGGTTGGTATGTCACAAAAACATGCCAGGCCTCATAGTACCGGCTCGGCCGAGGTTCCTTATGTTAAGGCTAAGATTAAGACCCCTGATCCATCGACGGGGACCCCTGCCTCACTTCCTCATGCGCCGCAGTTCCCCTCAGATGAGGACACAACCACGGCGGCCATTTTAGGTGCTATCCCTACAACTACCCCATCAGCTTCTGGTGTAGGGCTCGGTCTCTTGGGTGAACCTAAGGTCCCTTGTGCGCATCCTTACCGGCCGGTTTATGATTGGAACGCCCGGATGCCTCTTCCGCACAATGCTTCGTTGCCCGCGGGGGCGGCTCCTTTGATTTATGTGGATATGTCGGTGGAGGGGCCGGTGTGGCACCCTTCCCCGTTACGTCCCTGGATTTGTCCATCTCATGAGAGGCCTCCTCAGGTTCCGAAACAATCTCCTGAGGATGCCTTTTTCGGTAAATTTCAAGCGCTTATGCGCACCGACCCCATGAGGGAATATTTCAAAGGGCTTTTCAAGGAGATATGTCCACCGGTGCCTCTGGCTCCACCTTTTCCTCCGGTGGTTCCGCCGGCGCCTCCCTTGCCCGTGGTGCCCCCCCTGCTCTCCCACCTTTGCCTCCATTGTCCCCAGTGGACAAGGCAGTGCCTGTCACAGCTCAGCAGGATCCTGATCTGTCAGATGACCCTCAAGGCGATCAGGACAACGAGGACCTTCCCCGCTCTATCAGAGCCTTTCATGACCGGGTACTGCACATGATGAGTTTCTTAGATGTTCCGGTGCCCGAGGCACCTTCTCCGCAGGAGGGCGTGCTTTCTGGGGCATTCACCCTGTCTCCTTTGGAGTGTACCGGCCTGTTCCTGCAGAAGGATGTTCTGGACGAGGTCCGAAGAGTCTGGGAAAAGCCACACTCGGGACTTTTTGTCAGTAAAAAGATTGACGTGAGGTACAGGCTGCATTCTTCGGAAGAGGTGGCCCTGTCTTCTTGTCCGCCTCCCTCCTCCACAGTGGTGGCTGTGGCCACTTTGCAGTCCACGCCTGAAGCATCATCTTCCACGACGGCTACTCAGGTTCTGGGAAAGGAGGACAAGCTCCTCGACTCCCTCGGGAGGAAAATCTTCGCCAACTCGGCCTTGCAGCTCAGGCAGACCAACGCCGAATTGATATTGGCGGGAGCTGACATGCGGATGTGGAAAGTTCTGCGGGAGTTTGAGGAGCACATCCCGGTTGAGAAGCTGGAAGATTTCAAAGGAGGCCTTTCCGATGCCAGGGTCTTGGCCCAGGATCTCCTGGAGGCTGCGGCTCATCACGTAGACACCGTGTTGGACCTTCCATTCGATGGTAAGGAGCTTTTTCATTCTTCTACTGATGTAGAGCTCACCAAAACCAAGGATAGCACTCAGACGGTTAAATCATTGTCTGTTCTGGTTAAAGCTCCTTTCAAATCCCAGAGACCGTTGTCGCAAAGTCGACCTTCCTCTGGTTTTAGGGGCTTCCTCGACCGCAAATCTTGCAGAGTGTATACTCCTGTGGGGAATAACCGCCGTAGACAACAGCGTACATGGTTTTTCTCCCGCTCCTCAGCCTCCTCATCCGGTTCAGGTGGCACCGCCACCGATAAGCCTGCCAAATGAGGGTTTTCCGCGCTCGCACGAGACCCCGGTGGGAGGACGCATTGCGTCTCATTGGGAGGCGTGGCAGACCATCAGAGAAGACAGATAGGTCTTGTCAGTCGCTCGAGCGGGCTTCCGCTTACCTTTACCCGCTACCCCACCCCTCAACCCTCCTTTTCAGCTGTCTGGCTCGCCCTCCCTCAAAGCCGAAGTTCAGAAACTTCTGGACCTCAGAGCTGTGGAACCCGTTCCCTTTGGGGGAGCGAGGGGAGGGCTTCTACTCCCGGCTGTTTACGGTGCCCAAACCCAACCAGGCTGGCCTGCGCACCATCCTAGACCTTTCCCAGTTCAATCTTTTCCTACCCCAAGAGAAATTCAAAATGATCACGCCCAGCCAGATAGGCTCCTCCTTGCAGATGAGCGATTGGCTCAGCGTTGTGGATCTTCAGGATGCGTACATGCATATCCTGATTTGGAATCCACACAGGAGATATCTCCGCTTGTCTTTGGGAGAGGAGAACTTCGAGTTTCGAGTGCTTTCTTTGGGCCTCAGCTGGGTGCTGCGTGTCTTCACGAAGATGATGTCAGTGATTGCGGCCTATCTTCGTCTCCAGGGTATCCATGGGTATCCGTATTTGGACGACTGGCTCTTACGCCGGGGTGCAGCCCGAGGCCTTGGTGGGGCTTGGTGTTACCGAACGGATGTTCCAGGCGCGCGCGAATAAGACTGTTACCGGACCTGAGTCCGAGGTCCCTCGTTCAGAGGCTAAAGCTACCAACATTTCTGAGGGTCTGGCAAGGCCTTATCAGTGAAGGTTGTTTCTCACCGTTCCTGCTCCTTCTTTTACCGGCAGCGCCGAGGTCCTTCCTGAGAAGGCTAATTTGGCAGTTATGTCACAGAAACATTCCAGGCCTCATAGTACCGACTCTGCCGAGGTTCCTTATGTTAAGGCTAAGGTTAAGACCCCTGATCCATCGACGAGGACCCCTGCCTCACTTCCTCACGTGCTGCAGTTCCCCTCAGGTGATGCCAAAATGGCACCCGTTCCCGCCACGACCTTGGCAGCCATTTTGAATGCTACCCCTACAACTGCGCCATCGGTCTCAGGTGTAGGGCTGGGTTCTGGGCCTTGTGCGCATCCTTATCGGTCAGTTTATGACCGGATTGCTTGGATGCCCCTTCCGCACAATGTTTTGTTGCCTGAGGAGTGGGCACCTTGGGTTGATCTGTCCATCCAGATATGGGAGTGGGCCATGCTTCATGGTGTCTGGCTGCTTGCGGTGCACATCCTGGGCCAGCTGAATGTCACAGCGGATGCCCTCAGCCGGTGGACAGTGGTCAGCTAGGAGTGGGAGTTGAAGGCGGAGGTCCTCTCATGGTTTTTCTCGCGTTGGGGCACACCAGAGGAGGACCTCTTCGCTACGGCGGTAAACAAGAAGCTTCCTCAGTATGCCTCCAGAGGGTGGCTGAGAGCCTCCTCTCTGGGGGATGCTCTCGAGATTCCATGGCACATGAGAGCTTATGCCTTCCCGCCTCTGCCTCTAGTTCATCAAGCAATTTGGAAGCTGAAGAACTCTGTGAGCTGTTCCCTTCTGCTCGTGGTCCCGTGGTGGCCGGCCAGGTTTTGGTTCTTAGAACTTCAACACCTGTCAGTGTTTCCACTGATCATGTTACCAGTAACCCCAGATCTTCTTCATCAAGGGAAACAGCAGAGGTGGCACCCCTCCCCACAATTGCTGAGCTTGGCGGCATGGTGCCCGAGTTCGTCTTTAGAGCATCTTAACTTGTCTATGGATAACATGCGTATTATCCAGGCAGCCAGGAAACCCTCGACCAGATCCCAATACAGGAGTAAATGGCTCAGGTTCTGTCATTGGTGTTTGGAAAATCAGTTGGATCCAAGGGTGGCTACGATTGACACGGTGCTGTCCTTTGTGTCCTCCCTAGCAGAGTCGGGTGTTCACGTTCTGTCGTGCAAAACTTACCTTTCAGCGGTTTCCACTTATCTTGCTACAGACCAATGCTCTTATTCTCCGAGTAACCCAGTGGTTAAGAGGCATTTTGCAGGCTTGACACGCCTCTACCCTCCGGTTCGTAGTCCGCACCCGCCGTGGGACCTAAATGTAGTCCTGACGGCGCTGTGTCATAAACCTTTTGAACCCATGGCCACGGTGGACCTCCAGTACCTATCCTGGAAAATGTCCTTTCTGGTCGCCGTTACGTCTGCGAGGAGAGTGAGTGAGCTCCAGGCCTTGTCGGTGGAGCATCCTTTCTTATTCTTTCACAAGGACAAGGTAGTCCTACGGACAAACCCGGCCTTTCAGATGGAATTCAGTTACCACCTTCGGTAGAATAAGTCGATCTCCCTACCGGTCTTTTTTCCGAACCCTGCCTCAAGAGGCTGAAAGCGTTCTGCACTGTCTTGATGTCAGAAGAGCTCTTAAGTTCTACCTCGACAGGACCTCCGAGTTTAGGAGTTCTTCTCAACTTTTTGTGACCTTCGGTAACCCTCAGGGTAAGCAGGCGTCTAAGGCGACTATTTCTCAGTGGATCGCCGCCTGCATCACGGAGTCTTTCACCGTCCAAGGGCTGAAACCTCCTAAGGGTATTCATGCACACCTGGTGCGGGGCAAGGCAGCTGCGGTTGATTTTCAGAAATATGCCCCTGGGAGTCCATCGCGAGGGCAGCTACTTGGGCCTCCCCATCTGCTTTTGTAAGCATTATTGTCTTGACATGAGCTCAAGAGCTGATGCTCAGTTTGGTCAGGCTGTGCTGAAGAACCTGTTTCAGTAAGTGGGTATTTCCATCCACCCGTAGTTCCTGTAAGGAGTGCTTGGGAATCTTCCATAAGTATGGAGGAAAGGGGACGGGACGTAGGAGTATAGCCAGGTTACTCACCGTAGTGACCACCGTACTCCTAGTCCATAGTCCGCTTTCCTCCATACGCCCGCCCGCCGTCCCCTCTAATAAGGTTCCTCTGTTATTGCTAATAGGTCTCTGACCTGGCGATGGAAAAGGACTGATGGGCGATGCGCGGGGCGGAGCCAAGGTGGGCGGGGTTACGGCCGTGTGCCGGGCCCCACGTAAGAAAGAGAGGAAGGACAAATTTTTGGAAACAGTTTGGATGCTTTTTACAAAGTGCTGCAGTCTCGTCCCACAGGACGGAGAGATGTCCCATAAGTATGGAGGAAAGGGGACTATGGACTAGGAGTAAGGTGGTCACTACGGTGAGTAACCTGGTTATTCTTGCTATCCCCACTAACCTGAACAAACTCAACCCTAAGTATACCTCATTTAACATAGTTGGCAACAACATCAAAGTGGTCAAAGAGGTCAAAATGTTAGGCTTTTACATAGATTCCACTCTCACCTTTGGCAAACAGGTTAATGCCATGGCCTCGGCCACAGCATACACCTGCAGGCTGATCAGAGCATGCAAACCATTTCTCTCAAAAGACAGTTGCACTACTCTAGCCAGAGCCCTCATATTCATGAAGCTGGATTATTGCAATGCCTTATACCTGGGCGCGAGTAAGCACACCATCAACAAGATACAAATCCTCCAAAATAATGCCCTCAGAGTGGCACAGGGCATTCCCAGGAGAGAACACATATCAGAATTAAGGAGACAAAACAAGTGGTTATCTATTAAAGACACAAATCTTCTTTAAACCTGTTTCTTTAACCCAGAAGTGTCTCAACAAAGCCCCCCTAGCTACCTCTCTAATAGAATCATCAGAAGAACCTCAGAACGCCCTACTAGACCAGCAAATGCATCCTGTTTGGTCATCCCAGATATAAACTGAATAAAGCCAGGGGGCGCAGCTTCCCTGTCATGGCGGCACAGCACTGAAATGCCCTCCCTCCACCACTGAGAGCTGACCAAACCTTTCCCAAATTCAGGCGTAATACCTTGATCTGGCTTAGAGCCAAGGACCCGGGCCCCATCTAAACGCTTGACCTTACCCACTCATTCTTTGCTCAAACCCTTCTGTCATTTATGACATATGTACATAAATACTGTAATCCTTTGTATAGTATTGTCTTTTTTGTACCCAACAACGACAATTTCCTCTGTTATTCAACTCTTGTGTATATCCTGTCACAAATATTGTAATTCATGCGCAACTTGTAATTCCTGTAATATTGTGCATACATTTTTTACAACCCTTGTGTGTATCCTGTCACAAATATTGTAATTCCTGTAATATTGTGCATACATTTTTTGCAAACCTTGTGTGTATCCTGTCACAAATATTGTAATGTTTGCGCAAACTGTAATTCCTGTAACATTGTGTATATATTTTTCTTTAACTACTGTAACTGATGCCTAAAGTATACTTATAACCTTTTGCGATGCTGCGCCCAGATACCTTCGGGTGAGGTGTGCCCTACAAATAAACAAAATGGAGCAAAAGGAATCAAAAATACAACAACCGAATCATACTCAAATCAAGATCACAGTTATCATGACTTATTAACCGCTTGATTAACTGGTTGCTGTGTCAAAGCAGCTAAACTCCCTTGATAAAAATCTTCAGCAAGTATCAATTGCCTCTCAAGAAGAAATAAGAGATTCTGGTAAAATATTGCCAAATGCACCAGCAAGTTTAACCTCTGATCAAATAAGGGATGAAATAAAAAAAGTCAGTTGCCTGGTATATAACGAACAGGCAAGAGGACCAGAGAATGACGAATCCTGACTTAAGTCATCTAGCAGTTCCCTCGTACCAACCTATGTTAAAATATAACAAATAAGGAACTAAAAACCATGCACTGAACAGAATGTGCAAATAAAAACAAAATCAGTCTCCCCACTGGAATATAGTAAATAAAACAAAGTGATAACTAGTAGACAGCAAATGCAGATGAATTTTCATCAATTTATAATTGAATGTCATGAACACCCATTCACCAAATTCGATCTTAACTGTTCGAGCATATTGAATATATGCAGGGACCTATCAAAGCTGAGGAATATAAACTCTGCTGACATTGATATTATAGAATTTCTAGATGATCATGATCTCTCGAGCGCGGATTTTATTTCGCTCAACGGTAATAGCAAATATCATCTGGGGAGAGAGAGACTCATTATATGAAATAGGCTTCAATCTAATTCAAGATTGCAGCCATTTGGATTTGAATGAGGGAGATGGATCAGAGAAGACGATCTTAAGGTTTTATGGTGTAAACCGGCAAAATGTCAGTCAAATCCTAAATCTCACAATATCAACCAATATGTGAAGGCTGTCAACCAGTACCAAGCATAACAACCCCCTGTATCTGAGACCATTCGACTTATCTCCTGGAACACCCGAGGTTTCAGTCACTTCATTAACTCAAATGAGAGTGGCTTGAACAAATATGTTATCATTTTACAGGAGACATGGTTGGTGGATACACCCATATTGGACAGGTATCACATATTAATAATGCTAGCTTTGACAGAGGACGGCCGATGGCAGGGTTAATGATAGCTATTAAAAATTCCCAAAACTTTAATGCCTGTCTCTGTAATTCGCCAACTCCTTATATACAAGTGGTTAAATTGGAGAAAGACGATTATGTTATGGTAATAATAAACATCTATTGCCCAAACTTTTCTTTGGCTTTATAGAAGCGATTCTTGATGATGTAGCACTAGAACGAAATATAGACCTCATGATTGTAGAAGACTTGAACCTCCACTTACTATCCAACTTGACTGAATGGCAAAAACCTGAAGAAATGAGATGGAGTAAGATAATGAAAGAAAGACAATGTATCATGCTAAATGGTGCGATAGAGAGTGACATCCCCACACATTACACAGAGCACCCTTGAGGACTATAATTTATTATATCTATACCAATGATTTCATGACTATAGTAGACTCCCTATGTATAAGCCCAAGTAAAATGAGTGATCATTGCCAACTATGTCTAACTTGGACATGGAAATTAAGGCCTAGTAGAAAACAGAGATATAATTATAGAGGACAGGTATCAGCCAATAATGGAAGAAACCGGCTGAGATGGACAGAGAAATCGCTTGCTGAACTCGCCAATTCTTTCACAGGTCAAGAGGAAAGATGTTATGTCTCATTAATGCAAAAATATATCCAAATTAAATCTAACACAAATATGAACGGTCATAAACATTCTCATGTTTTTGATCGTGTCTTGCAGGATAGGACATCTGCTCTAAGACGTACCATTTGACACATGGAACACCAATCCATGAAAGATTAAAACAAATAAATCATTTAAAATCGATTTATTAGAATTGGCTATGAGGCAGGAAAGCCCTTTGCTATCAGCAAGATAGCGAACACATGTTAAATCGAATGGCAACTAAATCGTCAGCTGATATATATGGATAAAGGATAACGTGGGTAGAACGAATGAAAGGAGCAGTGCATAAAATGGTTGGAGTGCATGAAACGGATTGGAGTGCATGGAACGGAATGGGATGCATGGAACAGACTGTGGTGCATGGAACGGACTGGGGTGCATGGAACGGACTGGAGTGCATGGAACGGATTGGAGTGCATGGAACGCCGTGACTTACATCAAATTGGTTTGGAGTGCGTGGAATGTTTGAGAGCATTGAAAAGAACGGTTTTGAGTGCTTGAAACGGCTGTATGCATAGAACAGTTGGAGTACATGGAACGGATGGACCACATGGAACTATTGGAGTGGGCACAATCTCAAGCACCTAAGGCAAACCACCATATCTCATCTCCACGCTTACTCTCTTCTTTACACCACCACTCAACTAGAACATAGTGATACTATGAAACCATTCGGTATAGCTGTTCTCATACCATCATCTGCCTCATACTCCCCATCACCCTAACTAAACACTGCTGGTTACACACCCTCCAGTCTAGGCGTTCTCCTCGGGTCTAACGCAGCCAGAATCGATCTGGATAACAACCTGCCAGAACGAACACATACTCTTGAGCTCTCAACCACCACGCCTACCGCTAAGAAGCAGCTATCACACGAATGCCACACCGGCTGCACACATATCCGGTGCTCACATGCACCTTTTGACTCTTTTCTATTTCTCTCTACTGACTTGAACTTCGGTTCCCGAAGGCGTTCAACCTACCAGCGCCTTGAGACCATACCAATGTTACATAAGGCGCTATATAAAAGCAAAGTAACATAACATAACATATATGGGTATTACTAAATGAGGCAACTTTTAAATCACAAGACTCAGTACAAATAAACTAAACCTCAGAAAAGTAATGGAGGGACTATTATCAGGGCATCTATCAGACGCCATTGCCTGACTTTCGATTTCTTCTGCATGGTGAACATTGGAGTTGTGCGATTACTTTCGACGAGGATTACTTGATATATTATGTCTCTAAACTAAGTACATCGCGTGCAACGGATCCTGATGGCCTTGACAACACCATGCTAAAAAAGCAACCGGATGCATGGGCACTAATTCTGAATAAAATCTTTACACAAATTATAGAAACGGTAGTAATTCCTTCTTCGTGGAAATTATCAGTGATAATACCACTGTTTAAAAAAGAAGACAGGTCAGATCCAAGTTCGTATAGACCCATGGCATTATTGGATTGTCCGGGCAAAATGTTTGCATGCATAGTCCTAAGAGAGTTCAACAAATGGCTGACTAAAGAAAATCGGAGAGACCCATATCAAATGGGGTTCGTTGCAGGACTGGGTACTAGTATTAATTTACGAACTCTAAATGCCATTATAGATAAACATCATTGTATTTTTATATTATTCAATTTATATAGCCCTTTAATCCAAAGTGCTTTAAATGAGAACAAGAAAAATTACAACAAGCATAAAATGGTAATTGAATCACAACTCAAACAGTATAAGGAACAATTTACATTATTGCTGAGGTGAGGAGGGAGTGGAGAGGGACATAGGTGTGAGAGGGAATGGGAGGTAATAGTGCAGGTAGAAGCGGAAGAGGGGAGGCGACAGGGTGTGATGAAGAAGAGAGGAAAGAAGACTAGATGAGCCGGAGGTGGGGTAGAAGGGAGTAGAGGAGATGGAGAGTGTAAGGAAGTACAGGATTAAGAGGTGAGGCATGAGGCGGTGGGAGAAGTAGGAGAGGAAGCGAAAGGTGTTAGGGAGGGGAATGGAAAAGATAAGATTTTAGAGAAGAGCGAAAGGAAGAGTAGGAGGGAGAAGAGCGGATGTGGAGGGGGAGACGGTTCCAGTGGAAGGGAGCGAGGAGTTGGAAAGAGAGGAAGCGGGAGGGGTGCAGGGTGGTGGTGGAGGAGGAGAGAGTAGGAAAAGATCAGCAGAGCGGAGAGAACGAAAAGGGGTATTGAAAGTAAGTAGGGAGGAAATGTAGGGGGGGGCAAGACCATAGAGGGATTCGAAGACAAGACAGAGGAACTTGAATTTGAGCTGGGAGTGAAAAGAGCGCCAACCTAGAGAGGTGAGAGAAGAGGAGATGGAGTCAAGAGGTAAGAGAAGGCAGAGAGCGCGGATGGCTGAATGGTAGACAGATTTGAGTGGTGAGAGGAGGGGAGTCCAAAGAAAAGGGAGGAACAGTAGAAAAGTCTGGAGAAGATGAGGGAGGTAATTAAGAGTTTAGTAGCGTGAAAGGTTAGGAGGGGTTGAATTTTGCGAATGTTGTAAAGGTGAAAGCGACAAGACTTAGCAGTAAGAGAAATGTGGTGGGATAGAGAGAGGTGAGGGTCAATATGAAGACCAAGGTTACGGGCATGGGGAGAGAAGGGGAGCTGGGATCATGAAATCAAGCTGCCATTATGCATAGCAATTGTTGACTTCCAACCAGCATTTGATGCGGTACCAAGGGAATTGCTCTTCAAGAAGTTCATGAGTCGCAAGTGTCCATGGAATATACTAAAATGGCTGATAGTTTCATGAGGGTACAGCAATTCAAATAAGGCCTAATAGAGAAGGACTGTTAACGGATCCAATACCAACTTCAAGAGGGCTGAAGCAAGGATGTATACTTGCTTCAACCCTCTTTAACTTTTTAATTTCGGGCATGGGCTTGGGATTTGCAAATATTGCGAACGATTCCCCCAACCTGGAAGGTCATGTGGTGAAATGGCGGCTTTATGCAGATTATCTTCTACTAATCTCAAAAACACTGATGGTCTTAAGGAACATGCTTAAAGTCTTGGAAAAATATGCTAGCGACAATATGATCTCAATAAATACAAAAAAACCACAGATAATTCAGTTTGGTAACTTAAAACAATGAAACACCACGAATATCTGGTACCTAGACATGCCATATGAGATGAGTTTAAAGATGAAATTAAATACAGCTTTATCACAAGCTCGAATCATTGACAGTAGATACTGTCAATTCTCCATTTGCCCAACTTTAATATATTATAAACAAAAAGTTATTCACATTTTATGATATGGGTCAGAAACGAAACAATGGAGATCCAACACATACTTGAAGATAATGGAAGGCAAATACTGAAGGACAATATTAAAATTGCAGACATCTGTGCCGATAGCCATGATTAGACACGAGATAAGTTTGATTTCATTGTATGCAAATTACAAATGGAAAATGTGCATGCTATACTGAAAGTGTCTATTTGATGCCAATAAGGATGATCTGTTGGCAATTCTGCCTAATTATGTTAAGAACTCTGATGATGTTTTTATATGAGGTTGGAAATCTAAAGCACAGGAATTCTTGCATGATGCTAGTATAACAGAGGAACTACTTTTACAGAATCCCTCAACAGCTAAGAAATAAATATGGGAAATGGACTGGATTCAAACTCGAAATCAATGCCTTAAATATAAGGCTTTCAAGAAAGATCCATTCACACATAAACAATATCGTTCAGTGGAACCTTATCTTATGCAAACTTCCAAACCTCAGCATAGTGCAGGGCTTTTGCGCTTGAGATTTAATTTGTGGAAAACCAGAGAAATTACAAGATGGAATCCCTGGAAACAAATCAGATTTGTCGATATTGTCAAAATATGAATGAAACCCTGGAACACATTTTGGTCGAATGTGATGAGTTCAAATCATTACGGATTAAGTATTTCATGAAAATCCCTGAGTCGTATAGAAACATGGATGCGAAGATGTTATGAAAACATATCTTCCACATACAATCCAAATCTCTAGGATATGCCACTGTAAATTACTTGCAGGAATTAAAATTGAGCAATGAAGAATCTGAAAAAACAGGAAATATAAAAATCATGAACTAAATGTTGAATAAGTGAGAACTGTTGAAATAAGCGATGCATTTTTTCTGAGTTTTACAGAAATCTTTGCTTTTGGTAATCCTATTTGAGTTAAGTAAAATGTATTATGTATACTCAATTGTGTTTTTATTTTTGAGAAGTAAGAATCATGTTTTAATTGTTGGTATTTTGTATTGTAATAATGTTGAAAGGTTGAATGTTGAAGCCGAATCAATAATAAAAAAAATATATATATATGCATTAACCTGCCAGTAGCCATGGTCTTTAACACAACACTAGCCAGTGGCCACGGTTTTGAGGTATGTTGATGGTATATTTTAACATATTATTGGTCACTAGCTATGGCCTTTAGCCATGGCCACCAACTACAGCTTTGAATGTTGCCCACTGTATGTTTTAAAACAGTGACTGGCTACTAGGAAAAGCTTTTAACGATGCACACTGGTATTTTTGAACAGTAACAAACCAGTAGCTATGGTCTTTGGTACTGGGCAGTGACCCCAGCCTTTGTTATGGTCAAGTCCATAGCCTACATTGTTATTACGGTAATCAAAGTTTTCATGAGCCGACTTATAAATGATGTTATGTCTAATGCCATTTTTTATGTAATTAGTTATATTCAATGCAATTAGTGTTGGCACCAGTGATGTGATTTGTAATGTCATCAGTGTTCTCATACAACATGTAATTAAATCATAAAATCACCAAGATATGGAAATCCATTAAAATTCACACGACCAGTATTCAGGTCCTCCCAAAGTGAAGACGTTCATGCGTTCCGCGGCCAACTCGCTGCTTGATCACAACAATTTGTCCCATTGTCTAGAACTCTTTAAAAACATACAAGGGGGACAGAGAGGAAGGTTTGGGTGCTAAAAATAGAAAA
The DNA here is from genome assembly GCF_040938575.1 of Ambystoma mexicanum. NCBI lineage: Eukaryota > Metazoa > Chordata > Amphibia > Caudata > Ambystomatidae > Ambystoma > Ambystoma mexicanum. Next base: position 346,495,124 of record NC_090923.1, on the reverse strand, counting down.
GGGACTAGTTTTCCCTATCTGTTGTAGAGACCAAATTACGTGTCGGCCATCTTATAATGATGTGGTGTTGCATTCAGGTACAGTATATTTCGTACAAAACATGTTGAGTCATTTGGAACTGGGCTTAAATGTTGCTTGCATGCGCTCATCAAATGCCCAGTTGTAGTGCATTCTATTGTCACAATAATCCATTCTCATAAAGCCACCGTTTGGTTAGCCACTAAGTCATCTTTTAGACCCCATCTAAAATACTTACATTGAATGCTTTTTTATGCTGCTTGGTGCTCTAACGGCGTATTATAGTGCATCCAGTGTACCAAAGGTGATTGGGTAGTTGTTTTGCCGCTTAGATTATGCTCGAATAATATTGCATATTTTAAGGAATGCCCCATTTAATACGCCATTAAGAATCATTTTTAAGCCCTTTACAATACTAGCGTAGAGTACCTTATTCAAGTGCATAGTGCTCTTGCAACATGTCACAATGCATTTAGAGTGCTAAGTGCAGTCTCATGGTATAAAGTGCATAGTGCAAATCAAATTATTCTAACCCCATCTAGGAAGCATGCATTAAATGCTTTATGCTTCTTAATGCTCTAGTGGCGTATTGTAATACATCCAAAGTGCCAGGTACAATTGGATAGTTGTTAAGCCGCTAAGGGTAGGCTTGGAGTTATCCTTAATGCATTGGCAAAGTGCCTTATTTTAGTGCCTGATATTCAGGCTGCATATTCCAGAGAAATGCCCCATTCGGTGCACCACTAAGCGCCATCTTCAGACACTTTACAGTAGTCACGCAAAGTGCTTTATTAAAGTGCATAGTGCTCTAGCAGCATGACATGATACGTTCAAAGTGCCAAGTGCAATCGCAGCATATTCTTCAGACCCTTTACAGTATTAGCAATAAGGTGCCTCATTCAAGTGCATAGTGCTCTAGCAGCATATCACAGTGCATTCGAAGTGCCAAGTGCACTCGCAACATATTTGACCGGGTATAAAGTGCAGAGTGCATAGTGCAAATCATAATTCTTAAAATCTCCAATGTGGCTCGCTCTCCGATTCCATCATATCAGCAGACGCCCTGTCTACTATGTACAACCCAGTACCGTTCTGATAGTGTCACAACACCTGTTAACTGCTCCTATCCATAGGTCAGATTACATTGGTCTTGCACCAAACTTTGTATGAATGTGCTACCCTATCCCACATTCTGTCAAGGAGATCCCCCCCTTCTCACCTGAGTCCGATCTTTGCTGGATTTCTTGGTCGATGCCTTCTTGCGGACGGACCGGGTCTTGAATAAGGCTCCACGAGTCTCTTCCGACTCCAGCGTGCGTTCAAAGTTCCGGGATGCAATGATCCAGGAATCCGGGAAATTAAGAAAGTGCACTACACAGCACACGAGTCCAGGAAGTAAGAAAGAAAGGAGAGGGACTAGGAATGGAGTTAGTAGGGACAGAATCAGGGAACCAATACCGCAAGCTACGGAGCACACGTCTGGTCGCTACTTCGCAATAGCATTGAGACGCGCGGAGCCGCGGGGGGCGTGGTCTATTAATAGAACACGCTACGTCCAACGTGTAGAGCGAGGACGGCCATGTTGGGAGTACCAGGGAGTGTAAGCCCCGTTGAGACAAGGACCAGGAAGTCCAAAAGGGGTGCGTTCTGTAGGTCATGACAGCATGCCTCCTCCGAAGACCCGTTCCTCCAGGTTTGCCCGGGTGTATAAGGTGAAATTTTCTGAGCAGTCGAGGGGTCTTGAGATTAGAAAGTGGTTCCCAGGTTCTTTCACTAGGAGGATATCCCTTCCATTCAACCAGGTATTGAAGCTGACCCCGTTTATACCTGGAGTCGCATATTCGGGACACTTCATTTTCCAGTTGGTTGTCGACCAGCAGAGGAGGGGGTCTACAGGATTTCCGGGAGGATTGGATGTAGGGTTTTAATAAAGATGTGTGAAAAACTGGGTGAATTTTCTTCCAGGAGTCTGTTAGTTTGATCCGGTATGAGACTGGATTTATAATTTCCTTGATGGGAAATGGACCATAGTACCGAGGGGCCAATTTGTTTGGCCGTAGATGTCGGGGTAGTAATTTCGAGGACAACCAGACTTGATCACCAATTGCATAAGAAGGCCCTGATCTTCTTTTGGAATCCGCATACCTCTTAGTCTGTGTTCTGGCCTTCTCTAAGTTTTCTTTGGCCTCCTGGTGTACGTCGATGAGGGTTTCGATCCAGGAGTCGACCGTAGGTACCGGTGTGGGATGAGGGAGAACAGAGTGTAGAACTGATGGATGGAAACCTTGGCTACAATAAAAGGGACTGGTTGTCATGATGCCCGCTCCCGGGGAGCCAGTTCAAGCCCTGCGTCCCCGAAAGCGGAAACCAGTCCCCAGGGAAGGACCCAGCAACCCCATATAGGGGCCCTTTGGACAGTGTCCTGGCGCCATAGGCGCCAGGCTCATTATGGGAGTGCTTGGGTGCACTTACCTGATGCAGACCATGCAGCAGGATCCCGGCCTCCTTGAGGCCTGAAAGAAACTACTTTACCTGTGGGACTAATTTACCATCCGGGCGTGGTCGGGGAAGGATACATACCTGATTGGAGGAAGGATACATACCTGGAACTTCTTCCAAGGCTATTCAAACCCCACCCGAACAGCCACACGTGCTTCGTGTTGTTCTGCATCTAGCAGCTGGACGCTCACCGTGTCTGCTCCTGCATCCTGACTTCTGCCACACCTGCCAGCATCCTGGATCACCTGCAAAGGAAGAGAAGAAGAGATTAGCCGGTCAAGTGGCACAGCGAGTAGAGCGCTCGCTTTGACATCAGTGCAGAGCCTGCTAATGCAGGTTCGAATCCCGGCAGCGCCAAACTCAGCGTTTCATCCTTCCGAGGTCGATAAATGAGCACCACACACCGTGGGTAATAATAAGCAGCGCTCAGAGACCTGAGGGTTCGTAGCGCTATATAAATGCCAAATTATTATTATTATTATTATTATAACAGAAGAAGGAAAAGTCCTTACCTGCTAAATCCGCATCCCGGAGACATCTCGCCGACAATCCTGAAAAGGAAGACTTTTATTTAAAAGCTCATCGCGTCGATCGCTGCAGCGCCGCATTCCACTCACCTTTACAGGGCGCCTCCATGTTCAGCAGCGATCATCCAGATTCGCAGTCACGCCCCAGCGCCTAGGGAGAAAAAGACCAGAACAAAAGGTGAGAGAGAGAAGGGAATAAGGAAAGCTAAATCTCCATGTTAAGACTTACCTGTTGATTCATTCCCTCTTCATTTCGGGTCCGCGCCGCATCCTGGCATTTCCGGACCCCGGCCCCTAAGGGGAAAAAGAGACATCAGCGTTAATGAGCGAATGAAAAGACATTACCAAAAAACGCTCATTAAAGACTTACCTGATTTCTACAAGAATTTCACCTCTCATCTCGGGTCAGTGCCTGTTCCCCGGCATTCCGTACCCCGGCCCCTATGGGGAAAAAGACACTAGCATTAGTACATTAATGCATGGACACAAGGGAAACCTCTTATCAAAAAACTTACCTGGAAGCCAAGCAAGTTTGGTTCTCACCAATCCGAAAATCCAGTGAAGTAACTGGATACCAACGTGCCCCTGCATCAGAAGCAGGATGGAGAGCTTGTCCTTCCAGACCCTAAGGTGAGACGCTACGGGGAATCACAGAAGGGTTTCGAGGAGGGTGAGAGGGGAAAGTGGGAGGCCGATTGCATTACCCCGCAGACAGTTAATCCCCTATTTTCGCCTACAGGAGGATACTTCTGCGAGCCAGACAAGCCAGATTTGGGGGCCCGGTCCAGTCCGTCTTCCGAACCCTGCGCATCACCTTAGAAGAGGTCACAGCAGCGCGAACCAGGCCAGTGCCTCCGTGGGAGTCAGGTGAGCGTTACACTGGTCTTAAGTGCTGAATGATCGGAATTGTTGTAGGCGAATTCAGCCACGGGTATCCGGAGCGACCAGTCATCCTGAACCTTGGTGGCGAAACATTGAAGATACTGTTCCAGGGTCTGATTAGCACTTTCCGTGGCCCCGTTGGTTTGGGGATGATAACCTGATGAGAGGGCGCGTTGGATTCCCAAAATGCGACAGAGATGTTTCCAGAATTGTGAGACGTATTGAGGTCCTCGATCAGATATGATCTTGGAAGGAAGTCCATGCAGACGGAATATGTGTTCCAGAAAGATTCCATCAAGATCGGACGAGGATGGTAGTTACACAGGGGTGTAAAATGAGCCATAAGAGTGAACAAGTCAATGGTAACCATGATGGTTGTGTATCCTCGGGAAGGTGGTTATTCCACAATGAAGTCTGTAGAAATGAATTCCCATGGCCTTGTTGGCAGTGTAGGTTGCAGTAGAAGACCCGTCTCTTATTATCATGTTTATTTTGACTACAGATACCACAAGCTTGGATATACTGCTGTACGTCGGTCTTAATTTCAGTCCACCAAAACTGTCTTTGTATGAGGTGGAGGGTGTTGGTTATGCCACGATGTCCGGAGGGAAGGGTATCATGACAAAGGTTTATTATTCTTTATTGTAATTTCTGTGTGGGAATGACCAGTGCATTGTCCTTGAATAAATATCCTTCCTTGACTCTTAGATTCCATTGATTCTTCCTTGAAATATCCTTCCACATATCAGAGGATTGGGTTTGCACTCAAATTTCTTTCAGGAGATTGACTGCTTGAGCTACAAAGATTGTGTGGGGAAACATCTTAGGGTAGGACCTATCTTCAGTAGTTACATAGTCAGGACGTCGAGATAAGGTGTCGGCAATCAGGTTTTGTGATCCGGGAACATGAGTGATGTGGAACTTGTACTGGGCAAAGAAGTAGGCCCAACGCGCCTGACGACTGTTCCTACACTACAATGACTGTAGAATTTGAAGATTTCGATGGTCCGTGCGGACCTGACCTGGATGTCTAGCACCCAGTAGATGTCGCCATTCAGTGAAGGCTTGGCGGATGGCTAACAGTTACTTTTCCAGGACGGAGTAGTGTGTCTCACTGGGAGTCAGGGTTTGTGATAGGTAAGCAATGGGGTGTTCCAGTTTATCCTTAAATTCCTGCTTCAACACCGCTCCTATGGCGTAGTTGGAGGCATCCGTTTCCACTAGGAATGGTGGATTTATGTCGGGTTGGGCTAAGATGGGGGCTTGCGTGAACTCTGCCTTTAAACGTTGGAATGTCTTATCTTGCGGTGTAGACCAGATAAAGGGGGTATCTTTCTTCAAGAGAGCAACGATCGGCTGAACGATCTCGGAAAAGTTGGATATGAACTTCCGGTAGAAATTGGCAAGCCCCAGGAAGGATTGAACTTGTTTCACGGACGTGGGAGCGGGCCATGCCAGTATGGCCTTTACCTTTGAAGGGTCATACCAATTCCTTCTGGGCTAAGGATGAATCCTAGGTAGTGAACAGAGGTAACGTGAAACAAGCATTTTTCGGGTTTGGCCAAAAGTTTGTGTTCACGGAGTCGTTGTAATGCTGCCTTTACATGTTCTTCATGCTTTAGAAGTTCCTTGGAAAAGATCAATATGTTGTCCAGATAGACAATGACGAAGAGGAATAACATGTCAGAGAACACCCTATCCATGAAACGTTGAAAAACTGCGGGGGCATTAGCTAGTCCAAAGGGCATGACTAGATATTCATAGTGACCAAAGGGTGTTCTAAAGGCTGTTTTCCGTTCGTCTCCTTCCTGGACACGGATCAAATGGTAGGCACCCCAGAGATCCAACTTCGTGAATATTACGGCGCCTCTCACAGCTTCCAGGATATCCGAGATCAAGGGCAATGGGTACCGGTCTTTGAGGGTGAATTGATTTAAGCCACGATAGTCGAGGCAAGGTCTGAGTTCCCTTGGTGTCTTTCTTGGGAACAAAGAACAACGAAGTACCCGCTGGAGATTTTGAAGATCTTATGGTGCCATTTTCAAGGTTGGTATCCAGGTATTCTCAGAGGGCCTTTTTCTCCGGTTCGGAAAGTATGAACATTCTGCGGAAGGGAATCACTGCTGAGGGATCTGTATCTATGGCGCAGTCTTCAGGTCTGTGAGGGGGTAAGGCCTGGATTATGGCAGTTGAAAATACATCCTCAGGGACTTGTATGATATTGGAAACCATGAGTGGTGTTTGCTGGTCTCTTGGTGGTTATTTAGGGGGTGTCAAGGAGGTATCCAGGAATAGACAGACGTACAAAACTCTGAGCCTAGGAATAGTGATCCTGCTGTCCAATTGATGTACGGATTGTGCTTCTGTAAACAGGGCATACCCAATCCATGGGGTAATGAGCAGACTTAATGATGTCGAATCTAATCCGCTCTTGGTGATGGTTTATAGAAAGCTGGATCTCTTTAGTCTGCAGGCTTATGGGCCCTGAAGTGAGGGGTCTTCCGTCGATTGCTTCCACCGGCTGCATGGTGCTTCGTGTCTCGTATGGAATATGACTAACAATCCAATCTTGATCAACGAAAATTCCCATAGCTCCGTAGTCTACCAAGACCAAAATGGAATAGGTCTTATTCTTGGAGGGCGATAGGAAGGCCTGCAGTATCACCAAATTGTTTTGTCCAGGAAAGTTCAAGGATGGAATTGATGTGGAGCAAACATCTCTCACCCGAAGCTGTGCTCCATCTAGGATCGGGAGCTGGCATTTCCCCAGCCACCGAGAGCGGATGGAGGGTGAGACGGGCATTACAGCAGCAAACTGAAGTGCGGCATTGTGGACCGCCACCGATCTGGGGTCGACAACTGGGGGCAGAACCATACCCCCCTCACAAATGCTGAAACTCCACTAGTGGGAGACTCGGCAAGCAAGTGGAGACCGGGCTGCACATAGCATGCCTCCCTATCATCAAGGCAGGGAATCTCACAACAGAACTACACCTGCAGGGCCTGGCAGCAAGCATGGGGAAGGAAAAAGTCAAGAAACCTACCATGCAAACCAGAATTGACCAATACACCATACCCCCATCGCAGGCCCCCGAACTCCAGCCGCTGCTCACTGAAGACACAGAGCCTGGACAAATGCTTTCTGTAAAAGACGTCATGGCTACCATAGCCGATTCCCGCTCATCAATGGAACAGAAGATGGATGGAATAAGTCTGGATGTATCCCTCCTCAGACATGACTTACAAAAACTGTCAGTGTGCACTGGAGAGGCAGACAGCATATCTCCAATGCAGAGGATGGGCTACATAACATACAACTACTACTCCAGGGAGTCACAGCCAAGCTCAAGACTCAAGAGGCCAGAGTCGAGGAGGGAGAAGGGAGATCCAGGCGTAACAACGTTCGTATACTCGCATTCCCGAAAAACAGAAGGGTCATGCATGGAACTCTTCCTGGAGCAGTGGCTAACAGATCTGTTTGACCCGGAATCCTTTAAAAAAATGTTCTCTATAGAAAGAGTACACCGCATGCCCACAAGTAGACCAGTGCCCGGCGCCCCCCCCATGAACTGTGATAGCAAAGCTGTTAAACTATAGGGATTGATACGATTGAGGGCACAATCACCTTCAACGGGTCCAAGATAGCCTTCTTCCCCGATTACACGAGGGAAGTACAGAAAGTGAGACAATCCTTTGAAAAGCTCAAAAGACAACTTCAGACATTGGGAGTCAAATATGGCCTGCTCTTCCCTGCTCAGCTCATAATCTACCATAAAGGTACAACAGTCCACTTTAACGACAGCATGGCGCTGGGAAGAGCAGCATATAGAAGGGGACTGGTCAGCACCTCTGGGTAACAGGGGCAGAATCCCCAGAGTACCAGCAGACCAACGCCAGGTCCCGAATCAGCCGCCAATACCAGATCGACCGGAGGACATACAGGCAGGGAAAACACCAGGCCCTAACGGGTTCCCGTACAAAATCTGGCAAAAACTAGGTTGGAACAATATGGCGTCCCCCTCCACAAAATGCTTCTAGGTGCCTGTGAACAGGGCACCCTCCCACCAGACCTGTGCAAGGCTACCATCGTAGTTATCCCTAAACCTGACAAACCCCTGGAGAGATGCGCCTCCTATAGGCCAATCTCGCTAATTAATGGTGAAGCCAAGGTCCTAGCCAAGCTCTTAGCTAACCGATTGCAATCTTTATGCTTTCTGCCACACAAGTCAACTCGAATTAATCTGCGTCGGCTCCACCTGGCACTAGAAGGCGCTCCTATCATTGACACACCACTTGCCCTTTTGGCAATTGATTTCGAAAAGGCCTTCAACTCGATCCGGTGGGGCAGCTTTTCGGAAATCATGAGACGCATGGCGATTGGGGACGGCTTTCTGGGATGGGTAAAACTAGTCTGCACGAACATCCAGGCAGAGGTCAGGGTGAATGGGTGGGCCACCCGGTCCTTTCCTCTTGGCAGGGGTACGCGGCAGGGAAGCCCCCTCTATCCCCAACTCTTCGCGCACGCGATTGAGCCACTCGCCCTTTGGTTCCACCAGAGCGCAGCCTGGACGGGATTTAAATGGCCTGAGGGACACGAGGATTCAAACTTCCCTATTGTCAGAATGTACCAAAGTATTAACTGAAAAGGATACAATACTCAAAAGGATACAGGAGGTAGGGTCTTCCGGATCCCTGTTCACACGATTTGATAGTTGTGAAGTCAATTGAAGACCTTCCAAATGATACAACCCTCTGGCTGATAAAACAGGCAGAGCGATGGATCACTGGAAAGGGCGTGGGTAAGGTATAGAAAGCCAGCCTAGGACAAATTAAAGTATCATGAATAACTGCTCCAACCTGAGTATGATGAATTAGATAATGACAGGAATGTTCACACTGACCTTTAGTTTAGGGTAGAATAATCCAGAAGTCTCTTGATGGATTTGAATGAAGAACAAACGACAAGGAAGGGAAAATTAGTAAGGGAGACTTATCCCGAACGGAACGAGGCTCACGCTAGATACGGGTTGAATTCACCACAGGATAGCGTCCAAAAGTTCAGTTCAATGTCACCTTCCAATAATCCTTGAAAAGCTTCCTTCCCACTATAGGGATCAATCCTTCTGTTAATTCCACAGATGCAGGAGTTAGAAATAGCGCTCTTTTTAAGGAAAAACAAAGTACACGCGGTTATAAACAGCCGCGAAGAAAATAACGTTTGAAGACAACGTGCGCGTGTGGATTTTACACGCGGGCAGGATTCGCGCAGTCTGGGCCAGCCGCGTGTGAAGACAACGTGCGCGTGTGGATTTTACACGCGGGCAGGATTTACGCAGTCTTGGCCAGCCGCACTTGAAGACAGAGAGCGCGTGTGGATATTACACACGGGCAGGATTCACGCAGTCTGGGCCAGCCGCGAGTGAAGACAACGTGCGCGTGTGGATTTTACACGCGGGCAGGATTTACGCAGCCATGGCCAGCCGAACTTGAAGACAGAGAGCACGTGTGGATATTACACGCGGGCAGGATTTACGCAGCCTTGGCCAGGCGCGCTTGAAGACAGAGCGCGCGTGTGGAATTACACGCGGGCGGTGTTCCCGCAGTCCGGAACAGCCGTGTTTAGAGACAACGTGCGCGTGTGGAATTACACGCGGGCAGGATTTACGCAGTCCGGGCCAGCCGCGTATGAAGACAGAGTGTACGTGTGGATGTACACGCGGGCAGGATTCCCGCAGTCCGGACCAGCCACGCTTGAAGACAGAGAACGCGTGTGAATTATCACGCGAAGGAATAGCTCCAGGAATCAGCGTATGGCGGAACACACGCTATTGAAGGCCCAAAAGTAGCTGTAGAAATATGCCAGGATGCAGATCAGAGGTTCAGCTACCCAACGCCAATAGATTCGATCAGAAGCAGCGAGTGAAGTTTCTACGCTGCTTAAATACGTAATACCGTAGTTCACGTGACGAAGCAAAAGTCACGTGAAGTTAGCGACGTGAAAAGTGCAAACGTCGTTTTCCCGGTAACGTATCGAATAACCTCCATTTGGAATAGAACGGTCTAGCTGTTCTACGAGCGTAGCGTCCAGCATGCATGACACCTATACGCAGACGATCTCCTGATATACCTGGGGGATCCAGCCCGGACTTGTCCTATAGTAACACAAACACTCATCCGTTATGGTGGGTTTAGCGGACTAGGAATCAATTGGGGGAAATCTGTCTTCTTTCCGGTGAAGGGTGGGTGGCTGGTTAACCCACAGGACTGCCCATACTGAGTGGAGCAACACGGCTTCCGATATTTGGGAATCTGGATAACAGCAGATCTCACTATGTAATGCACAATTTCCAACCGATCATGGACCGCTTTGTCAGCGATGTTCACCATTGGAAACTTCTCCCCCTGACACTCATTGGTAGAGCTGCACTCTTTAAGATTCCTTTATGTCTTGCAGAATGCCCCACTGAAGATTCCAGGCTCCAAATTTGACCGGGTAGAGACCCTCCTTAGGGAACTCATATGGGTGGAGGCCAATCGCGCATAGCACTGACCACGCTCCAAAGGTCGATCTGGGAGGGCAGGTAGGGGTGCCCCGCCTCCAAACTTATTACTGGGCTTCACAACTTGCGGTGGTCAACGACCTACTTCACGGGGACTGGGAACTAACCCACATAAGGGCCGAAGTGGCCACCATGCACGACACGGACCCATTACACCTACTATATCAAGCTCCCCAGAGACCCCCCTCTGCCAACAACTGTGACACACATTATTACTGTTTGGAGACGGGCACACGTGTTTGTAGGATGGAAAAATAAAATAACCGCGGCACAACCTTATGGCAAAACAGCAACTTAATGGAAATCAAGAAAGTCGAGCCATGGCTGCTCTGTGTGAGGGCCGGGATTCTGAGAGTAGAAGACATCCTTAAAGAAGGGTCATCAGTGATGTCATCAATGACATTTGTAATGTCACCTTTGTCCTGGGTGTTAGTCTTAGCAGTGCACGGTGGTGGCGTGAGTTATGGTTGCTTAGCTTACCATAACTTGTGAATTTCAGGGGTTTTTCGGTTTTACTTCGAACCATAACGACCCTTTAATTAAGATTTTTTTACTGATTTTCATAGGTTTTTAGTAACGCAACTTAACCATAACGTCCCTTTAACAAAGGTTTTTCACTGATTTTATATATTTACACTTTCTGTATTAGGTACAGTAAAAAATATTTCTTTTTACACAAAAATCTCTCTCTCTCTCTCTCTCTCTCTCTCTCTCTCTCTCTCTCTCTCTCTCTCTCTCTCTCTCTCTCTCTCTCTCTCTCTCTCTCTCTCTCTCTCTCTCTCTTTTCCCCTTCCCCCCGCCCTCCCCTCCGCACTTCAAACCTCTGGCGCCTATGCTGAACCTTCAGACACCCAGGGACTCCTGTGGCATAGAAGTAAAACGCTGTGAGGGAGACTCGGAATGTAGCACCTCCCTAGTCACACGTCTCGTAGCACTTAACTTAGATCTCTGTGCCTTCTAGAATATATACTATCATGCATGTATAACTGGAATTGAAAACCCTAAGAACCTGAATTTAAACTGATAGGACTTAAGAAAATAACCATTTGATGAATGTCTCACTACTGTGGGCACCATGAGGTCTTCACAGAAATAAGGGACAGTCTTCTTAAAAATATAGGGCGCACACATGCTTTAGTTCACCCAAAAACCCACAACGCTGGAAGGTCCGCCCCCCCACTTGAGAAAAATCCCGGTAAAAATCAGCAAGGGAAACAAACACCTACAAGTCACGGCCCGCCAGACCCGGCGAAGCGAAAACAAAACCAATACGGCACACGCGTGCCGATGGAGGCCTCTTTACCCACAGGCAACCAAATACTGGTGCGGCTGTTGGCGGAGATAGAAGCTGTGGTACCCCCAGCAGCTGGGATACCTGACGAGGGAGGTGTCGCTCACTGGCGAGCAGGCAGCCTCCTGTCATCTGCGACCTGCGCTGTATGCAAGAGGCTCACCGTGCGGCGAACCCAGCAGCTCCAGCCCAGCGGAGACCAGGAGAGTGCAGTGTGAGGAGAAGCGGTACGGCGGGTGCCACCAGGTCCTCTGCCCCCACGACCAACACTGTAAGTGGAGAGTTCGCTGCAAGCGAGGACCTGGCCGCTGTCGCTGAAGTTGGTGGCACGTGGCGAAACCGCAACTGGCGCAACGGGCAGAACTTGGAGGCCCCCCACACGACTAGACCTAGATGACTGCGCTGAAAGTGGCCTAATCTGAAGACCCCCCCCCACCTATTAAAGAATGCAGATTGTGAGCACCCCCCACCCCCGGCTCTATGTGACACAGAAAAGCTCCAAAAACGAGACAGTGCATATCCCTGTGAAGCGCACAGTGTTGAGTGGGTGGAGGACCCCAAAGTCAGGTGAACTGGCTCTGTGGGGGTACCCCTGCCACAGCCCGAACCCCATACACAACCCACTTGGCTGTGCCAAATTCCCTGGGACATCACATGAATGAGAGAGTATCCAGACCCACAAATGACTTTGAGAGGCTAACAAATGGAATGATAGGCCGATGAAGAAATGATATCCTCACGGATCCAAGTGGGGAGTGGGCCTGCTCAGACATAGATAGAGCCACACAGTATTGCACAAAATAATACTCAACCACGTGAAGAGGAGAAACATAAACACCTGGACAACCCCAGCTCCTGGAATCTGGGCAATCACCGTCTAAGCATACCACCAGGCGGGCCCTACCACTGCAACCCCCTCCTGAAACCATTCTGAGGACACCCTTTCATAGGTCTGAAACAAAGCGACTCCAAGGTTCTAGATGTCCTTAACCAAGCAGTAAAGAGAGCACCCCACCACACCATATAAATGGTTAAAGAGAAAGAACAGTGCAGAAAAATTGGACACTAAACCACACACTAAAGAAATACTATTAACCGATCCTCTCTGCTACGTGCCCCTGCGCATGACGGAACCCTCAAAGACGGCATCACGAATAAGCCTCACGGAAGGGACGAAGATGAACGCTCCACTTCCTAGTGCCCACCAAAGGTATTCGCCTGACATACGGACCAACCCGCCCCCATCAAGCCCACAGGGCACTACCAGCGCAACCCCCGAGGGCTACATGAGTGCGAGACAAAAACTAGCTCCATTTGCCTATACCCCCACACCAGTCTGGTCTGGCGACTCGACCAAGACAGAGATGGAGACTACGCAAAATGACTCTGCCGCCACGAAAGGGGACATTGCAGCCTTGCTGGTTGAAATTAAGATCATGGGAGCCAATATTGGGGGAAAAATAGAAAAGATCACACAAAGGCTGGACAACATGGAAGAAAGACTGGACGGAGTGGAGAACCACCAAGCATCCATAGACACTCTGGAAGCACAGCTCGAGCAAAGGATAACTGATTTGGAGCAACGAGAAGATGAGTTCAAGCTCAAGATGGACGATTTAGAAAACCAGGAAAGACGAAACAACCTGTGCATTTTCGGGATTCCAGAACGAGAAGGAGAAACTGAAAGCAACCTGAGGAAAACGCTTCACAAGATCATCAAGCTCTTAGTCGCAGACAATGCAATAGATTAACCCAAAACAGAGCGAATCCACAGAGCTGGGGGCCCCCTGGTTGGTCCTTGATCGGTCCTAGCCCGATTCCAACGCTTCCAAGAAAAAGCCAGAGTTCTTGAGAAAGCTATAACCAGTGACGCAATTACTTTAGGTGGCACCCAAATATCAATATACCAAGATCTATCTTCGCTAAAAAGAAATGAAGGCATGCATCTCTGAACTAATAGGACCCAGAGCAGAAGAAGGCAATCAAGGAGAGTCGAGACGGGAAGACCGAGGCTGACGCATCCAGGTCCCCAGGAGGAAGCGGGTGAAAGGCTCAAGGAAATTCCAGAGAGGAAATGCCTCCCCGGAGGGGAATAACTGAACACTCTCGAACTTTGTAAGCTGTATCTATTCTAATGTTCAGGAAGTGACTTGACTAAGTGGCCACTTTCTGATTTCCAGTATGGCCACGACAAAGAAATTAGAGGGGGAATACAACGGGGGCTCAATCAAGATTGAGGTATCATGTTAGATTAAGGGGCGTGAAGTAACGGCCCCCACAGGTGGTTCGATGCAAGACTGATGCCATCAACCGGGCTCGATCGGATGCCACCAAATGGGAAAAGGTAGTGAGGGGGAGGGAGAAAGAGCAGACAAGGGGTGGGATTGAAGTAGGAGCTTTACTGGTCCAAAACGATCGATATAGTGGGAATTCCGATGAGCAAATTACATTGTCACGATCCGCTTCCTTTGCTCCCGTTCCCACCATTTGGGGGCATGATTTGGGGTTTATTCCCTACTGAACTTTCCTTCCGAACCTTATGCTACAGTGTTGTGATGAATTGGGAGCGCTAAATCCTTATTTGCCAAACTACTTCCCTTCCGGATCCATTCCAGGTTTTTGCCAGCCAGTATGCTGCTTTAATCAAATGACTATGCTTCCCAGAATGCCTGGCCCACTGCTTCATCTCCACCCTTGCAGGACAAGGCTGGGTGGAGGATAGGCAACACCTGTGGCTGCAGGTGCAGCAAGCAGCACACCTGCGGCATGTGCTCGTTAAGCAGGTTTAAAAGCCTCAGTTTGCTTCAGTCCAGCGCTGGTCATTGTTGCAGTGTTCCTGTTGTGACTGGCCCTTGTTCATGGTTCTTAGCCTTGTGCCTAGTTCCAAATTTCCATTGCTTGTTCCTTATCCTTGGATTTCGAATTTATGTGCTTAATTATTTCTGCTTCCCAGATTTCCTTTCTGTCTTTCCCTGTTTGCAGGCAGCATTTCTCAGTGCTTTCCCTTTTGGTGCAGCCCAGTTTGCCTGTGTTCTATATCTCACTGCCCTTGTCCTTACTTGACAGATTCCTGACAAACATACTGGTCACAAACTGTAAGATGTCCCTCCATGAAAATATCCAATGGCACTGACCATTGAAGTAAGGAAGGGGGATTCCCTTAGAATTGGGACACTCAACGTAAAAGGGATCAACTCACCCACCAAAAGATCACTGGTAACAAGAGAATTCTACAGCACAAAAATGGATGTTCTCCTGTTACAAGAGACGAAGTATGCCAAGGGGGAAGTCTGGCAAATCCTGGGGAAATGGGTCGGGATGTAATTCTGGGGATCTGGACCCCTAAGAAAGGGAGGAGTGGGGATCCTCATCAGAAGGGGTATAGAATTCGAGGTACACAAGATCTTGTCCGATGTAGAAGGGCGGGCTCTATTGGTTACGGGAATCATTGCAAAAGTAAAAGTCACGATTGACACAATATACTTCCCTAACTCTGGGCAGACCAAGTTCCTGATCAAAACAATCCCTAAAATCATGCTGGAGGCCTCGGAACATATTATCCTAGGGGGGGACTTTAACCAATGGGCAGACCCAACCAAAGATTGGAAACCTGGTAACCCTGTTGCGAAAGGCCAAACTAGGGGTGCCTGTCCAGAACTTATGATGGACACATATGGAATGGGTGATGTGTGGAGAGACAAGCACCCAAATGAACAAGGCTACACCTTCTATTCCAACCCACATAATACATTTACCCAAATAGACTATATATGTCTATCCAAAGACCTCTCCAACATCACAACCCTTGCAGAAATAATCCCAGTATCATGGTCAGATCACGACATGGTGGTAGCAGACATCCAATGGGAGAATCTGCCAGTGATGGGTGGAAAATGGCGTTGTAAAGAAAGTTTATGGAAGGATTCTGTCTTCAGGGCAACAATGGAGACAGAGATTAGCGAATACTTCAAACTAAATGATACGGGGAGGTATTGAAGCAGGTTGTCTGGGAAGCAGGGAAAGCTACTTGGCGAGGTGTTTTAATGAAAGAAGGGGCTAGCAAGAAGAGGGAGAGAAAGATCATTGAACACAGGCTTAGAACTGAAATCTGCCAGCTCGAAGGAGACTGTCTGAGAGATGAGATAAATGATCCCAATAAAATTAATAAAAGAAAAAAGAAAAGAGAGGAACTGAGACTGCTAGAACATGAGCAGATAGTGTGCAAGCTTCGACTCTTGAAACAGAAATTTTACGAAAAAGGGGACAAAGCTGACACACTATCAGCAACGAGACTCCGGGACCAGAGAGCTGAGCGGAAAGTACAAGAAATAACCAAGGACAACCCCTCCCCAGCAGACTCTGCCCCTACAATCCCCGAATGCTTCGCCACTTTCTATGAGACCTTATACACCTCCGAAACAAACCCTGACCAGCCGACACTGAGACCTACCTGTCCTCCATCAACATGCCCAAGATATCAGACCTTGACTCGGACCAACTAGAATCCCCCATATCCGAGCAGGAAGTACAAGACGCGATAAAAAGGCTAACATTAGGCAAAACTGCGGGCGAAGATGGCTATACGGCCGGATTTTATAAATCATTTAGTGCACAACTGACACTGTTCCTGACGGACCTTTTTAACAAGATACTTGACACAGGGAAACCCCCAGACTCCTTCATTCGTGCCCTAATTACGGTCATTCCTAAAGATGGAAGAGAAGCCAAACAATTTGGATCATACCGCCCCATCTCCCTACTTAACTTAGACGCGAAAATGTACACCAGGGTTCTTGCTGCCAGGCTAGAGACGCTAATGCCACAAATCACACACCCTGACCAGGTCGGATTCATACTAGGAAGACAAGGTGCCGATACAATGCGTAAAACCCTCCATCTTATTCACGCATCCCGAAACATACCCAACTAACCCCTCCTCCTTTCAATTGACGCAGAGAAGGCATTTGATAGAGTGGAGTGGGGTTTCCTGATAGCAGTCCTAAGGAAAGTGGGGATCGGCCCAAGATTCAGAAGGGGGAATACAGGTGGTGTACACCGCCCCCAAAGCATCAATATTTGTGAATGGGGAATACTCTAGGCACCCGACAGGGATGCCCCCTGTCTGCAATCCTTTTTGCACTCTCCCTTGAACCTCTGGCCCAAACAATGAGGACTGACCCCCAAGTGGAGGGTATTCGACTAGGATCGATAGAATATTAAGTGGCCCTCTACGCTGATGTTATACTCATGCATATGACCAACCCCATGATGTCCATTCCCTTGGCTCTCTACCTACTAGAAGAATATGGTTGTCTCTCCGGGTTTAAGGTGAACAAACCTAAATCCATTCTGTTCCCACTTGAAATCAGGTACTCCTCTCTTGGGCTCAAGATCGAACATGTTAAGTTAAAAGATTTGGGAATACAGATCACAACTTTCCCCTTCTCCTCCAACAATTCCATGCCGATCTAAGTAAATGGGGCAAGCTGACGATCTCTTGGCTAGGGTGCCTTAACGTTATCAAAATGGTCTGCTTCCCCCGGTTTCTGTATCCATTCCAGATGCTACTCATAGAGATACCCAGTAAATTATTCCTCGAGGCCAAGAAAGCCATGGTGAAATTCCTCTGGGAAGGAAAGAAGGCAAGGATCGCATATGACATCCTAACACTTCCCAAAGACAAAGGAGGAGTGGGGCTCACTGATCTGAAAAAATATTATGAAGCATCCCAATTACGCATTCTAATTCCCCACTTACGCAATTACAAAGACCGCCAATGGATACACATGGACAATCATTACTTATCACCTGCCACGGTCTGAGAGTGGCTCTGGGCCCCAAGGAAAAAAATGGATAATAGACTCAAAGGTCACCCAATCCTGAGTACCATATGGGGAATTTGGAGGAAAGGTCCAAGGATGCAAAAGATTTCTTCATGGCCCTCCCCGCTGAGTCATTTGTGGTCCCCGGGAATAAACAATCATATCCCCAATGTAGAAAGATTCCAAACATGGTACAAAGCTGGCTTAGAGAGGGTGGGACAGATACAGAAGAAAGACTCTTTCATCACACTCCCAGAATTTACCGAAGCCCTAGGGATAGGCACACTGTCCACCTTCCAACACATACAAATTGAGGGCATTCTAACGAAACCAGCATGGAAAGACAAGCTGATGCGAGACCTTACCCCCTTCGAGAAGCTATTAGACTCTAGGACAGAGATGAGGGGCCTGATATCTGCATTGTACAAGGAACTGGTTGAAGCTGGGGATGGGACCACAGACCCACTGAGATGTAGATGGGAGAGAGACCTAGGTGACCAAATTAGCCCAGACATGTGAGGAAAGATGTGCAGGGCGGCGTCGAAAAACATCTATATCAAGTCAATACAAATTACATGCTATTAAACTGCTACACAGATGGCAATACGATCCCCTCAGGCTCTCTAAAATTTTCCAAACGATCAACCCAAAGTGCTGGAGAGAATGTGGAGTGGTCGCTGACTATTGGCACATGTGGTGGGGCTGCCCCCGAATAAGAGTTTTTTGGGATGAGGTCTTGGGTTGGATCAAAGAGATAGATGATGTCCAAAGAACTCCTAACCCCCATCTCATACTATTTGACCTGGAAAGAAGTGGAGACGAATGGAGTAGGATTAAAGGTTTGGCCCCCCAGCTTCTCCTAGTGGCCCGCGCCATACTTGTAACCAAAAGTCTAGGGTGGTCCCGAGCAAGAGTGAGTGGATTAACGTAGCATCAAATATATGCATAATGGAGAAGATAACTGCATCACTCCACGGGAGATCTGCACAATGTGAGGCTCTATGAACACACTTTGTGAATAAATACTTGCCAGGGAACTGAAAATGTCATGATGATTGATGTAATGGTTTGAAATGCAAAATAAGTGATCGAAGGGGTTGTGAGCGAGAGACAACAGAGAAAGGCTCATCCAATGAGTAATTCGCTCACTAACAAATGGTGATCACGTAAAGACATGTAAAGAGATTTTCCTCAAGCGGTCTGCTCAACTCACGGGGGGGAGGGGTGGATGGAGGGTGATGGAAAAGTCATGTCGAAACGTTGCAGCTCAAAGAAGAATATATGTACAAAATGTATGACGAAATAGTATTGAAACGTTCCGATATTGTTCTGTAACCTTAATGATGCCCGATAACACAAGCCTGTTCTTGCTTTTGACTTTACATGCTGGTATTTATAGGCCCATACTTAGCAGGGGAAACATGAAACTACAAATCCAATCATGCAACGAGAAAAGCCAGGAATGGCTCTTAGTGGCTCACATGGCAGCTATGCACTTGGACATCAAGTAGTGGCAGGGAGTTTGGAAATGCGAGCAAGGCTCAAAAGTGCACTGACTGGACAGCAGGATAGGAAGACGACCATTAAATGTAGCGTGAAGCATATCGGACTGAAACCAATGTTTGGCAGACTAGTTACTGATACAGTGATTGGAAGCATGTGTGTAATTATGCATTGAAACGACTTCCTTTATAGCAGAGAAATCCTCCTTCGTCGTGTTTGAAAATGCCAGCATAGTCCGTTGTATACAACCTCTTAGCAGAAGTCTGCTAATTAGGCTCACAGTGTGCACCCCCTCAACCGACAACTCGGTGGCATTCCTTTTGTAAATGCCTGCCCATTGTGAAGGTATGTGGACATTGCACTCATCAAACAGCTGCGATGACGCTTGTATCACAGTATTGCCAAGCAATATGATTTACCCATACCTTTTACCTCTCTCCATCTTACTAACCTTACATTTAGTTGGTGCAAGATCCACATTCGTATAGTGAACTGTAGAATTGAAGTTATATTAACATGCCTCTTTTTATAACCAGTTTTCAAGAGAATGGATAACATATTTATGTTGGTGAATAATGCATTGTATGGTGGGAATATTCTACAGAGAAGACCATGCAGGTGTAATTAGTTTATTAATTCTAAACATAGCCCACCCTGAATCACGCCCCCAAAATACTATAGTAAGAGGGTCTGTGCTCATCTGCACCCAATTTATGTTGTTGTCATTTTTTGTTGTGGTGAGGGGCGCCAATGATGGTTCCTGCCTGGGGTACACTGAGGTGTAAGACCGGCCCTCCTAATGGAAGACGCCACACTTCTCTATATAAACAAATTATTACCCATCACTTTGTGTACTTTCCCAAAAAAATGTTTTAAACACACCATACAGCCATTAAAAATAATACAGAAACAGACCTTAGAAAATCATCTACAGCGAATGCAGCAAAAAATGATCTATTAAAATAATAGTGCAGTCAGAAATATTATTTTCCCAAGTGTTCGGGCAAGTACTTCTAAGCATACATTGATCGATAGTACAAACATTTCCTTTGCACCGTACCGTAATTTTCCTCTTTTTTACACATGCGAAATCAGGCACCAGAACGCAGCCATCTTGTGTTCCCGCATCGCCCAAGGTGGACTGCCCTGGTGACACTAATGCATATGCCCCGCCGCTGAGTCTAACATCACCAAACCTAGTGATGTGCTACAACTATCTCCAGGACATTACTATACAGCGTAGTAAAACGCACCCAATCATCACCTTCGTGATAACGTTACTTGACGCAGAACCTGGAATAACTACACACATCATCTCACAACACAGCGCTTCCCAATTTTGGATAGGAAACCATACTTTTAAAGGAAATAGCAAAACTGTACAATTTGTAAAGTACTTTTATTTCACAATAAACGCTCCGAGAACATCCAGAGACTTACACATGCAAGCAAATAGGTAATTGTTTTCTTCGTTCTCGATCCACAAATGTTTATCGTGAGTCACGCAGTGTTCCTTTTGGATATAAAAACGGATTGGAAGCACTGTGAATCGCAAGAATTTGGCATGAACTTCTGCTAGGCCACCACAAAAGATATCAAGTTGCTCCTTATCGCTGGTATGGCGTACGGGCATATAGGCCAGTGTCGATGATCCCAGAAAAGCGTCACTGAAATCCAACCACTGACGTATATCTGTAGCTGATGGTTAAAATAAACGTCAGTTGGTATCTGGAATCCATGACAATCGCAGAAAGTCAAGATGTAGCTGTTTAGAAAAAAAAAGATCACAGAAATGTGTCTCAGTAACCAATCTTATTACAGTTTATCATTTTAACCATCAATTTGGGCCCCTCTTAAAACTATTGATAAACACTGACATCAAACAATGATAACTCAAACAAAAGAATGTGCAAATTACTCTTCAGTTTGCTGTACACGTTACTGCTACGGAGTATGGTGAGCTCGAAATGGGATGCTGATGCTGCAATCGGAGAGCTAAATAAAACCAAGAAGATCAGATACACGGAATTTTTATTAAATATTAGCGTTCAATTACGCGTTTGTGAACCTAGGGGAACCCACTACTGAACTACACCCATCTCGATGCTGCACTGCCCATATCCCCACAACAAAATAAAACTACACACACAAGTTCTAATTGCGTGTCATTGCAATATAGCACACAATACAATGTACCCCACCAATAATGTCACTGAATTATAATTTGACTAGTTGTGTATAAAATCGTCCAAAGTAAAACTTGCATAATATTAAGCATTTCCATTCTATCGGCGTAAAACAGGCACTCCGTGCACTTCAACAAATTTTCATGAAATGAAATTACATGTTCCTTTGTCCACTTTTGAATGGTGAACATTATCATATTTGAAAGTCTTACATCCCTCCCTTCATGCATTCCATTCGTAATCCTCCCTTTGTTTCAAGGTCAAAAAACAATTGAACCTTGTACTATGTACCATGCATAGTTTTGCTCAGCTAGGAAACAAAAATTCAACGGCGCTGATCTTCACTCAGAATGGAAGCCCATAGCGCTTCACACCACAGTGGCATTACAAATATTTTTGAAAAACATGACTTGTTTGCTACCATTCACCAATGTGGACGACATTTGGATGGATTTATGTTCCTCTGGAGAACTTTGTACTCTCCCAGCAACTGCCAAAGTCAGACCACACCACCTTCACCTCATCTCCTCTTCACACAGCAACTCACGTAAACATTTTTGAAAGGAGCAAGTCTCCAGCCCTGACAAAAAGTGGTCATATGAGAATGTCCGAACAAACCCTGCTACAACTGCCTCTGGCCACGCCGCGGACCCTCGCCCCCAATGGCCGCATTTATATATTAATAGCCTATAATTTGCACACGTGTGTTTGTACTATCCCACTTTCGGTCACTAGCGAAATGAACGGTGTGGGTGTCTTACCACCTTACAAATACAGACACATAGTAAATACATAATAGTAATGCTTTCACGTTAGAATGCAAATGGTACCAAAAACAACTGCAAGCTAACTGGATTTAAAAATAGTAAACTATCACATCACTTGGTAAAAAAAACCTTCACACCATTGGGTATATTCTACCACCCACAACCAATACACGGCAGTACACTGCATCTATAGAAAAGAATTGTGGATGGGTCAAATGTAATGATACCAACATTACTGTAAAACAGAGAATGAGAAGTTCTGCCACCTACATCAGTAAACTGCACACTACATCTTCTTTCCACCTGCTGAGCAAAAAAAACAAAACTATTGTCCCATATTGCCCTAGGTACTAACCCATAAACATAACCTTGACATTTGGAATTATTTTCATTACTGCCTGAACCAAATATTCAAAATCTGCCAATAAAGTAGGGACACTCACATACCCCAAATACAAAGCACCACAGTCCAAAACAACTACATGTGCAATGCTTACCCTACCCATAGCTCCACAAACTTGACCAATTCCCTGCACATTAAAACCAGGCATAGTGCTCCACACCACCTCCACTCCTTTAACATCAAAATTGTTTGCCACATTCCTACATTTAGCATACCACTCCAAACCATGCACAAACATATCTCCAACCATCAACACCCTGATTTTCTCCACCTCGGCCATCTTCACTACACACAGCCTCTTTCAACACAAACCACAACCTCAATATCTGATTGGCTCATCCCTGCAGTCCCCTTTACATGCTGCATTTGCTGAGAAACCCCATATGTAGCACGCTCTGCCAGCGGACACCCACGATGTTCGAGGAGCACGTAACACTGGGGCAACCCTTCTACCGTTTCCACTTCACTCTCTGCACCATTTCCTCATTGGCTACTGTTAAACAGTCACACAATCATCCACCAATCACATCCAAGAACTCTACCTCTAACTCTATCATCACACATCAGCACTTTAGATGTACTATTGATCACTCTCAGTACAATTCCGCTGTCACTGCAACAGACCTACAGCAACAACTAATATAAAACTGGCCAATATTTCTACTTGCAGATTCATACACATCCACATGCATGAACACAGACTTCAGGCATGAATATTTTCTACACAGCACATGTACATCTCTTCTAAGAATACATATAAACAGAGTAACTTCCACTTACCCTGTATAAACTGTAAAATGACCTTACTTCATTTATCCCATCTGATATGACGAAGTATCAATTGCAAACCTGTCTCCTCTCCAATTTTTTGTTTACTCACACAGCTATCTAAAAGTGTTTTATTTCATATTAAAAGATGGCAGAAATAACAGAATAATTATGAAAAAAAACTGTACACTGTGTTATAAAATTACACGCAGCCAGGATGAGTACATGCATGTTCATTCAAGCACACACACAGACAATGGCCCTCATTACGACCCTGGCGGAGTGGGTTTACGCCAGCGGTATTCGCGGCGGACCCGTCCGCCCTACTACGAGTTCCCGTAGCGCCATGGAGCGGTTTCCGCCTGGTTTTTCCGGGCGGAGAAATCCATGGCGCTACGGGACCTTGTTGTTAATTACGCCACCGTATTTTACGGTGGCGTAATTAACGCCTTCCCCACTCCCATTATACCCTATGGGGCAAAAATGGGAATGGGGAAGGGTAAAATGGGGAATGGGGATTTACCGCCCCGCCAAGGTCGGAATGGGGCGGTAAATCCGCCAACCCCCATGGCGGTATCGGCAGCTTTCCGCCGTGCTCCATGGTGCATATTGCACCACGATTTCCGCCAGGGTCGTAATGAGGGCCAATATAATTACAAAGGCTCCCAGCTCAAACACCACCACTGCCTCTATATGAAATCCTACTGATATAGTAGCAACTAACCATACCAGAAAAAATATTTTACAAAAAATGTTCTGCCACAGACTCCTATTTTACAAAAAAAGTTCCGCCACAGGCTCCTTCAGAACCTTATAAAAACAGGAGAGTAATCATGGACAATCCTTAAAACCTACCATCGAAAAATAATCCTAAAAGCTCTCATAAACAGTGCAATCCTTCTGAAAAGGAAGTTATTTATTTTATTTTAAACAGAATGAAACCACTAACACAGCTAACTACTAAATTACAAAAATCACTGCTCAATAAACTGAATATCAACAAAAATAACTCCTTAAACATCTGTGGAGGTGAATGGAGTCACACCACGACCACAGAACCATATTTTCATGAAGAAGCATATAAACAAAAGCAAACAAACCCAATTGCCATACATAGCAGTGGACGAGGGTATGAAAAACATAATAACACCATTATGAAACAAGAAACTCTGCTCACAAAAGTATCCCCAAAAAACTCAGTATAACCTTTCAAATCTTTACGCCACTTCCTCAATCAGTATGTAAAAAGTAAAGAAAAAATCAAAATGAAACTACTACAGAATATGGATGCCTGTCCAGTGCGCAAATACACAGGACCACAAGCACATTCATTAGCCTGAATTTCAGGACCTATTTGCAAAACCACCTTCCATCAAATCAAAATGATATGAACACATCATGCAACTATGAAAATCTGGCCCATAAACTCTACTATGCTAAAAGTCCTGCTTTAGCACTAGTCAATTTAAATAACAATCTTCTGCAGGGTACAGTCAAACAACTACTCGAAGAAATAGAGCATATCCAGAGAAAATATTTTGGAAGTGAAAGCCACTTACAAAATGCATTAGCTTTACCACAAACTACCAACACTGTACAAATAACCTTCTATTAAACACATACAAAAAAGAAATACTAAAGTTTAAAAGTACCTCCACTGAAGTACTAAACCATGCATGTGTGTTGCATATAATATACCAAACATTTTGACTATAATATGTGGGCTCCTTATAGGGATATTAATTACAATCAATCCTCTACTAACAACCCAAAACCAACATCATACTAAAGTGAAATAGCCAGTAGAGCATTGATTATATCCACGGACAACCACTATGACCGCGGACAAGGCGAACACATCAGGGGCACCTGCCACCTAAACAAATACAGTATTTGACCCATCTCTTACTCCCCAACCCTCCCCAAGCACTTCTGCTGCACGCCGCGCTGTCAGTACGCCTTCAACAAAATCAGCAAAATTACCTCCGTCTAAATTAGTGAAAGGCATTTGTGGCAAAGTAGTTTGTTTATGATTAGATCTCAAAGAAAATGTACACAATCATACACCACAATCCAAAATATTTACTTCCAAAGGTATCTTATAACGCAGTCCTATTACAAACTCTACAATCTTAACTGCATAGCCTAGCCAAAACTTCACATACAAACTCTAAAAATGAAACAGTACACAAACTTCTGCGTTCTGGATATTTGATGGGTGTTTGATTCAATGGATGTGTTATGCTGCAATGGTTGTGTCCAGGGCGTACAGTCTTGGGACTCTAGGCCCTGGCCACAACCACCGCAGCATAACACACCTATAATACCAAACATTTTGACTGGTATGTGAGCTGCTTAAGGGGATATTAATTACAATCAATCCTTTCGGGACGAAGCCGCCGCTCAAGCTGCAATTTTGGTTTGGGCTGTAGGTGTGCGCAAAGTTTTTTCCCATTATGTCTATGGGAAAAAAAGAAATGTTGGGACCCCCCTATAACTTTATAGCCCCCCCCCCCGGGGTGAGGATTCATCCAGGGGGAGCAAAGTTATAAGCCACCCAAAAAGTCCTCTTCCTATGGGATCAGCAACTTAACCATAACTACCGTGGCTGTGTAATATATATTAGTACGTCGGTCGCCGCACTATAGTTAAGGTGTGTACCTAGTTCTATAAGAAATCCAAAAATGTGATTGCTGATAACTTTTGACTTGCGTGACGGATTTGGCTGATATTTTGAAAACAAAGTTTGTCTTGGCTGATCCCGCTGCCGCAATCCCCCACCAGCCGACACTGAAGCTGGATATTTTGGGAAAGATTTGTTAAGAAATGAAAAGGTTAGTTGGAAAGCCAAAAAAAGCTGTTTTCGGCCTACTCCCATTCATTTTCCCGTAGGGAACGTCACTATTTATGAACAGCGAAGCACAAAAACTGCTGGACGTAATTGGACCAAATAAGAAACAATTTGGACACAAAGCATTGACTCGATTTCTGGGAGAGGTGTGGGCTTATTCCATACAGTAGTTTTAAAAATATTTGATTGGGAAGAGGATGGAGCTGAGAGGCTTTTCAGAAATGAAAAAGCAGCAATTGTCTCCCAAAATTCTATTGCTAATAAGTTTTGACTTTCTGTGATGTGGATGCAAACTGGACATTTTGCTAACAATATGCTAAAAAAATGAAAAAGTATTAAGCGAACATATAAACACAGTTTGCAGCCTACTCACTTTTATTTTCCCATAGAGTATAAGTGCAGTTTTTGAACAGCCATAGCATGAAAACCGCTTGGCAGATTTGGACCAAACAAGAAACATTTTGGGCACAAAGCATTGACTTAATTTCCTTGACTGGTTTGGGGTAAATCCATCAAGTAGTTTTTTTAATTTTCAACAGAGAAAGTGGTGCCCCCTGTTCCCTAAAACCAATATTTATTTTTTATATATATTTATATAGACATCTCGGCCATTTCAGAAATGAAGAGTCACCATTGTTTTGTTTGTTTATTGATATAACTGAACTTAAACAGTTTTACAATAATTAATGTTAACAATATAAAATCATAATATAACTTCTGAACACAAATCCTAAAACTTCTGAACAACTCATAACATGAGAAGCATAGCAGTCAGCATTTGATTATCTCTTAAAATACAATTTCATTCATTGGTACATGTTTAAAAATACAAGGCCAAGTAAAAAGAAGAGGGAAAAAAATGAAAAAAGAAGAAAGAACAGCCTAAAAATGTACCATTTCAAAATAAAAAATAAAAATTACATTAAAAAGAAAGAAAAAGAGGTTGTTACTAGCAACTCACTACAGAAAGTTTCAACATAATTAGAGATGCTACCTTGTAAAAATACATGATTATGCTTACTCATAAAGCAGTTTTAGGTGATTCAAAAAGGCAATTGCTGCAATTCTTATGGTTGTTGTTAGCCCGCAATGGATCATCCACCACAGTGTGTCTGGGTTAAGACTCTTATACTCTTGTAATACACGTTTCAAATGTAATTCATACTTGTGTCTGAGCATAACGCATTCTGTCATCAAGTGGCAAATGGTTTCTGGCTGAGCAATAGTCTCACAAAACCGACAAACATTCTCTTGTGATGTTATAATTCTACGTCTTGCTTGTGGATCTTTGGTCAGACATAAATTGAGACGTAAACGTAAAAATTGATCCCTATGTATGGGGGATGTTGATTGACAAAGATATGGCTCAGTGTTACTACTTGTTTTGAGCAAGAACGGATTATTTGGTAAGTCACGATATCATAAAGGCATTTTTGCCTTTTGATCCTCCAATCGTATTGAAATAATTTGGTTTTGGCACTAGTCGGGTTTGTGAGAAGATTGTTCAGAGTTACATCAGCATCTGCCAACACATTTGTTAAAACCCAACACCATTTAGAAATAGCTCTGTCATGAGTGTGACTACAAAGTTAGCGAGTATACCTATCAATTTACTTGAATCAACAGCCATGATGCACTTCCTGAAGAGGGTAATGACTTGCCATAAGTAGCGCAAGTGCATTGATATTAGTCCCAATTCAATTCTAATCAATGTGATTGGTATGGACCCCGGCAGTCCTAAAATGCGTTTCCAGTATTTGCTTTTGAATCTTGCCCATATGTTCTCTGGAATCACCGGTTTAGTTTCAGACCCATAAAGCAGTACTGGAGTTACTTTTTGTTTGAAAAAGGAAATCGCAGGTAGAATCGAAAATGTGTCATACTTGGCTTGAATGATGACTGCCTGGGAAATCAACATGTCCAATGTGTTATTTAGACTCAGCAAATAAGCTGTATCATTCGCACCAGAAATTATGACACCCAAGTATGTATATTGAGGCACTACTTCCAGTACTTCGTTTTGCACCTGCAATTTCATATATTGTTTGTTCCCTCTGTTTCTCGATGTGCTGTTTATATTGCATACCATCACCTTGTTTTCTTTTTTTAGATTAATAGACTACTGGTTACATATGCTGCAAGAGCGTCAAGAAGATTCTGCAGGCCACGAGGCGTTTTAGAAATTAGCACAAGGTCATCCGCGTATAAGAGGGCCGCAAGGGCCTTGCCTGCTAATTTTGGAGCATCTGACATTATATCCTCAAATGCTTTACCAATGTCAGAAATAAAAAAATTAAACAAGGCAGATGCCAATATACATCTCTGCCTTAAGCCTCGGTAGGTCTTAATCGAGGCAGACAGGGATCCTTGTAGGTTGAGACTCACTTGAAGGTTAGTGTCAGTATGCAGGGCATTTATACGATTTATCAGATGTGCAGGACACCCCTCACACCCTAATTTCGCAAACAATAGGTCGCAGGCAACTGAATCAAATGCAGCCTTAAAATCAACAAACATAAAATATAAAGGTTGCTTTAGCTGTTGATAGCGTTGTATAATAGATGTTAATCAAAATAAATTGATAGCAGTCCCCATGCCTGGAATGAACCCTGTTTGGTAAGGGTCTTGCATGTGTCGGGATGTGGCCCAGATGTTGAAGTCCCTCAAAATAAATCGTGAGAAGATTTTCCCGGGAATGTCCAGGAGAACGATCGGCCTGTAATTAGCTGGGCAGGATCGATCGCTGCGCTTAAAGATTGGGACGATTGCAGATGATCGCCAGGAAGCTGGTATACAATTTGTCTTAATGATGAAAGAAAAGATGTTAAACAAATTTTGCGCCCATAATTGTGGATGTTGTTTCATCATAAAGTTTGGCAGACCATCCGGTCCTGGGGCTATCACCATTTTTGTTTTGCTCGATGCAAGTAATTCCCGCTATGTTACCAGGCGCAGTGGCGGAGCCGAGATGTGGGAAGAGGGGCTGATGCTCCCCCTGGCACTCCCCTGGGGCCCAGTGCACCCTCCAGCTTCCCGCTGGCGCCCTATGATCCGCCCACCCACCCCTGGCACCAAAAGCCTCCTCCGCCACTGACCGGGAGAAGACGCAAATGAAAGAGCTCAAAACCCTATTTGGATGAGGAAACAGGATGCCATCACACTTTGAAATTAACTCCACCATGACCTTAAAGAGTCTAATAACGTTCTTGATATCAGAAAGAGACTCAAAACTCTTCTGTTTATGTAGTCACTCCTAGGGTAACAGTGATTGTTTTGAACCACATGCTTAGATGGCCTGGCCGTATGTGCTATTTAAATACCAATAGCAATGACGTCAGGTCAGAGGACGGGAGTGTGAAAGAAGATACCATGTGAAGTTGGGGATTTGGAGAGTGTAATGAATCCAATGGGGTCATCACTGATCCCCTGGCGGGAACCTCCTCCCATGTGGCCAGGGGACGGCAGACGCTACATGATCCTGACCCTGGGGGTGGCTATATGAGGGAAGATCACACATGAGGAGACAGCCCCTGGGGAGATGTCATGGCATCATTGGATGAGATATGCTATTCCCCATTTGCCCATGAAGAAGACCTAATAGCCTATTGCCATGCATCTATAACCCCCTTAGGGAAAATAGAGAAACCTTTTCCCAATACCCTTTAGGCCACACTTCCATCCCTGGTCTAAACAGTAAAAGCTCCAAGACAACCTTTTCCAGTTCTAATTATCCCCCATAAAGAACTGGCTCATCATTTGGAACCATTGAAGTGATTTCCCAAGTAGTCCGCATCAGTTAACATCGATGGACTATACCTCCCACAATTACCCAAGTACTGGCACGTGGAGGAGTGTTAGGACTGATTTTTTTATACTCTGGCCTGCTGGACAGATGTATAGAAGGCCACCCTATATTTTGACAGGGACAACTCTGGGGAGCTGTAGCCAAACCAGTTCAGGTAGCAGTGACAGGCAGTCTGGGCTAAGTTCTTCAGAGGTGGTGAGCTTGTAAAGAGTCCACAAAGTGGTCACACAATGGGAATCACAGATTACACTTAGACAGGATGTATAAAAATACAGTTATTTATTTATGGCCCAATGACACTATGAAAAATTACTACTATGAAGTAGAGTTATCATACAACACTATTAAACTAAATACATATATACATTCACTTTGTTATAGGGCATATTACACATCAGAAACTCCTGCAAAGAAAAGATTAGAATAGTATTATGCACACAAGGTCCACAGAGATGATCCCTAACTAAAACCGTCTAGCCCGAAATTGTCTGGGGCCTTTTGCGCAATAGTTCAGGTAAACCTTCCACAGAAGTTATGAAGCAGGGAAAAATGCAGGTAGGGTCTCTGGGGTCCAGTGAAGGGTTCTTATGGTTATGATACAGGTTAGACTAATGCCCAAAAGTAGCCTTAACAGTCAGATGTCTTGCGCAAGCAAGTAAAGGCAAAGCCAATAATGTTAGAATTAATTCTTATTATAAGCCCATTGACTTATAATGGGAGTATAGGGGTAAGTTAGAAGATCTGTAACTTACCCCCCGTATTCCGATTCTTATCCAGACTTGGCAGGACAAAGGAAGACGGTCCGAGGTTGCTTTTCCCACCAAAAGTCGCAGTCCTCGATTCACAGGGGTTGCAGGTTCGAGCTGACCTCCGGTCTGTGTCTTTCACTGTTGCAAGGACTCTCGATTAAAGAATGCAGCAAAACTGGATGCAGGACCTGCCTCAGGAATGGACTCAGGTCAGGTAAGCTATTTCAGACGTGGTCACCACAGCACAGCGACGCAAAAGGACTCAGCAGCCACTGTCTGACTTTCCCTCCTATCTTGGGTCCCCTCGAGGATAGGATGCCGACATTTCGCAGGAGGTAGTCCAGTAGGGCCAGCTGAGGATCATCCAAGTTTCAGGCTGGAACTCAGTACGGTGAGGCTGGCAGCATGCTAGGCCAAAAACAAAGCTGCTCAACCACAGGGCATCTCCGAGGGCTTCCTTTGACATGTCACCGAGCAGACGTCGGGAATGGATGGTCTCTCCACTCCAAGGGTCGCAGCTCCTTCGCAGGACTGAGAAAGATCATGAGCTAGACAGGGCTCCTCCAGGACAGCAGCAGAAGTTGATTGCCAGGCCTCCTTCAGTCAGGTCTTGGGTTTCTTCGCAGGTCTTATAGCTGGACAGGATACTTGGCTACTTCAGGTTTCTCCAGGAACTCTGAAGAATGGGTGCAGGAGTCCTCTTATCCTAAAAGCCAGGTAAGAGCTGTGGCCCTCACTTGCCAATAGCAAGACTAGCCCACACACACCCCAGCAGTGGTCCAATCAGGACCACTGGCGGGAACATTCATGAATATCACTCGCACTGAAACCAGTTTGTGGATTGGGCACAGACAGTCCCAGCTCACATCCTGCCAGCAAACACACACAGCCCTCCAGCAGCCTGCCAAAAGTCCTTTTAAGGATGTTCCTGTCCTTTCAAGCTAAAGAACAAGATGGCAAAAGGACAACCGAAAAATCTTGTGGCATGGCCATGTTTGACCAGTAGCCACAATTAGTAGCCAAACGTTGTAAATCCTCAAAGGAAAATTCCCAAAAAGTGGGAAAAATCACTGCTACCGCCAGCTTATCCTTTTAGCACACCTAGAGTAACCAAAGATCCTCCGAGTGTTAGTCTAGGTTAAAACATAAATGTACCCCATTGTACTGCAGTGTAAGCTGCATTGTACAGTGCTAAGATGTTACCACAAGTGATACAAAAGTAACCAAAAGTAGTAACACAGTAACACGACTAAGGGAATCAAAGTTTCCCGGTACTGACATCCTGAAGGACATGTCAGTTTCCCGATGACATATGAGCAAAAGCCAGTTCAGTAAGGCTCCACTGCACTGTGTAAAGTACTGGTCAGATTAAAAAATAAAAGCAAAGAGTGTGGGGGTTCCATAAAGATGGAAGGAAAGGTGCAGTAAAGCGAAATCTTTCCTAACAAGGAGGACAGGAACGATGCAGAGCAGGAGGAGCCTCAAGCTCAATGAGCATGCTGGTTGTTTTCAAAATGCACCTGGGTGCAGGACATTTAAAGATCGAAAACAAACTGCAAGAGGCTGCTGCTGTGTGAGAGGAGTTGTCACACTTCTCTGCGAGGCTCATATAACTTGGAAGCATGAACCGATGTGGCAGAGTCAAGGGGCTAACCAGTAGGGAAGCAGAGGAATGTTGCATGAGCAGGATGTGCCGCAAACACGCCAGGAGCCAAGGGAAGATTCTTGGGCGTTCGGCAACCGGAGAAAGCAGCGTTTCACCTGCGAGGACCTGAAACAAGACAGCTGTGCTGAAGTGAAGCAGTGAGAGAAACCGGAAACAATGTGAAAGCAGTCCAGAGTGGAAAGCAGGCGCCAAATACAAACTGTAAACATTAAAGCTGTAGAAACATTAAAGAGACTGAATGTAAACGAAGGAGGCATATTGAAAATAAAGACCTCAGCCATATATGAGTGCATGGAATGCAAATATGGGGGAACCCACAGAAAATTTTGAATCAACCAGATTCATAATGCTCAAGAAGATATATGCAATTATGGAAGTAAAACATTTACTGTTACTCATAAATATAAGAAGTACTGGCAGGCAAGTAAAACAGGCAGTTACAAGTGTATGAGAAGTCCTGGCAGCGGAGTATACCAGGCAATCACAAGAGCATAAGAAGTCCTGGCATACCCGGCAGTGTCAAATCTACAAGAAGTCCCAACAAAAGATATAAAAACTTTGTTTGCTGAACAAGGAGGAACGTTTGAAAGAAGGAACTACAACGCTAAGTAGCTTTGTAACTGACAGTATTGTTGTGAGACAAGATAGACACAAAGAACTATTAGACCAAGAATCATTGGCGTTAAGGAAGAATCCAGGGGAAGGGTATTAACCTCTTGTCATGACCCCACCATGGAACTTGCGCCTTCTGGACTTCCTGGTCCTTATCGTGACAGGGGTTGTATTCCTTGTTACTCCCAACATGGCCGGGCCAAGTGACTTGCCTCGCACCAGCCTTCATGTCGCACACGGCACGTTCTATAAATTGGCCACGCCCCCGCGGCCCTGCGCATCTCAACACTATCATTAGGTAGTGACTTGACGTGTGTGTGCTGTTTGGCGAATCCACTATTCCTAGTTTCCTGGTTGCTTCTTCCTTCCTTTCACCCCTTCCCTCTAATTCTGCTCCCGGAATCCTCATCCCTAGCGACCGCTACCTTTTTCCTGGACATCCTGGAACTGCGACCTTCCCGGAACTTTGAACGCGCTCTGCAGCCGGACGAGATTCGAGCAAGCCTATACAAGACCCGATCCATCCACAAGAGGAATCCTCCCGCGGAACAGAGCAAGAAGTGATCCCAGGTGAGACGGGGGAGATTTACGACAGTTTGAGACGCCAAACAACCGACACTGAGACTGCTATGGAGAAAGCAGTCCAGGACCTTATGCGTGGCATGCAAGAACTCACAACTGAAGTACAGAACTTAAAAGCTGAGAATTCTGCGTTAAAACAGCTTGTTTTGTCTCGCGACCCCGCTAACAAGGACAGCGTGTTACTGGGTGGACTGTTAGACAAATATGATGGCTCGGCAAAATCCTTACGTGGATTCCTGGATTCCTGTTTGGTGCATTCTACTTTTAAGCCCTATTATTTTTCAACTTCCAGGGCGAAGGTGGGCTTCATAATCTCGCATCTCACAGGGAACGCGTTGACCTGGGCCACTCCCTTAGTCAACTCAGGAGATGCCCTCCTGGATGATTATGATGGATTCATTCAGGCACTCAAGACTATGTTCGACCGCCCAGAACAGGTTTTTAGTGCTCAGGAACGGTTACTTGATTTCCGACAGGGATCTCAGGATATGCTAATGTACGTTACTAGATTCAAACAACTGGCCAAGGAAGCAGATTGGTCCTCAGAAGCAAGTTTCACTCTATTTCGCAGGGGTCTAAACGAGGATATTAAGGACGGATTAGCCAGGGTGGCTCGTCCTAGCTCATTCCAGGCTCTTTTGGATCTAGCCAGACTTCTGTAAAGGCCGATCCTGCCCCAACCCCTGACATAGATCCGGAACCCATGCAAATAGGAGCATTCCGTGGGCCTATTTCCCCACAAGAAAGGATGAGAAGGATCCACACAGGCCTGTGCATGTATTGTGCCTCAGATAAACACCTTGTTAGAGAATGCCCTCTAGCCCCTCCTCGGCATTCGGGAAACGCCAGCTCCCGATCCTAGATGGAGCGAGGTGTCGGGAGAGAGATGTTTGCTCCACATCAATTCCATCTTTGAACTCTCCTGGACAAAACAATTTGGTGATACTACAGGCCTTCCTCTCGCCCTCCAAGAACAAGGCCTATCCCATTCTGGCCTTGGAGGACTGCGGAGCTTTGGGAATTTTCATTGATCAAGACTGGGTTGTTAGTCATCATATTCCGTACGAGACACGAAACACCATGCAGCCGGTGGAAGCAATTGACGGAAGACCCCTCTCTTCAGGACCCATAAGCCTGCAGACTAAAGAGATCCAACTTTATCATCAAGAGCGGATTACATTCGACATCATTAAGTCAGCTCATTACCCCATGGTTTTGGGTATGCCCTGGTTACAAAAGCACAATCCGTATACCAATTGGACAGCAGGATCATTATTCCTGGGCTCAGAGTTCTGTATGTCCCACTGTCTATCCCTGGATCCCTCCTCGACACCTCCTAAAGAACCATCAAGAGACCTAAAAACACCACTCATGGTTTCCAATATCATACAAGTTCCAGAGGCCTATCGGGGATATGCTGATGTATTTTCTACTGCCATAGTCCAAGCCTTACCCCCTCACAGGCCCGAAGACTGTGCCATAGATACAGATCCCTCAGCAGTAATTCCCTTCGGCAGAATGTTCATTCTTTCCGAACCTGAGAAAAAGGCCCTTCGGGAATACCTAGACACCAATCTTGAAAACGGCACCATAAGACCCTCCATCTCCAGCGGGTGCTTTGTTGTTCTTCGTTCCCAAGAAGGATACCAAGGAACTCAGACCTTGCCTCGACTATCGAGGCTTAAATCAATGCACCCTCAAAGATCGGTACCCACTGCCCCTGATCTCGGATATCCTGGAAGCTGTGAGAGGCGCCGTAATATTCACGAAGTTGGATCCCCGGGGGTGCCTACCACTTAATCCGTGTCCGGGAAGGAGACAAATGGAAAACAGCCTTTAAAACACCCTTTGGTCACTATGAATATCTAGTCATGCCCTTTGGATTAGCTAATGCTCCCGCAGTCTTTCAGTGTTTTATGGGTAGGGTGTTCTCTGACATGTTGTTCCTCTTCGTCATTGTCTATCTGGATGACATATTGATATTTTCCAAGGATCCTCTAATGCATGAAGAACATGTAAAGGCAGTACTACAACGACTTCGTGAACACGAACTTTTAGCCAAACCTGAAAAATGCTTGTTTCACGTTACTTCTGTTCACTACCTAGGATTCATCCTTCGCCCAGAAGGAATTGGTATGGACCCTTCAAAGGTAAAGGCAATACTGGCATGGCCCGCTCCCACGTCTGTGAAACAAGTTCAATCCTTCCTGGGGCTCGCCAACTTTTACCGGAAGTTTATTTCTACCTTTTCCGAGATCGTTCAGCCGATCGTTGCTCTCTTGAAGAAAGACACCCCCTTTATCTGGTCTACACCGCAAGATAAAGCATTCCAACGATTGAAGACAGAGTTCACGCAAGCCCGCATCCTGGCCCAACCTGACATAAATCGCCCATTCCTAGTGGAAACGGATGCCTCTAACTACGCCATAGGAGCGGTCTTGAAACAGGAACTTGAGGATAAACTGGAACACCCCATTGCTTACCTTTCACGAACCCTGACTCCCAGCGAGACACACTATTCGTCCTGGAGAAGGAACTGTTGGCCATCCGCCAAGCCTTCACTGAATGGCGACACCTACTTCTGGGTGCTAAATATCCAGTTCAGGTCCGCACAGACCATCTGAATCTCCAAATTCTACAGTCGGTGGAGTGCAGGAACAGTCGTCTGGTGCGTTGGGCCTACTTCTTTGCCCAGTACCAAATCCCAAATCACTCATGTTCCCGGATCACAAAACATGATTGCTGACGCCTTATCTCGACGTCCTGACTATGTAGCCACTGAAGACAAGGCCTATCCTAAGATGTTTCCCCAAACAATCTTTGTAGCTCAAGCAGTCAACCTCCTGGAAGAAATCCGAGTGCAAACCCAGTCCTCTGACCTCTGGAAGGATATTTCAAGGAAGAATCCATGGAATCTAAGAGTTAAGGAAGGATATTTATTCAAGGACAATGCACTGGTCATTCCTACGCAGGAATTACAACAAAGGATAATAAACCTCTGCCATGATACACTTCACTCCGGTCATCGTGGTATAACTAACACCCTCCATCTTATACAAAGACAGTTTTGGTGGCCTGGAATGAAGACCAACGTACAACAGTACATCAAGGCTTGTGCTATCTGCGGTCAAAACAAACATGATAACAAGAGACCGGCGGGTCTTCTACTGCAACCATCCCTGCCTGCCAACAAGACCATGGGAAATTATTGCTACAGACTTCATTGTGGAATTACCACCTTCCCGAGGATAAACGACCATCATGGTAACCATAGACTTGTTCACTCATATGGCTCATTTTACACCTTTGTATAAACTACCATCCTCCTCAGAACTTGCTGGAATCTTCCTGGAACACATTTTCCATCTTCATGGACTTCCTTCCAAGATCATATCGGACCGAGGACCTCAATACGTCTCACAATTCTGGAAACATCTGTGTCGTATTCTAGGGATCCAACGCTCTCTCTCATCAGGTTATCACCCACAAACCAATGGAGCCACAGAACATGTAAATCAAACTCTGGAGCAATATCTTCGTTGTTTTGCCACCAAGGTTCAGGATGAATGGTCTCTCCTCATACCCCTGGACGAGTTTGCCTACAACAATTCCGATCACTCAGCACTCAAGGTCAGCCCTTTCTATTGCAGTCAAGGTTTTCACCCGTCTGTTTTACCTTCTGTTCTTCCACATCCCACTCCAGTACCTACTCTCGACTCATGGATTCAGACTCTCCTCAACATACACAAGGAAGCCAAGGAACAATTGAAAGAGGACCAGACACTCACTAAGTGTTATGCAGACTCCAAAAGAAGACCAGCGGCTTCTTATTCTGTTTGTGATCAAGTCTGGTTGTCCTCGAAACTATTACCGCGATATCTATGGCCAAACAAATTAGCCCCTCGGTACTATGGACCATTTTCCATAAAGAAAATCATCAATCCTGTCTCATTCCGACTCAAGCTACCCGACTCCTGGAAGAAAATACACCCAGTCTTTCACACTTCCCTATTGAAACCCTTCATCCAATCCACCCGAAAATCCTGCAGACTCAGTCCTGTTGTTGTGGACGATCAGCTGGAATACGAAGTGTCCAGAATATGCGATTCCAGGTATAAACGGGGTCAACTTCAATACCTGGTTCAATGGAAGGGACATCCTCCTAGCGAGAGAACCTGGGAACCAGTTTGTAACTTAAATACCCCTTGATTGCTTAGAAGATTCCATCTCATACACCCGGGCAAACATGGTGGAACAGGTCTTTGGAGGAGGCATGCTGTCATGACCCATAGAACTTGCCCCTTCTGGACTTCCTGGTCCTTATCGGGATGGGGTTTGTATTCCTTGTTACTCCCAACATGGCCGGGCCAAGTGACTTGCCTCGCACCAGCCTTCACGTTGCACACGGCACGTTCTATAAATTGGCCACGCCCCGCATCCCCGCGCGTCTCAACGCTATCATTAGGTAGTGACTTGACGTGTGTGTGCTGTTCGGCGAATCCACTATTCCTAGTTTCCTGGTTGCTTCTTCCTTCCTTTCACCCCTTCCCTCTAATTCTGCTCCCGGAATCCTCATCCTTAGCGACCGCTACCTTTTTCCTGGACATCCTGGAACTGCAACCTTCCCGGAACTCTGAACGCGCTCTGCAGCCGGACGAGACTCGAGCGAGCCTATACAAGACCCGATCCGCCCACAAGAGGAATCCTCCCGCGGAACAGAGCAAGAAGCGATCCCAGGTGAGACGGGGGGAGATTTACGACACCTCTGGCACCAAGGCTTGCTTCTCATGG
Source organism: Ambystoma mexicanum (assembly GCF_040938575.1). Classification (NCBI taxonomy): domain Eukaryota; kingdom Metazoa; phylum Chordata; class Amphibia; order Caudata; family Ambystomatidae; genus Ambystoma; species Ambystoma mexicanum. The sequence goes on along the minus strand of NC_090923.1, from coordinate 346,456,842 downwards.
TGCATTTTTGTATGGAAGAAATAATTTCAGTGAGACAAAATCCAAGAGAAGGGAATCCCGTCCCGTCCCCCCCCCCCCCTGGAACTAAGACCCTTGGTTATGACTTTGGAAAACTTTGTATTGAAGAATCACTGACACTGAGAAAGAATCCAGGGGAAGGGAATCATCCCCCCACCTCCCGGGAGTCACAGGTTTTGGCCTTGAAAAACATTTGTGTTGGAGCAACTATTTTTTGAGAAAGAATCCAAGGGAAAGATCACCCTCTGGAACAAGGGCTGTTTTACCTTGGAGAACTTTTATGTTTGCATTGTTCTATTTTCCTTTATGAACTTTTTTTTACTTTAATTTTTTATTTGGATTTTGAACAATCAATAAGTGTTTCTCACAGCCTTATTCAACAACATTAGCTCCCAGTCCCCCCACTCCCTCCTAACCCCCGCCCCCAAAACTCTTGATCGGTGCATTCAGGGACAAAGGTTCGGTCAACAGTAACACCACTCAGGGATGGGTGCTCAGTACTCTGGGTCCCTTGGAGTAAATCAGCAACTCTTGGATTGGCTCCCCTCCACCGGTCCACTGTGGTGAACCCCATTCAACACCATGTCATTCTCTACGTCAGTCCCCTGTGCCTTCCAACTTTCACATCAACAGCCACCATTCCTCCAAAAATGACTTCCTGTAATCATTTACAATGGCAGTAAATCTCTCCATGATATTACATAGTTTAGATTCCCATATCCGTCTTGAGGGCGCCCTTCCCGTCTTCAAGTTTTGAGCCACCGCCAATCGACCCGCCCGCAGCATCCCCTCACACACCCTGAGCAATCGGTGCTCATCCTGGTCCTTGGCCAGGATTCCCAGCAGTATTTGGAGCGGGTCGAGGCTCAGCTGGATCCCCACGAGGTCCTTAAACTAAGGAGCTCCTGCCAGAAAAAGCAGATCTTGGAGCAATGTCACCACATTTGTGCAAGGGACCCCACAATCCCACAACTTCTAAGGCATAAGGGGGCCATCCACGCAAACATTTTTGAGATCTTCAACTGGTCCCTATGCCACCCTTGGAGCATCCTGAAATTGTGTTCAGTGGTAGAGGTGAATATGTTGCGTGGAACGGCACCTGAAAGATTCTGGCCCAGTCCTCGTCCGTAATTCCCCCCCTGCTAATTCTGCCCAATATTTCTTAAAGGTATACCCCACCTGCGGGGTTGAGACCAGCATCTTATATATACTACAGAGAGCCCCCTTTCAGGTAGCTGTCCCATTGAGCCACCTCTCAAACTGGGTGATGTTCCTGGGGAGCCGGGTGTCGCACTTCGAATTGGTAAGCAATCCCTTCAACCTCGGGTATTCAAAAATTGAGACCCTGTCCTGACCCAACATCTCCTGCACTTACACATAGTCCCGAGAAGCAGGGCTCGCCAAACAGCTGTCCGACCCTTTCCAGGCCTTCATCCGACCACTGCTGGTCATATCTCATCCCCTATTTCGTCAGGTTAAAGGGGGGACCCCACACCAATGCCATAGGAGAGGATCACGTTGAGAGAGATCTATTTGCACTGTTGTTCTGCCATAGGTCCCAGAGGACCCCTAGTGTGGGGTGCTCGCTCGCTGCCCTCAGGAGGTCCTTCGATGGGGCCCATAGGAAGTCCCTCACCTTCAGCGGGTGCATCACCAAGTCCTCTAGGTAAGACCAGTAGGTTCTAAGGCTTTCCCTTGAGTATTCTAGTATCACTCTCAGCTGGGAGCGTCAAGGTAGCCCACTTGACTTGCGGTCTGGTGTCCGGCCAGATAAATCTGGCTATTGCCCTCTGCAATTCCACAAAGACCAGGGAGTTTAAGCGGGAAGGCGGTAAACAGGTAGAGCTACCTGGGGAGGATATTCATTTTGACCGATACCATCCGTTCATCCTACAAGAGCGTTGGGGGCCTCCATCTCTGGAGATCCTCTTTATTCTTGAGTAATATCAGGTCAAAGTTCGCCCTAGCATGGCCTGTGAGGTCCTTCATGAGAGTCACCCCCAGTTACTTAGTTTGGGCTTGTTCAAATCTCATACCTGAGTATCTATCGGATGCGTTCATCTAAGTCTGGGAAGACTGTCCCCACTGGCATAATGGTGGATTTATCCACGTTGATCTTTAACCTGAGAGGTGCCCATATCTCTCTATTTGTTCTAAGAAATTGGGCAGTAAGGACCTCACCTCAGTGAGATAGGCCAGAATATCCGCGAAGAGGGACAATTTGAACTCCACCTCCCCACCTCTACTCACTTCAAAAAACCCTGTCTGAGGCCCATTCTCCTCAGAACCGCCATCATGAAAGGCCACTCAACCCCGTTGAAGGCCTTCTCGGAGTCAACGGAGACCAGGCACAGGCTTGGTACAGTAAGTGGATAGTTTTCTGAATGTTGTCAGCACCCTGTCTTACTTTTATGAATCCTACATCAGCCCCTCCAGCCTAGTACCCAGTATTGTGGCCAGGATCTTCACATCATTGTTAGGCAGGGATATCGGACGGTAGGAGGCGCAGCTCTTCAGTTCACCACCTTCTTTATGTATCATCACGGTCACTGCTTCCAGCATTGAGTTCGGCAGGGTATCCCAACAGCACTGCATTGTATACTTGCGCCATATATGGGTCAGTGTTAATCTAAACCGCTTGTAAAATTGCGCTGTCAACCCATCACTCCCCAGTGCTGTACCAGCCTTCAGCCCTTTAATGGACTGGACTACCTCCTCCTCATCGGATATAGGGTCCCCCAAGTGCAGTGTGTCCCCCCCGTTGTACCCCCAGTAAGACAAGGGAATCCAAAACTGAGCTATTTGCACCTAGTCACCTTCAAATTCTGTTGCATAGAGCCCTTCATAGTATTTTGATCATTCCTTTCCTACCCCACCGGGTTGTGCACTGCCACCCCATTGTCACCCCAAATGGTCCCAATCATTTCCTTTTTCCTCTCCTCACTCAATTTCCAAGCTAGAAGTTTATGTGCTCTTTCCCCACGCTCATGGTATTTCTGTTCAGGGACAATCATTTCTTCTCCATGTCCTGGACTAGAATTGCCTTAAGTTTGGCCTTATATAGTCGCAACCTTGCCGTGCTAGCCAGCGTGAGATATCCCCCCCCTGGCCCACCCTGTTGTAGGTCACGGATCTTGCCCCTCAACTCTGCCTCCTCTTCCCTCTTTCTTTTTTTGGGAACCTAGCCTATTCTAATGAGCACCTCCCTCAGCGTGGCTTTAAAGCCCTCCCAGAGAGTTTGCACCCCCACCTCTCCATTATAATTGAAGGAAAAATAGTCTGTTATCTCAGACAATACGGACTGGGTGACCTCCCTATCCCTCAAGAGAAAGTCATTGCATCGCCACCCTTCCGAAATCCTCGATCCAGGGGGACGTCCCATTGAACACAGACCAAGTCATGATCTGACCACGGGACTGGGATCATTTTCATGTCCCTCACCTGGGCTTTTAGCTCTGTATCGGTTTATAGTGATTAATTTGAATTACATTATGTCGAAAGACATAATGTCGAAAAAAAGTCGGAAAAAAACATTTCTAATGTCTTTTTTTGTTTGTTTTTTGTTTTGTTCGAAATGGGGGGGGATCCCCCCAAGCCCCCTTTTTTTTGTTGGTTTTACCCCTTTTTTTTTACTTACAGAACCCCAAAAGAACATATAAATAAAAAAATAAAACATTCGGGGAAAAAAAATGTCGACACTTTTTTTTTCGACATTGTCTTTCTACTAATGTTTTCGACTTTTTAACTGCACACCCTCTGTATCCACTAGTATCAGGTTGATGTGATAGGAGTTGTGAACCACTGAGTAGAACATAAAGGGGCAATCGTCCCCCTCCAGCAGAGTCAACCAGGCCCAGGTCTTGATGAACGTGTGCAAATCTCCTGGAGGATGGTGTCCTCTGCTCCCACCCCCAATCTCTTACAATCCCTACTAGCGTCCAGGATCATATTGAAATCGGCCCTACCACCAGACGGTGCTAGCTCCCTCAACAAACATCATCAATTCTGTCTTGACCCCCTCCCAGAAGTCTGCCTGCCCTGTGTTGGGCACGTAGATTGAGCATAGGGTGACCCTTTCACCTTTCAGGCTACCCTTGATGAACATGTACCTCCCTCCCGGGTCTCTTAAATCTCATCCACCACCAGTCCCATGCGAGCCGAAACAATGATCGCCACCCCACCTTTCTTCTCTGTGCCTGAGGCTGTGAAAACCTCCCCCACCAACCGCGGACCTAGCAGTGGCTCCATGCCCCTTTGCCAGTGGGTTTCCTGCACCATAAGATCATCTAATTTGGCCCGCCTGAGTTCCCGGAGGGTCTTTGTACGATTGGCAGCCAAGTTCAGCCCTTTAACATTTAGGGAGCCAATCACCAGATCATCATCCATAGGCATATCATCCATTCCAGACCTCCCGTTTGAGCCATCCCTTCCCTAAAAAGACCATACCACTTTGAAGTGGAACTTGTGCCGCGCTTGGCTCGATCCCCCAATGCACTGAAATCAAGTGTAACCTTATGAACTCCCCCGGGTGGGCTTCAAACTGCCCCCTCTCAATCCCTCTCTTCAACCCACCCCTAGGCATCCAACCCCAACACAGTCACCGTCAAGGGCCAGGACCGGATCACAAGAAGATACTGAGTCAACCAGACTCTCTCGAACAACCCCCTATCCAAACTGTGCCACCCTCCACCCCCCACTCACACACCTACAAAGCCAACATCACCTCCCCTCCACTGAGGAAAATCATTGTCTAGGTCTGAAACTCTCCCAGACTCCTATAGTTTCCCCGTTGCCTACCTCGTAGCCTCCCCTCCTCTTACCCCCTGTCACAGGGAGCCTCCCTCTCTCCCCTCCTCTCACAATCCAAGTCATGGACCCGAGGGGCCCCTCTGTGGTATATTGTGCTTTTTATACTTGCGTGCCCCTGCCATCTCACGTCTATTTCTGGCACTTGCAGGCTGCGCGCCCAATCCATTGGTCTCTCCTGGGGCTGGCACGAGCCGTGAGACCCCCATGAGTTCATCTGACACTCTACTTATGTCGCCCTCCATCGACAGGCGGTAGTCTTGGCAGTCTTGGCCGCCATATTCAAAGATGAGGGGAAAAGGAAAGCCCCAGTGGTATTGCACTCCTTTGTCTGACAGCCATTTGGTGGGTGGGCCACACATCCGTCTTTTCGCAAGGGTAAGCACTGATAGGTCCTGGATAATGATCACTTGGGCTTCACCGTAGCTGATGGGGTCCACCCTTCTGGCACGTTCAAAGATTTTTGTCCATTGTTCATAGTAGTGGAAGTGAGCCAGTACCGAGCGCGGGCCCTTTCCGCCGCCTCTGGCTCTCTGGGCTTGGTCAATGGTGGGTTTATCCATGGCGACGTCCCCACAGAGTGTGGAAATTGCTTCCCTGGTGGCTCTCTGAATGTCGCTCTCTGTCTCCCCATCTTTTTCGCGGAAGTCAAAAAAGCGTAAGTTGTTATGGCGTTCCCTGTTCTCTGTCGTCCATTTTGAGCTTGGTCTCTGCCTTTCTCGTCTCCAATTCTGCCAGTCTCACCTCCATCTGGATTTCCATAGTGTCCACTGAAGTTTGGTTTGCCTCCAGGCCCTGGATCCTATCCTCCACTGTAAGGATCCTCTGGTCCATCTTGTCTAGCCTCTGGTCCAGGGATGATCTGATGCCCCTAATTTCCTCCATGAGGGCTGCTACATTGGCCTTCATGGCTGCCAGGCCCCCTTCCATACCGGTATCTGCGGTGGGCAGGCTTGTCCCCCCACCCCTCACCCGGCCCTGAAATTGAAACCTCTGCAGCACGTTTCTCCAGTTCATGGGCTGGGAGGGGGAGCGTCCCGGTGACCAAGGCCTTGTGGTGTGGCACCTGTCAGTTTCGTGGGTTTGCGTCTATGAGCTCTTGGTCTGAACCACCTGGGGATCTGGGGGGGGGTCACAAGTCCTCCTAGCTCCCCTACTGTGGGACACCAATCTCCTTCAATGTGGCTGGGGGCTGCGTGACCTTCAGGTCCGGTGGAAGTTAATGGCTTGGGGGGAGGGCAGGGATCTGGGCCCCTCCAGGCTCTACACTTCAGGCTAGGGGTGAACTTTGCTTCACTACTGTGGCCCCTTTTTGGAGTGGGGCCGGCAGCTCTCCCTCGGGGGGACTGGGTGAACACCATGTGGAGTGGTGTCGCCTCCCAGGGCCTCTTCCCCAAGCCCACGTGGCAGGGCTCCTTCCCCCACTCTGGTTCTCCCTTCTCCGGGGACCCCCGGTCTTCTGTGGGTGGGCGGTGCATCAGGGGCCCCCACTGGGACTCACTGTGTATCCAGCGTGTCTCACCACACCCCCGGGCTGCTCACCAGTTCACCAGCTGTACCTCAGTGCCTGGGGCCCCCCAAGTTCACTTTAGGGCTGGGGTCCTGGGCTTGCCCTGGGTGCTGGGTCGGGGCTTGTGGCTCTGCTCCTGGCCCACCTCATGCATGGTGCCCAAATGCGGAGCCTCCTGGCTTTGCCTGCATGTGCTCCCATTGACCTTGGCTCCTGGTGGGTGGGCTCCGCTATAATAGTTGGGGGCACCCGTGGCCCTCCCTGCCGTCACCGCCACAGCCCAGGCTTCTCTGCCTCTCCCAGCTCCACTATATCTGCGGCTAGCTCTGCTGTTAAAGGGCGGATCTCGCCCAAACTTTGAGCAAGTGCACTCGGGATGCTCCTCTGTCAAGGGCAACTGACCGTTTCGCCTTCTGGGGATGAAAGGGGGGGCTCAGGTCCCCTTCATCTCCATTGGGCTCAGAGCGCGCAGAGAGCTTAACTCCTCTCCATGCACCCTCTGGTGGCCTCCCTATGAACTCTTTTTGCAATCACTAGGTTAAAGCAGGGACGTCATTTGGCGGTCCCTAGGGGTTGCAGCTGCGACCCCTACGGTCTCCCTTGCGACCCCTATATTTAAAAAAAAAGAGTGGAGTTGCTGTCTTCCTTCTTAAGGCCTCTTTAAAAAAAATAGGGGGGTTCCATTAGTGTAACACTTTGAGCAGTGACCCTAAATAAGAGTAACATTTGTTTCTGGAATTCTATACAATAATTGCTAGACTCATTAAAGGTTTATTTCAGGCACACTTCAGGAGGTGAGTCGCTAATTTACACATTGATCCCCAACCCTGCTTGTATTCGTGGTAGGGCCTCTCACCGTACCCTGGTGGTCAGTGGGTTTCTGTCTGCCACTTGAACGAGGAAGATGATGCTGGATGCACAACTGATACTGGCTATGCCCAATGGTTGGTTCACTCTCACTTGCCGAGGGAAAGCTGTTCAGGCGTATCTCCCGCCTGCTCCAGTGTCCCCTCTGAGTCTCCTTTACCTCTGCTTAGATTCTTGGGTGCGTAGTACATCCCCAGGACTTCCTGAGACCAGGACCGTCTCTGTTGGCTCTACAGGCTTTTCTCCTTGTCAGGATCTACAGCATGGCCTCTCCCCATACAGCTCAGCTTACTTACTTCTCTCTGTCATGTGCTCGAACCTGCACCAGCAGACCCAACAGAGAACTCCCACAGCTGCTCACCGGCGCAGTTTGCGTCCATCTTCTGCTGGTCTGCCAGCAGGATTTGAATCTCTCTGGTTGATCTGCTAAACCTGCTTCCTCTCACGGCTGCGCTTGACTCTGCGTCCGGGCTTGACACATTTTATTGTCCCTAGTTACTTTTTATACCTTGTATCTAGTTCCTCCCATGTAAAAGTCCTTTGAGTTTCATGCCTCCTCGGGCCTCCTCGTACCAGTAGTAGCACAGTCAATGGCCTTCATGTCTCGTGTGCGCTTCCTCGTCCTAGTACTTTTGGTCCTAGCGTTATTTATTTTATTTATTTGTATAGCGCAAAACAAAAAAGCCCTGAGGCAAAGAAGCACTTGGACACATAACAAAAACAACAAATCTAATACATCAAGGGAATAAGGTAAAACAGACAACTGAACAATAAAACAGTCTGATGGGCAATCGAAGTCGCATAAAACCCAACCCAACTACTAAAATGATATTCCAGGCAGGGACATAATTCACAACTGAGAATAATTAGTCCAATACAATTCTTACATTTTTCAACAAGGATGTGAAGTTAAGGTTTTTACAAAGTCTCAAAAAACAGGAAGATTTGTCTGACCACAACCAATAATAATGCAATTTTGTTAGCCCCATGACACTAGTCTTTAATTTGAACCCTATGTAAGAAATTTAAATCTTGAGCTCAAGCACAACTGGGGCACGCTCTACTCCACAGCCAGAACAAGACCTTATTTCTCATGGATTCTCTGGTTTCATACCTCTTTGGTCTATCCACCTTCGTAATAACATTATTTCTGTGATGACTAACCAACTTTCTAAATTCAGGATCTCAGGCATTTTAGAGGTTTTGATACAAATGTCTTTTTCAAAAGGAATGTCAGCCATTCCATCTCCGGCGTCCTTAAAGTGAGCAGAAAGATACTGAGGTGGAACACCCATAGGTACTATTAACTCCAGGAGAAGTCGTCATAACAGTTGCAGCTGGTCCAACCGATACAGGTTGCCTTTCAGTGACTCCAGAACCAACACTCAGCCCCCTATTTTTTTGTTTTTTTATTTTAATTTCGTACAGTTTATATAAACTTTTGAAATGTATCTCTCAATAGGCAAAAAAAGGCCAAAAAAAAAGAATAACTACATAGAACCGTAAAAACATTAAGAAAATACCAAGAAGCAAACAGAAATAAGAATTGGTGAATGGAAAACAGAAAAGCAATTAGCTTGTTATACTACACAACTCTACTATTCTAAATGAATGTTTATGTATCAGTGCTTGTAAGCTTCTCTATCTTCATTTGTAGCTTTTCTAAGAACCTCATGAGTGCTAATGTCAAATTTTTACAATCGGTATTGTGCATTTGGTGCCACCACTCCTCTGTGCTATAGGTCACACATTTGTCCATCTCTTTCCCTAGGTAGAATGTTCTCAGATTTCTTAAACGTGGGCAAAAGAGGACCAGATGTTTTAGATTTTCTTCTTTGTAGTTACAGAATCTGCAATTAATGTTTTCTGAATGAATCAATCTTCTCTGTTTCAGGATTTCCTTAGTTTCATAAAGGTTCAGTCTGAATTTCAGATACAGCTTTCTCAGACGTTTACATGGCCAAATGACCATGTATTTGGGAATGGTATTGGAGCTTTTAGCTTCAGCGGGTGAATTTATCATACATTTGTGGTTTGATCTTTTTTCAACAGTTTCAATCCAATCTAATTGAAGCAGCTTTTTCTTAAATGCGTTTGGATTAACCCATAATGTTTTTTCGTCGATCGCCAATAGAATCACAATGTCCATTCATTTTTGTCTCCACATCGTTATAGCAGACTTGATATCTTGATTTTTTTATGGATCCATTAGTACTTCAAATGATGGTAAATCAGATTCATCCAAAGTCTTCCTGTATAGAGTTATCTTATTCCACATTATGTTAGCATTTAATGTGGATAAACCCCCTTCATACAGGACACATGCAGTGGGAACACCCTGTGGCAGCTGCAAGATTCGTTTCCAGAACATGCTTTCGCACCTCGCCCAGATCTGTGATGAACATCCGAACATGCTTTCAGCTCCAAAGATCAATACTGGGGTCACCTTACTCTTATAGAACTTTATAATAGGAATATAAGAATAATTCCCATATTTTTTTTGCAAGATCATGCCTTTTGCTGCTAACTGTTTGCAATTACTTACAATCTTTTTCATCACTGGGTCATCGTTTATACTTGAGTTTATTAACATTCCCAAGTATCGGGTGTATTGTACTTTATGCAAGGCTGGTGTTCCCAATGTCCATCTCAACTTATTTATCTTCGGTCGACCACCCCTTTTGTTTTCGAGGACTAGTACCTCCGATTTGGCTACATTGATCTCGAGCCCTAGATCCTCAATATAGATCTTTAAAGCATTAAGCTTTCTTTGGAGCCCAATGGGTGTCAGGTCCAGAAGGACCATGTCATCAGCATAGAGGATCCAGCTGATGTGATTTCCGTTCAGCTTTGGTGTGTATGACACTACACCATCGAGAGCAGGTCCAACCTCTGAGATGTAAAAATGAAAAGAGTGTCGACCCCAAGGGGCACCCCTGCTTCACCCCTCATTCTGCTCTGATGGGTTTCGTTAGATGACCCTTGCTGTCTAAGCAAATCTGGATTTGTTTTTTCGGAGTACAGTTCTTTTATGGCCTGGATGAGACTGAGGACAGCCTCTCATTTTTAGTTTCGAACATAATGTCTCATGATCTACTCCGTCAAAGGCATTGGCTAGATCTATAAATGGCAAATAAACTTTGTTGTTTGATTTAATGGCGTCGATTTTTAACAAGTTCAGGATGAGCAGATTTAAGCTACATCCAACACCTTTTACGAAGCCTATGACGTACATCAAAGATCTTTTTTATCCTTATCCATCTTGACAGTTGATTTAGGAGTAGAGTTGCAAAAACTTTCCCTACCACGTCCAAAAGGGCTATTGGCCTATAATTTGCTGGATTCGTACGGATGCCCTTTTTTAAAAATAGGAACAATGATGCCTGATTTCCATGTTGTTGGACCACACCCTTCTTTTATTATATTTTGAAAGAGTATGTTGCAAAAGTCTGTCCATTCTTCGATATTGATTTTAAGCATGGCATTCGAAAGCCCATCTGGACCAGCTGCTCTTGAGGAACTGCACTTTTGTATGCAATTCAAGGCTAAATCCCACGGATGGCTCGTGATCAGACTTGGGCAATATGTGTTATTCTTTTTTTGGATCAAGTGTCGGTAATGGCTTATCCATTGCGCTTCATTCACCATATTTGTTAAAGCCGCTTTTTGTGGATTTTCTAATTCATTAACTAGTAACCAGAAGCTTCTTGGATTATTTTGTTTCAGGGCCTCCAAAATTACTTCAGTGTCTTTTTGTTCTAATAGCCCGTGATGTGCTTTGATCCAGTTGTTATACTTGGTCTTTACTTTTCTTGTTTCACGTCTTTTATCAAGATTAGCTGCACTGACAATTCTTCTTCAGCCAGTTCTCAGTTCTCATTTTTTTTGGGCCACTTGTGAATCAAAATTATGCCTCTGATAAGTTGATTTGTTATGTGAGCTTTTTTTAATCTTGTAGACCTCCAACAGAACTTGATATTCAATTGGGCCGATCTTCGTTCCTCCAACTTTTGATCTTATGTGTTCAGCCAATACGGGTATGTCGCATGATCTCAAGCGTAGCCGGTTATGGCCTGGTTCTAGCGATATTTGGTGCTTTCATTGCTCCAGGGTTTGACGATTTCTTTGCTTCCATTCAATTGTTACCACATTGTGGTCACTTTGCAGCGTATTTGTTACGTATAAAGACTGCATTTCATGTGACATTGTTTCTGATATAAAGAAATAATCTAGAATAGATTTTTGGGAGCCTCTTTCTCAGGTCACCTTCGGGGGAATGTCGCCCATCGTGGCTCCATTCATCATGTGTAGATTTCGTCTAGCCATTTCTTCAAGCCAGATTTCACTTTTTCTGTTCTCTTGATGCTTTGGGCCGTTTTTAAGATTAGATATTCCTAGCAACTTCATATTGAAATTGCCACACTAGACGATTTGCAGGTTCACAGTTCCAGTCATTATACTGTCAATGGTGTCCAAAAGTTTCTCCTCAAACTTTAAATGCTCAGCTGCGGTAGTGTTCCAGTAAATATTTATCAAGTGTACTGTGTTTTTTAATCCATTTGAACTTTCTGTTGCTTCTAGCGTGGCATATTGAATATACGGTGAAATGATTTGCACGTCTTCTGAAGACAAATTACATCAGCTGACCTCAGAACCTTCGGAAACGACTTGATTAAATGAGAGAGGCCCCTTGTGTTCCATGTGGCCAACACAGTGCTATGTGTTTGCTCTTGACATTATCTTTCTGAAGTTTCATTTAAATCTTTAGCTACCCAGGCCCAACAATTTATTTTTTTATCCTCCTCTGGAAGATCGATCGTATCAGCTTCGGACAATGCTACATTGTTGGCCTTCGGATTTATGACTGTAATTTTAATTTTCTTTATTCCTAGTTCTACTCGCAGTGCTGCAGATTGCATTGCAGGTTCAACTGTTTTCTCATTGATTATCCTTTGATGTTCATTTGATGATCTCTTCGAGAGTACGCTGTGGTTTATTAGCGATCTTGCACTTTTATTTTGGTCACTTACTTCTGAGCAGTCAATTAGTTCATTATTTACTAGGGCATTATCCACCTCATATACTTGGAAGCCTGCATCCATCAATTGTCTCTCACACATCATCACAGACTGGGCAAGTTTCCGATCTTTGATGTGTAGCAAGGCACATTTGTGATTTGCATCATCGAAATTTCTACATGTTCAATTCCCGCACTTTTTGTTGCTCTCAACACTGGAATGAAGTAAAAAAGCTGTAGTATCAGGTTTCTGTTTATCAGCTGATCTCCCCTTTTGTACTCTATTCGTTCAATCAAGATTCTATACGAATGGGTCACACTAGTTGGAGTTTTCATCTCAGGCTTCTGCCTATCGCTCAGTGAATCGACTGGATTCTTTTAGTTTTGATCTCTGGCTTGCGGATGACTTCATTTGTTGTACGTCAGCTCCTTGCATAAGTCATCCTTTTGTAAGCCTCCGGGCGCCACCTCATTTGATCGCGACTGCTCTGCATCAATCGCAGGATGCGCTGTAGTGCAATTCTGAATACTTTGGTTACGTTTCTCTTCAATTGCTTGGAAGACTTTTTTCTTGACCTCATTCACTGAGTCTCCTGTTTTTTCCTTGGGAATGTTTTCCGGTGTCAGCGACCAAGTTATTACACGTTCCATCATGTAAGCCCCTTCTTTGGGACTTCCAAAACTCACAGAGGGTTTCATACTCCGTCCATCCTTACTTACATCTGGCTCAGGAGTCACATTACTTTCAGTTATCTTTGCTTTGGACGTACTTCGAGTCTCTTCTTCACCTTCCTCCTCCGATATACTGTAAATCAACATGTTCATCAGCTCCTCGTCCTCCATGTCCTCAACACCACGGTCCTCCATGGTTTTATTTCTGTCCACCTTTCCTCTTCCTTTGTTCCTACTCAGGGACATAGCTTTCTTTTTATATTCAGCAGACTCATTAGCAGCATCTTCATTTAAAATGTTGGGATTTTTAAAAGTGACGTTCAGTGCTATTATATTTCTAAAAAAGTTAGCTGAATTCCAAGCATTTTTTTTTTTTTTTGCATTGGCATATTTGTTTTTTTCTTACATTTGCCTAGTTTCGGTTCGGTATCACATCTTTTCGTCTGTTTCAGTGTTTTGGCCGAAGGTTGCGATTTTTCAAATATGTCGAACCATTCCGCTTCTTTTTGTTCTGAAAGGAGGTGCTAACGGCTTAATGTTTGGTCGAACCATATGAGCTGCTTCCACAGCATGGCTTGTAGAGGCTACTGGTTCCGCCCTTTGGGGTACCTCAGGCGTAGTTGCTGAGGACATACACTTTGTAAGGTCTATGGTAACAGGAGCACCCGGCTTCTCTACGCCCGCCGGAACCTTCGTTTGTGAATCAAACTCTTCTTTCGCTCTTTCATTCATGCCTTCCATCTCTACTGTCAGCAATTTTGAAGGGTCCTTCTCTTTGTCTATTTTTGTCTGAGTTTCTAAGTTCACAATTTAAACCACTTTATCAATCCGGCTGACAGCCGATGTGGAGGCTGGATCATGGCCTCTTTCAACAGATTGTCTATCCGGGGCCACAGATAATTGTTTGGCATTCTGGGTTTGCTTTCGTTCAAAGCTAGCTCCTCCATCTCGTTCCTTCTGGAGTAAATTGAGGGCTTGTCTTGTTACTTCTGCCAACAATCTTTTATCTTCTGAATTATTTTTCAAGGAGTCTTTCAGAACTGTTAGTGAGATGTCATTGCCTCGCCTTGTTACTGTAATTTGAGTCATCATGTCGACTAGATCCGCTTCCAATATTAAGATTTTTGAATTTAGTAAGGCTATTAGCGTTGTCTGATCACGATAATTCTCATTCATATTTTCAAATAGCTTAGTTAAAGGAGTCACTGCTATTGTACTAGCTGACATCAATATTGGCCGCAATTCACTGATTAATTTCTCCATGATCATAACAGTTAAGTGTTGTCTGCCTTGCTCTGATGGCACTTTAGACTTAAGGTCATAATACGGCCATTGCCTTTTATTAGGTGAGCTATACTCCTTGTCCGAGGACGAAGAGGAAGAAGCCATGTTCTCTTCTCTTTGGTTCTGTGTTGGCACTTTGACTGTTCCAGACGCATCAAGGGAATTGAAGGTCAGCTTTCCACCCTGGCCCTTAAAGCGTTTTTGTGCACCACAAGCTTTGCTTTCTGGACTCAGATCATGTCTGGTCCTTTTTTGGGATACCGCAATTTCTTCATTTCTTGCTTCGAATGACGGAGTGTTCGATTCAAGACTCGAAATCTTATGTCTTTGTCTTGATGATGTAAACCAACTACCGGAGTCAGTGGTGATACACATGGCATTTTTTTGTTTTCAATGAACCAGTCAACTTAATGTTCATGTCTGCTAGGTCTCTGATAACCTGATCTGCGATTACCAATGAGTTGTGTCGGGTAGTGTATTCCCTTGTACTTGAAATATCTTCTTGTGCTCTCTGAAGGCTCAAGGGTTCCCAAGCTTCCTCAAGGCTCTCATCTTCAAATCAGGTAATTGATGCCGCCCTTGGTGTTCCATGTATCTGGGCTTGTATCAAACAGCGCACTGTTAGGGGTAGGATGGCTGGTTATTTCTCTAGCCACAGGTTTATTTTGTGAGGGGCGTGGATTATTTAAGTTTGAAACTTTCTTCCAGGCCATTTATTTTAACGGGGCAATTGTTGTTAAAACACAGCTTCTCAATGGATCTTGTTGATAGATCCTTTCGTGAGTTTTTCCTCCCCGTTCATCTTCTTTGTTCACAGGGTGAGGTCCTCGAGCTTCTTGTAGCTCAACCTCCCCTTCCCCTTAATGGCAAACTCCATTGCGGTCTCTCCGCAGCTGTTCCGACGTGTTGGCTGTGTGCGCACGTTGCACGCCTTCACTTTCACTTTTGCTTCCCTCGAGCGGCTCTGGGCGAGCTCGCTTTGAAACTTCACCGCTTACTGATGGGAGCACTGAGAGGCGGGCGCACACGCTGTTATTAGCCGAGAACCGTGCACCATCTGTCCGCGGCTCGACCGCAGCTCCCAGCTCTCACGCCCAGCTCAACCTCCGTCTACACAACCATCATCGCTAACGCTCCGAGAAGAGGCGGCGCCGGACCCTGAGACAGGTGCCCCGGTGACGGCAAATGACGCCAATGGAGGCAACAGTAGGGACACTTCGCTAAATGCCCCTTCCTTTGATGTAATGACTTGAATAAACTCAGTTTCTTGTGCGAAAACAGAGGAGACAGTGGGAACGGCATGTGACATATCCGCGCCTCCTCCTCTGCCCTTCCCACCAGCCCCATTGTCACTTACTTGTTGATCGTGAATCTGGTCTTATCCACTGCGCTGACTACTGTTTTCAAAGTCATTCTATGTCAAGACGGAGGCGAGCATTAAGCTTTCTCTTCTCTTTAATTCACTCTCCAGCAGTTTCAACAAATAAATCATATTTTGTGAAAACATATATTTTTTTATTTTTTTGTCAAAAAACTTCAAGTCCCATCATTCCCTGTAGTTCCAGTCATTACTCTCTGTGCCTTAGCCCTTCCTGTTCCTGTGTTCCTCCTCTTCTTTTCCTGCTCTCCAGATAAGTAACACGTTATTTTCAGAGCTCTGTATATTTATTGAAATAGGAGCGTATAGAGTTGAATATATATGACGATTGTTATGGGGTTCATAGTGGGACCTAGCGAGAGCGCAGCGCAGCGTGCAGTGTAACAGTTTTTTTGTATTCACTGAGGAGAATCGGCAGCCCCGTGCCGCATTACCCGACACATCAGGGGCCTGCTGACCTCCTCAGTTAAGTCCGCAGCGCTTCTCAGAGCGGCCGAGTGTGGGCGGCCCCCACCCTTGGAGGGGCGGAGCAAGCGGCGCGAGCGTGAAAACTTTTCCTTCCCGCTCGCGCTAAGGAGCTGACTAGAGCCCCCACCTTTGTGAGGGCGGAGCGCTGCTCTCGAACTTGGGCCGTTAAGAGCGCGAGCGCTCGGCGCAGTGAGTCCCCCACCCTTGGGGGCGGAGCCAGACACACGACACAGAGAGATTTCCTGTTCGAAGGGATTTCGCTGCGTTGCGCGCTACGGAGCCGTAATAAGCTCACTGATTTAACGTGAACGGATTTAAAAGGAAATATAGCCACACAAAGCATACTTTCTCGCATAGGACATAGAGCCTAGCTCGGAAGAACCCTGCATTGCAGGAAATTGAACAGACAGGTGCAGCCTCACAGAGTGGAGCAGTGGACGTGCCCATACACCTGGAAAGATATTTGAAAGGCACCTAAACAGCACAATAATGTCTAACTTTGAGTGGAGTGAGGAGGAGCAGGAGGCAACCTATCCAGAGGATTTACCCTACAGCTTTAAGGAAGTGCTGGGAGACTCGCTCACAGAGGCAGTTGCTCAGGGTGTGAGACCCCTGCAAGACAGGCTACACATCATAGAATTATACCTGAGCACACAAGGTAAATGCACCAAAGAAAGCACGTCCACCAGGGTCACAGAAGAGGACCCCAAGGGGTGTAACAAAGCCCGGAAGAGCAAGGACTCTTCTGACCCCCCGGGCCAAACTGAGGGGGCAAGTACTGAGGCCCCGGAGGCTTTGGACGCTTTTAGCAAGCTAAGAGAAGCGTTCATAAAGAAGTCACAGGTGCCGAGTCTCGAGACCCCCTACCCAGGGGATGATAATATGGGCAACATAGAAGGAGGTTTCCCCGAAGAGGAAATCCCACAATCCCAGACCTCTTCACAAGAAGAGGCAGACAACGAAGGGGACGAGAGCAGCCAACCTCCACCGAGGAAGAGGCTCAGAAAGCTCAACAATTTGGAGGAGGAAGAGACCTCCGATATGTTTAATCCTGAGGATATCAGAAACCCGAGATCGTCAGAATGGGTACCGTCGCCAAGAGTGACGAAATACATGACACAGAGATTGCGAAAAGCCTTAGAGAAAGAAGGCAGGCAGAGGATGAGGGCAGAGTGCCCAAAACCAGAGTTACAAGGGAAGGTAGCAGAGGCTCCGGAGCTTGACCCGAAAATGTTGTCATTTGTCTCAAAAGTGAACAAGGACCCAAGAAAAAGCATTGATCACTCTTGGAAAAGCTGTCAGGAGAAACTGCTTGACATTGCGGGACCATTAGCAAAGATCATGGATCTAGCCGAACGTGCAAAGGACACGGGCGGAAGAAGTGGACCCAGGAGTCCTGGCAAACTGGGCCCAGAGAGCAGTATGTCTGTTAGGCAATGCGAACTGCGCAATTTCTTCTGAGCGCAGGAAAGGGCTTCTGCTTAAGATTGACCAGAAGTTAGGAGACCTGTCATCCTATGAAGCGGGCGAAGCCGCGCAGGGTCTTCTATTCGGTGAAACCTTCGGCAAAGAAATGGGGAGGTTTGTGGGAACATACACCTCCCTAGAAAAGGCCCAAGCATCCATGAAAAAGATTTTCCAGACTCAAATTTTTGGAGGGCCCGGTCGGTCTAGAGGCCGAGCGGCGGGTCGCTACCAAGCGTTCAAGAGGCCTCAAGGAAACAGAAGTAATTACTGGGAAAACAGGCAGCCAGACGTATTCTTCCCACCCAGGGGTCGCTTCCCGAGAGGAAGACATGGCCGAGGACAAGGGAGAGGACACATCTTCCCTACAGGTGAGAGCTCCAAATTATCCACTAGTTGGGGGGAGAACAGCAGTATTCTGGGAGAACTGGCAGGCGCTTTCCAGCGATGCCTGGGTTTTGCAGACAGCAAAAGGCATGCACACAGATTTTATAGAGACTCCCATTCAAAGTCAGGTGCCACGTCCTCTAGCAAAAACACGAATAGAGATAGATCTGTTGCACGCAGAACTGCAGCAGTTAGCGGAGAAGCAGGCGATAGAGCCTTGCGTGACCCCTCCCAAATTTGTGAGCAACATGTTCTTGGTCCATCGAAAGGACAAAGTGAGACCCGTAATAAATCTAAAAGATATGAACAGATGGGTAACGTACAACCATTTCAAAATGGAAGGAATCCATCATCTCAGAGACACACTCAGACAAGATGATTGGTTAGTGAGGATAGACCTCAAAGATGCTTATTTGACAATACCAGTTCGAAAAGATTTCCGTCCATTCCAGGCATTTTACTGGGGCGAGCAATTATGGCAGTTTGCTACCGTGCCGTTTGGCCTGGCATCAGCGCCCTGGGCTTTCACGAAAATTATGAAACCAGTAGCAGCAGCGATCAGGGAGAAGGGGATTCGTATGATTATATACCTAGACGATATCCTTCTGATGGCCAGCTGCAGGGAGACGCTCCGCTACCAGACCAGCTGGGTAGTGGATCTTCTGACGTCACTGGGATTCCTAGTGAACCGAGAAAAATCGGAAATGAAACCAGCCAAGAGAATAGAATTTCTAGGTTTCGTTATAGACACCAGATCAGCGACACTGGAACTTCCAAACAGGAAAATAAGAGACATAAAAAGGGAGATAAGAACATGTCTCAGCAGAACAGTCATATCTCTACGCACAATAGCACGAGTGGTGGGCCTTCTGGCAGCCTCCATACAAGCGATATTCCCAGGGCCCCTACACTATCGAGCCCTACAGAGACTAAAGATAAGACACCTTCAGCAGGGTCTGCAATATCAGCAGCTAGTCCACATCGACCAGGAAGCCAGAACAGAACTGGAGTGGTGGCTAGCAAACATGGAAGCATGGAACGGGAGAGCCATTTTCGGCGATCGTCCAGACCTGATTATAGAGTCGGACGCCAGCAGAGCAGGCTGGGGAGCCCGTTGCGGTGGTCTTCAGACAGGAGGGAAGTGGAGTTCGGAGGAACTCAAAACTTCACATCAACTGTCTAGAATTACTAACCGGATCATTTGCAATCAAGGCGTTTACGAAAGGGAAAGTGAACTCCTGTATTCTGTTGAAAATGGACAACATTTCAGCAGTGAAATACATCAATCATCTAGGAGGGACAAGATCCAAACTCCTGGCGGAAATAGCAAGGATTTCTGGCACACCTGCCTGGAATCAGGGATCTCAGTAGTAGCAGAATACCTGCCAGGATCACAGAATGTGATAGCAGACTGGAATTCCAGGTACCTCTCGGACTCCAGCGACTTGAAGCTGGACCGGGAGGTTTTCCGACAGCTGGAAGTACGTTGGGGACCGGTCCATACAGATCTGTTTGCGTCCATACTGAACGCACAGAAGAAGAGGTTCTTCAGTTGGAGGTTAGACCCAGCAGCTGCGGGAGTAGATGCTTTCCTGCAGGACTGGAGAGAACAGATTCTGTACGCCTTCCCGCCCTTTCTAATGCTGAGCAGAGTCCTAGCGAAAGCTCGCAGAGAAGTGGCAAATCTGATATTAATAGCACCAATATGGAAATCACAAGTTTGGTTTCCAGCACTCGTAGAAATGTTAGTAGACTACCCGAGAATGTTACACCAAGGAGTGAGCCTGCTCACAGACCCAGTTGGGTCATTTCACCCTCTGAGAGTGAGGGGGACGCTGCCAGTGATGGCGTGCAAGATAGCAGGAGACGCTGGAACCTCCCAGGCATTTCGGCGCAGGCTGCAAGTCTCATCGCCGAATCATGGGCACCGTCAACCAGAAGGAGCTACGACGCAGCTTGGAATAAGTGGTCGTCATGGTGCAGAAGGAGAGATATTCATCCCGTTTCTGCACCTTTATTCGAAGTTCTGAACTTTCTAGCAGAACTTCTGCAGGATGGCAAAGCATATCGGACCATAGGAGTCTATAAATCTGCGATTTCAGCAGGTCATATACCACTTGATGGTACACCGGTGGGGGAGAACATAGCAGTGATTAGACTCCTGAAAGGAATAAGATTTAGGAAACTGCCACAACCTAAGTACAAGGTGCAATGGGACGTATCAGTGGTGCTGAACCTGCTAGCAGACTGGCCTAGCAACAGATACCTATCTCCAGAACAGCTATCAGGGAAACTAGCTATGTTACTGTGTATGGTATCATGCAGGAGAGTGGCAGACGTGAAGGCACTGGAGATAGATAGAAAGACATATGGGCCGGAAGGAGTAACTTTTAATCTGGCAAAGAGAACTAAAACAGACTCATCTACAATCACATACCCATACATGCAAGACTATCCGAAATGGTGCGTGGCCTCATGTATTAAAGAGTACGAGAGTAGGACAGCGGAAATGAGCCCAGTTTGAACAACCCAACTACTTATAGCGCATAGAAAACCACACAAAGGCGTAGCATCAGCCACGATAGCGAGATGGGTCAGAGACATCATGGGCCTAGCGGGCATGGATTTATCTGCATTTGGAGCACATTCAGTCAGAGGTGCGATGGTGTCAAAGGCATTGAGACAAGGCGCAGCCCTACAAGACATCATGAAAGCAGCAGATTGGGCTAGGGATAAAACGTTTAGGACGTTTTATTTTAGGCCAATCAACACGATAGCAGGAGCAGTAGCAAGAAGCTTTGAACAAGCTTAATGCTCGCCTCCGTCTTGACATAGAATGAAGATTCCCCCTGCTAATAGCGCAGGGAGCTCTTGATTCTATTAAAGACAAGGAGGCGAGCATTAAATTCCCGACCCAGACACACAGGAAATGGGAAAGGTTATAGTAATGAAGGAAATATGCATTGTGAGTAACCATGATGATCATTTTCCTCCCAGAATAGGGTGTGTATTCCCAGCCCTAACATATCCCTATTGTTATTTTCTGACTCTAGGAGATGACCAAAAGAACGGTTGATTTCTACCGGAGGAGGTCGGATTGTTCCGATCGGATTGCAAGTTCTGAAGCAAGAGATCGATTCCGCTGAAAGCAGGAAAGGCAAAGTTGTTGGGCCCGTTGGCAAGTTAATGTTACAGAAGAGTACAGTTAAAGCAGTCAAAGAAGAGGAGGAACACAGGAACAGGAAGAGCTAAGGCACAGAGACTAATGACTGGAACTACAGGGAATGATGGGACTTGAAGTTTTTTGAAAAAAAAAATATATATATGTTTTCACGAAATATGATTTATTTGTTGAAACTGCTGGAGAGTGAATTAAAGAGAAGAGAAAGCTAATGCTCGCCTCCTTGTCTTTAATAGAATCAAGAGCTCCCTGCGCTATTAGCAGGGGGAATCTTCATTCTCTCTGACAGTTCAACGCCCTGCATTCCATGTTTCAAGCCATTGTTTGTGCTGGGCGCTACTGTCTTTTAGGCATGTTTAGCCTGGGCGCGGGTGGAGGGAATTCCAGCCCGTATGCTCATATTGCCCTCTTCAGAGTTTTCTGCGCCCCTGTGGTCCCCCAGAAAACACAGGCAACACACTCCTGCCACGCTCCGCATCAGGCAGGTAGTTTTGGTAAGTTTGCTCCTCCTACACCAATGGAGGTTGAAAAAACACTGGATACAGCAGGGGTCCTCACAGGCAACACAATCCTGCCACACTCTGCGACGCTCTGCGTCAGGCACGTAGTTTTGGTAAGTTTGCTCCTCCTACACCAATTGAGGTAGAAAAACACTGGATACAGCAGGGGTCCTCACAGGCAACACATCCCTGCCACACTCCGCGACACTCCGCGTCAGGCAGGTAGTTTTTGTAAGTTTGCTCCTCGTACACCAATGGAGGTAGAAAAAACACTGGATACAGCAGGGGTCCTCACAAGCAACACACTCCTGCCACACTCTGCGACGCTCCACGTCAGGTAGGTAGTTTTGGTAAGTTTGCTGCTCCTACACAAATGGAGGTAGAAAAAACACTGGATACAGCAGGGGTCCTCACAGGCAACACACTCCTGCCACACTCTGCGGCGCTCCGCATCAGGCAGGTAGTTTTGCTAAGTTTTCTTCTCCTACACCAATGGAGGTAGAAAAAACACTGGATACAGCAGGGGTCCGCACAGGCAACACACTCCTGCCACACTCTGTGACGCTCCGTGTCAGGCAGGTAGTTTTGGTAAGTTTCATCCTCCTACACCAATGGAGGTAGAAAAAACACTGGATACAGCAGGGGTCCTCACAGGCAACACACTCCTGCCACACTCCGCCCCCTATCACACTTCATAAACCTAGATTTTAAGTCTGACATGCTGCGTCAGCCCTATCTAATGAATGCTGAATTATAATATTGTCAAGAGTCTATCCACAGTTTAAAATCCATCATGTTCTTGCATTGGATGAGTTCAGAGATAACTTGCTCTTTAATAAGCTACCAGAGATTGGTGTCCATTTGGTCGATGTCGGGTCCTGCAGTTTCCACCAGAGGCTGGATAGAAGCCCCAGTAACCCCTTTCTCCGGAGACTTAATATACTGGGCTCCTTTAACAAGAATTTCAGGGATACTAGACCCTAGGACATGGTCTACTTATTCTTCTAAAGGCATAACCAGGAATAACTAAATATCTCCTATATTGCAAGAATACATAGGTTTACGTTCAATAAAATGGTTCTGAACAGTGTGAAGGGCCAGGGAATGTTGGGGAGTGACAACATTCAATTGGCTGTACCCCCAGGTGATTGTCTTTGTCCCCAGAGGTCCTCCCGCATTAACCCACCCCTAGGATAACTATTGGGTATTAGCCGCACCTCCCTAACGTCATGGAAAATGGCTCCCTCTTGGGAAGAAATGAAGTCACCTTGTGAATCATCACAATGGCCAACCTAAAGGTGGGAAATGGGTAGCATAATAACCAGTTCCTCTTATTCTTGAGTGGTTCAGTACCAGTAATAGAACCCTACTTGGTGATTTAACCCGGTAATTAATTCAAATACATTATTTTTCTAGGTATGTACTGTTGAAAAACAGAAGGAGTATGACTCAATGAGGGCATTTCAAGGTTGCTAATAGAAATAATAACAAACGCCTACCTAGTCCTACCGCTAAGAGGGTAATTCCCTACCTAACCATCTAAAAGTAAGGGTGCTCGTCACAAGTCCAAAAGAAAGAGTCCTTTGTCCAAACCCTATTAGGTATTTGGCCCCACTAAGTAGGAAAAAAACAAAAGGGAGGCTGGAGCAATAGCCTCGGCCCTTGGACTTTGCTTGTCCCAATTACTTTCAAGAAGGCTTGTTTGTAAAAGTTCATCAATTTCTCACAATACAGTCCTCCCCTTCTCTGCAGATTTTGTATGCCAAATCCTTAGTCTTTATTTATATATTCCATATGGTAAACACTGACCAGGGCTTGGTGTAAAAGAGATATAATTATTTATTTAAAACCACATCTAGAAAAACACACAGGCGCTAATAGTAAGCAATTCAAAAACACGGTCACTAAAAGATATACACTCCCTTAAAAGAATATTAGACAAGTCTTAAGTAAAGCCCCACTTATTTTCAGACAGCGGTGAGCGCTTAACGTAGATGGCACTCTAATAATTCGTTTTAAAAAGGGAGAGAAAAGCAGAGAATAAATTGAAACAGTTCCCAACACTTTTTCACGAACACAACAAGAGACGAAGGCAAAGTAACACCGTGAATTCAGAGTCAGTAGGCCGGATCCGCTTTAAGAGGATCAAAACGAAATGTGTCCAAGGTCACACGGTTGCAGTGCACAAAGTCTTGTAACGGTTCAAAAAGGAGTTGGACCAAAGAAAGGGACCAGTTAGGGGGTCAAGGCGGCCAGCCCAGTCCAGAAGGTTAAGGGGTTATTATTACCTTGTAGCAATCTTTAAAAAGGGAGGCCTGGCGGACACGGTACCTTAAAGTGGTGAGAATACTCCAGTGGGGGCAGTTGTTCCTGGCAGCGGATGCAAGTCGGTGCTTCGTCCGAGGGAAGAGAGGATCTCGTCGGGGAGGAAGACAGGAGTCTGTTGCACTGCTAGGGAAGAAACCAGCCGCAGAGTTTCTCAGGTACAAGGAGCGGTCCGTTGATTCGCGGTTCAGTGGTGAGTGGCTATCCGGCTGCCGGGGTGCTTGGCACGGGCAGTTTGACCACAAACTGGTCTGGGGTGCAAAGAAAAGAAGGTAAACTGGTTGTGCCCACCAGTCAGGGGAAGAAGCCTCTCCAGCCGGGAGATCTTCTCTGTCGTCGGGAAGTGGTGAGTCGGTTCTGCAGGGTTCCACCGGTGGTGTCGTCGTGGTCGGTCGGCTCAGCTTCTCCCTCGTCGGATTCTCAGGTCCTGTGGCGACTTCTGAAGTTCCAGTCCCCAAAGCCCTGCTTTTATGCAGCATACCCCCATTCACTCAGCCTAGCTGTCAATCAAACATGCTAAGTGTTGAGCCGGCCGGCTCACCACTTGGGACAATCACACAAGAGTGCGACTTGAGTTACCAAGGTAACTCAGTCCAGGGTGCCTAAACCCCCTCCAACACCCCCTGTGGTACCCAGACAGAGTGGCACCACTTTTGGAGGCTTCTGTGGAGAAGCCCGCCAAAAAGTGGAACAAAGGGCTCGACTTGGGTTGGAGTCACAGAAGAGAACACAAACGCCATTTTAGAATCGAGTCCTGGCAAAAAATACCAACCAGCGAATTAATATTAATTAAATAAACCGGCGGTATGTTCGAGGCTATGAGAATTAAATATTTAAAGTTGGTAGCCTCGAACAATGGGAAAATCCCATAGGGAAATATTCGCGGTCGAATATAAAAAGTAGTTTCCACTGCCACCAGCCAAAACTCGATCACGGGGGACGGAGACGTGCCCCCTCGACTAACAGACCCCGGGGCAATCGAATTGCCCCGACCAGTACATCCACAATATGATGGTTTGTACTAGTTTCTGTTAATAATTTGGGACTAGTAAAGTCAATGGTGACTTTACATGCCCTGGGAGACAGTAGTCAGTCCCAGGGTATGGAGTCTATGGTGGGGGGTCACTATGACACCCCTGTGTTACTTCACGGAGGGTGCTGTGTAACACACATAGTAAAAACTCATGAGACCCTATGGAGTTAAGGACCCCATAGCCCATAAAACACATTAACAGTCAAAGGAACACCATAAATCATGTCCAAGAGTGGGAGAAAAAGAGTCTCACTCTTGGCAGGAGAAAAAAAACAAACTCCAGAAATCCAGCAAAGCTGCTGGGGGAGTCACTAGGTTAGGAAATTCAGCCTAAATAGAGAATTCTCCTTAACAGGGCATCTGAAGGTTCAGGTATTCCAGGCTCCCGTAACCCTTTTGGCTTTCCCAGCTTCAGATATAACTGTTCTCCCGACTTGTGAACTGATGCACTTCTCATACGGAGATCCAAACTCTCCACTGCGGTTTGGTCTCGGTGTCTGTTGATGGGCCCCAGGCCCACCACTGCTTCCGTGTGGTGGCACCACCAGCAGAGGCGGTCGGTTTATCATCTTCGTTTCTCTCTCTCGACCTTGGGTTATTTGCCTGTGTTAGGAAAGATTTCTCTTTACTGCATCTTTCCTTCCATCTTTATGGAAGCCCCAAACTTTAGGTTTTATTTTTTGTGTCTAATCTGTACTTTTTGCAGTACAGTGAAGCCTTAAGCTTCACTGCACTGTCCTTTGTTCATGTGTTATGGGGAAACTGATATGTCCTTCACGCTATCAGTACTGGGAAACCTTGTTTACCTTAGTCGTGTTACTACTTTTGTATCACTTGTGTTAACTTTTTATTATTGTGCAATACAGCTTAAACTGCAGTACAATGGGGTCCATTTTTATTTTGCCCTAGACTAACACTCAGAGGATTTTTGGTTACTCTAGGTGTGCTTAAAGGATAGGCTGGTGGCAGCAGTGACTTTTCCCCACTTTTTGGGGATTTTCCTTTTAGCTTTACTGCGTTTGGCTACTAACTGTGGCTACTGGTCAAACATGGCCGTGCCACGAGATTTGTTGCCTGTTTCTTTGCCATCTAGTTCTTAAGCCTTCTTCCTGGCTTCAGAGGCTAGGAAAATCCTTATGACTTCCAGTGCCCGGGAAAGCAGGAGCTTTTGGCATGCTATTGGAGGACTGTGTGTGTTTGCTGGCAGGATGTGGGCTGGGTCAGTCTGACTCCAATCTACATACTGGTTTCAGTGTGTCTGAGTGGTATGCATGAATGGTCCTGCCAGTGGTCCTGATTGGACCACTGCTGGGGTGTGTGTCTGGGCTAGTCTGTCAGGAAGCACCGTACTACGTGCAGAGGAACACTTTTTCCATCAACATGGAGACGATGGCAAGTGCCCTGGCGTCATTCCCAAAGACATCGCCCATTGAGGACTATGTCTCCCAGTAGCCTTACTCCCAGACCACGTCATCACGCCTCCAGCGCGATACGGAAGCAGCAGTTCAAAGCTTCCTCGTTGTTGCCGGGCGATGCTCCTTAACCATTGCATTCGCTTGGCAAGGTTGCTGTGTTCGTTTCTTGCTTGCATCTCATCTACTGAACTACCGGTTTCCAGGACCCTTGCCTCGTCTATTTGGACTTGTTCTTTAATGCCTTCCCCATTTGCTCTGACGCCCGGCTTCCTTCCCCCCTCTGCTGACCTCCCGGATCTCGTTTCATATCGGACTGCCTCCTCTCCAACATTTTTCATGCCAGGCGCATGGTCCCCTTTACTGCCTCACGCGTAACCATTGCACCCGTGGACAGCTACCCTACCCTGGTGCTTATCCTCACTGACACATCACAGGCACACCTTGAATTCAGCTTTTGAACATGATTTACAGCGTTGGTGTTTTCTGCCGTATGCCCTCTTCCAACTCCGTGTCCTCCCCACGCCCACTGTTGCTCATGTGTATCAGACCCACCTTTCTTCTTCCTCATCCGGTATCTGCCTCTGCACCTTAGCTCCCCTACTCAACCGCACCCCTGCTGTTAAACCATCAGTCCTGTTTCATTCCTACAACCACGCACTGGATACAACTGCATATTCTATGGACACTTCAAGTACTGGACTGCATTGTGATTCCTTTCTGAGGATTGTTTGGACTTTTCATCTTATAACGTATTTTACTGGGGACTTCTTGTCTTCACTGGGATTTTTTGTGGATTGACATTGACTCCTTAGTTGCGCCCTCGTTCCGCCCGGGTCAGGTCATCACCATCTTTACACCATCCAAAGAGGATTCCTGCACTTCACCAGGTGTGTCTTCAGCGCCACCCAAGGCCAACGCAGCAAACTTAGGTTTCTGACCTGCCATTTACAGACCACAGGTAAGAGTTGGGGAGTGCGTTGTGGGAGGAGCGATATTTTCTGTTGTTCCATATTGTGACCAGTGTACCTATGTGTTTTTTCCCACTTTAACTCTGTTGCTGTCCGGCCTTTTCACCTGAGCCCCTGGTCTGACAGATTGTTTTATCCTGCAGACCACGCTCTCTGGGGGAAAGTCCCTCCCTGAAGGAGCCCCCTGATGTTTTCGGATGTCAGGGGATACGACGGGGAATCCGGTTCCCGACAGATTAAGGAGCCTAAACTAGACCATGTTTTGGTACGATTCAAGCAGGGGCCGATCCAATTGCTGCTGTTATGCAGGCCTTCATTACTCTTTGTACGGATATGGCCACAGCACATGCATCACTCCATCAACGTATGGATGTGATGCAGAGCCTGGTACACCCGCTCCCCACTGATGAGGAGTTCGGGGATGGGACAGCTGCAGCCCTGCCTGTTCAACCCCTGCCCCTGCCCCAAACCCTGCTCATATCCCGATTAGCAGGTCCTTTCCCTTTGGCCCCACCTGAATGGTTCACGGGGGACCCCAAGACATTCCGGACATTTGTGAACCCGTGCAAGTTGCACTTCCTTTGTCGTCCCGCAGCTTTTCCAAACCCCACCACCAAAGCCGCTTTTGTATTGTCTCACTTGGGTGGTACGGCGGCTGCTTGGGCTGATCCACTTCTTGAGACTAACGACCCAGCTCTGTATGATTTCTATGCCTTGGTATCTGCTATGACTTTGGTCTTCGATGCCAGGTACAAGGCCCAAGCCTCCGATTTAGAGCTATTGGCTCTAACTCAAGGGAAACAATCATTGTTCTCATATTTGGCCCACTTTAACTAGCTGGCAGCTAAAACCTCCTGGCCTGAGAAAAAGGCTTCCGTATTCTATAGGGGCTTTTCAGATGATCTGAAGGACGCACTGGCCACCGTCCCTTACATGCCTTCTGGTTTTTCGGACTTCTTGTAGCTGGTCCTACAGATGGACGCACGTCTACTCAAAGGAAGGGCGAGCGTCGGGTCCCCGATATGCACCCAGGCAGACCTGAAGCATCATCCAACACTACTTCTGGGGAGCCAGAGCCGATGCAGATCGGTGCTACATGTGGTCCCCTATCAAGGGAAGAGAGAGAAACAAATGCAGAATAACCTGTGTTTATATTGTGGTCAGACAGAGCATTTCATACGGTTTTGCCCGAAACGCCCTTTAAAACGTTCAGAAAACTCCAAAACCCGTCCCTAGACAGGGCCTCTGGGAAGGGTACATCTGATAAGAGCCCTGGAGATTCCCCAATCGTCTCTCATATCTATCTTCCTATGACCTTTGAGTTCTCCGGATCAGAACCGGTGGTCATCCCGGTTATGATTGATTCCGCGGCCACTGGGAATTATATCAATGCTACTCTGGCTAAGAAATTGAGGGTGCCGGCACAAACAAAAGCACGTCCTGACATTGTACGAGCCGTGGACGGTTCTTGTTTGGTGTCCAGTCCGGTCACAGAACAGACGGACCTTATTCGGTTGAGCACACATGAAGGGCATACCGAAGAGCTCATCATGGCACCTGAATTTCGGGTTATTTTATGGTTACCCTGGCCTCAACTCCACAATCCGATGATCAATTGGACGGATCAGTCGGTGTCCTTCTCATCTCCGTATTACCAGAGTATGTGCAGGGTAACCAGTAACGGGGCAGCATCCACTCCTTGTGTTGCTCTTTTGTCTGAGGCTTCTTCAGTAAATGCCATGCAGCAGGGGTCTGCCACGGTCTTGCCTGATGACTATCACGATTTGGCTGACGTGTTTGACCAGACGTTATTGGAACAATTACCCCCACATAGGGAGTACGATTGCCTCATAGACCTTATTCCCGGTGCCACGGTTCCTCATGGCCGTCTCGATTCCTTGTCCCGTCAGGAGGAGGTGGTCCTAAAGGAATATATTGAGAAGTCACTTCGCTTGGGCCACATACGCCCTTCCCGTTCTCCGGCAGCTTCCCACATCCTTTTTGTACCCGAGAAGGGTGGGGAGCTGCACCCTTGTGTGGACTACAGGGCCCTAAATGAGATCACGGTAAAAAATCAGTACCCACTACCCTTGATCTCGGAAGTACTTGACCGATTGTCTTCATCCTCTGTTTTCACTAAGTTAGATCTCTGGGGTGTGTACAATCTGGTACGCATCAAGAAGGGGGATGAATGGACGACCGCTTTCAAATCCAGATACGGTCTCTACGAATACATGGTGATGCCATTTGGGCTTTGTAATGCCCCGGCAAGGTTCCAACATTTCATCAACAATGTTTTTTCGGGATTTGTTGGATTGTTTTGTGGTCGTCTTTTTAGATGACATTCTCATCTACTCCAACACCATGGAAGAACATATACAACACGTCTGTACCGTTTTGGGTAGACTACGGGAGCATGCCCTCTACGCTATACTGGAGAAAGTACCTTCCACGCTTCCACAGTGGAGCTCCTTGGTTTTGTTTTGTCTGCCCAGGGAGTTCATATGAGCAATGCCAAGATCCAAGCAATATTGGATTGGCCGGTGCCTACGTTGGTGAAAACCTTGCAGTCATTTCTTGGCTTCGCGAACTTTTACCGGCGTTTTATAGCCTCCTTCTCAAAAATCGTTAAGCTGCTCACAAGTCCTTCTGTCCCCTTTGTATGGGGAATGGATGCCCAGACAGCGTTCCAAACGCTCAAGAACGCCTTCACATCGGCACCGGTGTTGCAGCATCCAAACCCCTCCCAGCCATATATAGTGGAAGCGGATGCCTCGGCTGTGGCCATTGGTGCTATTTTGTCACAGCGATGCCCACAACACAGCGCCTACACCCTGTCACCTACTTTTCAAGGACCTTGACGCCAGCGGAGAGAAACTCCACCATCACTGAGCGGGAACTCCTGGCAATCAAGGCCGCTTTCAAAGAATGGCGCCATCATCTCCTCAGGGCAGAACACCCTGTCACAGTCTTTACCGACCATTGCAACTTGCAGGCATTAACACGCGCCCAATGTATCAACCCTCGTCAGGTTCGGTGGCATTTGTTTTTTGCCATGTTCCGTTTCGTAGTGACGTACCATCCTGATGCCTTATCGAGGCTGGACGGAGAGGCCGGTCCCGACCCGCCTTTACTTCCTCTTCTACTGAAACGTTTGGTTCTTTGTGTTTGTGCAGTTTCATCCCCTCTAGTGGATGGGATCCGACGATGGGTGACATACCATCCTTGAGAAATCCAACGGGTGCAAGCGCATATCATCCAGGGCCTGCCCTATGTGAATGATTGATTGTATATACCTGGCACCAGGTCCCATATTCTTGCACTAGAATGGACCCACGAAGCCCGGCTGGCCGGTCACCCGGGTCAGTGTAAAACATATGACCTACTGAAAGATGGTGCTGGTGGCCATGCATGAGAAAAGACGTTACCAATTACATCATGAGGTGTGCTGTTTGTACCCAGTGTAAACATCAGACCAGTAAACCATTGGGGCTCGTGCAAAAGATGCCCATTCATCAAAGGCCATGGACCATCCTTACAATGGACTTCGTGGTTGAAATGCCGCCCGGACGGGGGAGGACCACGATGTGCATGGTGGTTGATACATTCACCAGGATGGCATGTTTTATACCATGCTGTGGGGTACCTACAGCCGTGACTTTGGCTTCCTTGTTCTTTGACATTGTTCGGTCCTTTGGGTTACCTACGGTTCTCTTCTCTGATGGAGGGTCCCAATTTACCTTGCGTTTCTGGTTGGCACTCACACAGCCCTTGGGCATAGACGCATGTTTTTCCTCTGCATGCCATCCACAAACGGATGGACAAACGGAACGCACAAACGCCACCATGGAGCAGTATTTTCTGTGCCTCTGTTTTCAGAATCAGTCCAACTGGGTGGAGGTACTGGGGGCAGCCGCGTTTGCATATAATAATTCACTCCATACCTCAGTCGGATGTTCACCCTTCTACGCAATGTACGGACAACATCCACGTACCTTGCACATCCCTTTCTCTGCTTCTCACAATGTCCCTGCAGCTCACGGTGTTGCTGAAACCCTCATTACAATTCATACTGAGGTCATGCGCCATTTAATGCAGCTCAGGAGAGCATCAAGCTACAGGCGGACAAACACTGTGCTCCGGTTCCTTCATGGCAACCTCGTGACAAGGTCTGGTTGTCTACCAAACATCTCCGGATCCAAGGAAAGAGGAAACTGATTCTGCAGTTTGTAGGGCCATATGATATATTGACATGCATAAATCCGGTGACCTTTCGCCTTGCCATCCCGTCACACTGGAAGGTGCACCCTGTTTTCCATGCATCCTTGTTGTGCCCTTATGTGCACGGTACCCATCTCCCGGCCAAACCCGCTCCGGTTTCTGTGCAAGGGGAGGAGGAGTATGAAGTTTAAGCCATCATGGCTACCCGAGTTCGGGGCGGGGTCCGCTACTACCTTGTGGACTGGAAGGGCTATGGCCCTGAGGACAGGACCTGGGAGCCTGTGTCCAACATTCATGCTCCTCAGCTGCTGCGTGCATTCCACCGGTCACGGGGACCCTTCCACAGGGGAGGGGGAGAGTGTCTTTGCGGGGGGTACTGTCAGGAAGCACCATACTACGTGCAGAGGAACGCTTTTTCCATCAACATGGAGACAATGGCAAGTGCCCTGGCATCTTTCACAAAGACATTGCCCATTGAGGACTACGTATCCCAGCAGCCTTACTCCCAGACCACGTCATCACGCCTCCAGCCTGATACGGAAGCAGCAGTTCAAAGCTTCCTCGTTGTTGCCAGGCGACGCTCCTTGACCTTCACCTTCGCCCGGCAAGGTTGCTGTGTTCGTTTCTTGCTTGCATCTCGTCTACTGAATTACCGGTTTCCAGGACCCTTGCCTTATCTATTTGGACTTGTTGTTTGATTCCTTGCCCTTTTGGTCCGACGTCCGGCTTCCTTCCCCCCTCTGCTGCCCTCCCGCATCTCGACCTCTGGTTGTTTCATATCGGACTGCCTCCTCTCCAACGTTTTTCACATCAGGCGCATGGTCCCCTTTAATGCCTTACACGTAACGAATGCACCCGTGGACAGTGAAAGGAAGCGCCCCCAAGTTAGCACGATCCTCCCCGCAATGGGAGACAATAATGGACACTCCCGTAATGGGAATAAGGCCAAGACAGAGTGCGGGTGAGCGTAAGTGGGAGTTTATCAAAAGAATATGGCATGCAAAGAACTCTGCAACCTCCGAGAGCGCTCTGTCTGACAATAGCAAAGACAGGCGTATTTCTAATACAAAAAACGTCATCAGAACCTACACACTATAGGGGGCACAAGTTAATTGGGATTGGGTGGCGTCGACTAACTATAGGTGTTGCTGCAGCTTGGTTGGTCCGGGTGGGAGGACGTCACTGGTCAGCCTCGTGGGTTGGGTTGGGCCTGGCAGGGCAGCTTGAGGTCATTCGAGCGGTGTTGGTATGCTGGGGCAGCCTGTGACAAAGATGAATACCTTTCCTGACTCGTTTGCCCTAGGCCATGCACACTGCAGTTATTCAAGAAACGACATTTAAGTTCACCAATAAATCGTTCAGCAGTTTATCTTATAAAATAAATGCAACACATGAGGAATGCACCTCGTGAGAGGTCTGGTGGTTGTCGGTTGGGGTGAGATTTACCTGTGTCCTATTGACCGGTATTTTAGGTCGAGGGGCTGGGCTCTGGGGCCTGGGCCGAATGATACATGTCTGTCTGCTGCGTTAGAAGTTATTATATAAATGGGTCTCTGTGTCTTGTCCCAGCGTTGGGGGTCGTCTTTGCACGGGGTCATGATTCTTGGGGTGGTCTAGCGGGGTTGTGGGATTTACGAGAGGGTGCTGGTAGATCTGTGGATTCAGACGTGGGTTTATTACCGTGCTGTAAATAACACAGGTGGCGGGCTGTGGCCTTGGGTGCGGTACTGGGGCCTCTGATTCTCTGAAGCGGCTCCAGCTTGGTTGGGGGAGGAGAGGGAGCGCGGCACATGCCTTAGCTTCTTCATCTGGCAGGCTTCGTAGGGTGGGAGGGAGAATGGCCTTGCATATATTCACAAAGGTTTTTTCCTCGTGCGTTGCTGACTTTTGAATGCAGAACTTTTATAATGTTTTGCCTTATTTTGATCTTATTCAAACACACATTTATATTTCAATTTTGTTACACATTTCTTCAATACATTCGGTCCGAGTACCTTTTCATTACATGGTATTATATCTACTACAGTGTTTAAGTACTTATATACATTCGACGGTACATGAGGTAGAACTATGTTATGGACCACAGAGATTGACGGTT
The DNA here is from genome assembly GCF_040938575.1 of Ambystoma mexicanum. NCBI lineage: Eukaryota > Metazoa > Chordata > Amphibia > Caudata > Ambystomatidae > Ambystoma > Ambystoma mexicanum. The sequence continues at coordinate 346,423,230 of NC_090923.1, read as the reverse complement.
GCCACTATGGGTGACTTGAGACGATATATAGGGGTTCATGTGTCTACATATGACTTAAAGACACTCTCTCTGTGATCTAGCAGCATTAGTACAGTCACAATGTGAAGTCATATAAACATTTCACTTTTATGGCTAATTCATAGTTTGCAGATTCTGTTTAAGAAGAGCAGTTCACTAATATCACTACTTGAATTCATTTCTGCGTCGCCCTGGCCTCGCGGACCAGGTCACACGGGATGCAGTATTACATTGTGAACGACGAAATGTTACAGTGTTAGCATCTCGGGTTAGCTCATACCCGGCTTTCTCATGGGAACGCGCTCGCAGTGGATCTACCATGGTGCTGCGGCGGCAGGGATGCTTGGAAAGCCCTCCAAAGGTGGGGGCCGCGCTACAGTGTGCTGAACTCACGCCATCTTTGCTAGACAAGATGGCTTCTAGGCCTAACTGAATTTTTGTATATGCAGGGAACGGATACGTGTGGGCAATGTCGTCGGCGGGTGAACCCTCCTCCACCTGGGCCCGGGTGGCATGAGGGGACGCCCACCGAGTCATGGTCCTCACCTGGGGAGAAGGCTGCAGGTGAGGAGGGCCTCGTGGCCAGTCCTCCCCTACATTTCCCCCCTTTCGTTACTAAAGTAACGAATTCTTTAGCTCTTCCAATCTTCTACATTCTTGTTCCTCTATCACTGCGTCATCCCATGCAGGTGTTCCTTTTCTAGGCATCCATGCCCTACATACCCCCCTCAAGCTCTCACCTCTTCTAGCATACTCGTCTGGTGTACATGTTAAATATATACAGTCACCAGTTTCTTCCAAGTCTACCCAGACCTCCTCATACCATTCCAGTTCCACATCTCGGGGTTCTTTGATAGTGGTGTGCCATAGTTTGTCTACTATGTACTTATCACGGTACATAGGCACTAACTGGTACCTGGGAGTGTTATCTGCTCCTGTCTGTACATGTACTTCTTGTGTCGCCCTCATTGTACCACCAGAGTTGCCCATTGTCACCATCATCATTGCGCCGTTAGGGACCGCATTTGCACAACATCGGAGGCCCACCTGGCACAGGCAGAACGCCACGAGGAGAAACACCACAGCTGGTACCAGAAATTTCATTGTCATTCCAAGCCAAGAGGGAACCCAGGAGAAGATATTGTCGAACCACGTGCTGGCTTCTGCTCCACCTTCCATCTTCATCTTCTCTCCCAGATTGTGTACTGCTTCGATCACGTGGGATAAGGAACCATTCTCCGCGTCTTCAGAAGGTACGAAAGTGCAGCAGGCACTTCCTATTTTTCGGCAAACACCTCCGTCCATCGCAGTCAGCAGGTCCAGAACATACCTGTTTTGCATGGTCATCAGGCGTAGAGCTCGCAGTTCTACTTTTATTATGTTGAACCCTTCTTCAGTGTCATTGGCTAATTGAATTAGTTCCCACCGTGTTATCTGGAGCCATTTTGCATTTGCCCTTGCTTGGACACTTGAAATCAGCGAGGCAAAGAATGTTTCTACAGAGCTGAACAGTCGGTACCTGTCTGGGATCTGTGCCAATAAATCGGATGAAGCTTGAGATATGTAATTTGATGCCCGTCTGTTCCGTGATAGCTCTTCTCCCTTCCCTCCGGAGGACAGGACATAGAGGTGTGATTTTGCAGTAGGAGGAACCGCACCCTGGTGCATGTTCCCTGGCGTCCTTTTATTTTCATCAACGTGGCTTTCTGGAATCACCATTAGGGCCGAGTGCAGTGTGGCCATCGAGCCGCTGCCGCTCCATGCCTGGGGAAGGTGCAAGTAGGCCTGGTTCCCACATACCCAGTATGTGTCCATTAATGCGGCTGTTCCTTTTCTCATGTCTGGGATGGTGAGAGTCTTGTTGCAGCTTTTATTCGTCCCTATTGCCACTTTTCCTTCTCCCTTAAAACATAGTTCGTTCTTGATCTCACTTTGTAGTTTGAAGGGTTTCTCCATTGCTGTTACCCATGTCAGTTTGGAAATGTGCTCCTTCCATACTGGTGTGCATGTTTCTTCTATCCATCGCATCCTGGCTGGTTGGACACCTCTCAGTGCTTCCGCTTTGCACAGTACTTCTTCATCTTTCCATTTGTTTTCAGAAAATAGTGTCCCTTGTATCGCAAAAAATGGTTCTTTGAGACATACCACTCCAGCTGCTTTTGGGTAGCACGTTTTTTCCGTCTGTATAATCTTGAAAGTGACGTCGTGTGCCTGGAAGGTGTTTTTTATTCGGCATAGCGTGAGATGAAGGAGACACTGGGCATCTACAATGGGCAATTCTCTGGGCAACAACACTTTAGGTGTGCCTGATGCATGGGGAATAAGCGAGCAGACATAACAGCTCTCATTTGTCGTTTGTTTGGCTGTGGCACTCATATCAGCATACCATTTATTTGCTTGGTGGGGGTGCCGGGGGTCTTCCATTTTGTCTAAGCCTAACCCATAGTACTCATCATACCCCCTCCTGCTTGTCTCTCTTTTCCGCCTACTATCCTTGCTTCTCCTACGTCTGCTTTTGGTAAATGAAAAAATGGGCCCCCCTTCCTCCTCCCCACCCCCCTTGTCAAACTTCTGATATGTTTCCTTAGGTTCTGTCATAGTTATAACATTCCCATCTTCCTCAATAAACAACAAATCACTTTCTTCTAATGGGGTGGGGAGGGTAGTGGGGCTGCTATACATTTCAGGTGTGGACATTGTGTTGTTTTCCATCTCTGTTTGTATACCTCTTGAGTTTGACAGGGCGACAGTTGGTGGTTCAGTGTAGTAACCCCATACAAAGTGTGATCCATCCCATACTAAAAAATCACCTTCTTTTATATTTACACTTGTGGTTGTATTGCTCCCCGGAGCTCGGGTGATGTTACTCCCCCCTCCCCCCTCGGTCATCTCGATAGAGATGAACGCTATAAACCAATACGTCACCAGGCAAAATATTGATAGGAAGAATACAATAACACAAATTGACAATCCGCATTCGTATGAATATGTAAGTCTATCTATCAACACTTCTCTAATCCTAACAAATCTATTAGTTGCAGGCTGCCCATTAGATGCCATGGTAATTCCTGTTTGAGATACAAAAGTGCATTAAGTACAGACATGTAAACATTTCCCGGACGTTATTAACTCTTTTTTTTTTTTTTTTTTCATAAAGAATGGACGTGGGTAGGGGAAGGGTTTGTTTCCACAGACAAGGGTATTTGCAATCAATACGTTTAGATCATTGTATAATATATATATAAAATCTTCTTCAAAAGAAAGAAAAATTTCAAGAAACTAGAGAACAAAAACATTAAAATTGAGAGAAGAGAAAAAAAAAAAGGTTTTTCTTTTTCCGTACGAATGCCATGTGATCAGTTGCATTCATTGTCAATCGCTGCACATACACAAAATCACCTTCACTCATTCTCCATAACACCACTGTCTGCTGTTGCCTGTGCCTCGTCCTGCACCTCACCTTCCACGGCGCTATAGGCTCTGCGTACGTCTGTCAAATGCACCCAGTATCTTAGGCCCTTCACCTTTACTGCTGTGGGCGTGCAAAACACTACCTCATAAGGGCCATGGAAACGTGGCGCATTCCACCTTCGCACAAAACTTCTGACATATATAAAGTCACCTGGCATTAGCTGTAATTGTTTGTCAGGCAGTGGTAACCGTTCTGTTGTATTCCCCTCCAATCTCGTAGAGGGGGGGGGGAGTTGCTTCACTATTATGCGCGCTGCGCATTTTAGTTTTTTCAAGTACTCTGTGAACTCCTCTCCCAATATCGCTGCGCTTCTGTGTGCATCAGAACGTTCACGGAGAGGCGAGTGCGCTGTGTACATTCTCCTTCCCGTGACGATCTCATGCGGGGACAAATGGTGGTCTTTACTTGGCTGATTGCGCAATTCGAACAGGGCCAAAGGTAGGCAGTACATCCAGGTCTTTTTAAGGGAAAAACACAGTTTTGACAATCTGCTTTTTAACAGGCCGTTCATCTTTTCCACTACGCCATTACTTTGAGGATGATAAATCGAGCATAATTTGTGCTTTATTCCCAATAACGTAGTCACTTCTTTGAATAGTTCATTAACAAAATGTGTGCCGTTGTCTGAGCGAATGACTTCGCAAATTCCCCAGCGCGGGAATACTTCCCGTACTAGGAACTTTGCGGCGCCCTTCGCATCAGGACGCGCACAGGGACCTGCCTCCACCCACCTCGAAAATGGACATACAACCACAATCATGTAGCGAGCCCCATTACATCTTTCTCCCATGTCTACATAATCGATGTGGAGCTCTCTAAATGGGCCATTTGGTTTTGGTATCGTACCTCTCAGTGTGCGCAATGTCATACCTGAGTTATAAATTTGACATGTCGTGCATTCCAATGTCAGCCTTGTGATGTGTTCCTGGAGGCAAGGTGCAAACCAATCTTCTTGTATCTCCGCCATTATGTGTTGTTTTGCGTTATGTGCGGGGAAGTGTAGTTGTTGAAATGCTATTTCTAACAATGTGACTGGCATCACGGCTTTTCCTGAACTTTCTTGTCGCCACAATAAATCTGTCGGCGATTTGCTGCATCCCCTCTTATTCCACAGCAATTTCTCTTCTGCACTTGCTCCCTCTTGCAGCTCTATTATTTCTTGTGTAGGCATCATGTTGTATCCTGTGGGGACCTCTTGGCTTGCTGTGTGGTGTAACATGTACTCTCCTACGTCACCTTTCTGAAAATATGAAGCTTCTTTGGCGGCGGCGTCTGCTGCCGCGTTCCCCAAAGATATAAGATCTGTATTTGTAGTGTGGGCTTGGCATTTTACGATGGCCACTGCCGTGGGTTCTTGCAGGGCCTCAATCAGTTCTTTCAATAATTCTGCATGCTGAACCGGTGTTCCATCTGCTCGTCGAAACCCTCTCCGCCCCCACCGTGCCAGCCCTCCGTGTACTGTTGTTGTCATGTATGCTGAGTCTGTATATATTGTCACTGCGCATCCCTTAGCTGCATGCAATGCTTCTATTAGTGCTATTAGTTCGGCTGCTTGGGCTGAATAGTGTGATGGGAGGCGGTGTTGCACTAGTGTTTCGTATTCACCTTCCTCTAATCGTACCACTGCCATACCCACATGTTTCTCTCCTGTCTCCATGTCTATTGAGGCTGACCCGTCCACGAAATACACCTCTCCTTCGTTTAGGGCATTCTCAAAAACCACCTGGTCCTGACCTTCGTCACCTGTGTATGTTGCACAGTTGTGGTTCTGCATGTCTTCTATGGTGCACGCCTCTGTGATGAATGTGGCTGGGTTCACTGTTTTGCATCTTACTATATGGATGTTTGCACTGGACAATATTATTTCATATGCTGTGGCGCGTTGTGTTGTCAATGTGCTCTTTGATCGCTCTAATATTGCAAAGAGTGAGTGTTCCACAAATAGTGTCACAGGACAGCCCATTACTATCGTGGCACTTTTTTCAATGGCGAACGCGGCTGCAGCTAGTGATTGCTCGCACGCGAAATGACCTTGCATTACTGCGTCTAGAGTGCCACTATAGTAAGCCAGTGGCTTGTGCCCTAACGATGTCTTTTGTGTCAGCACTGCTGTCATCAGTGTTCCTTTGCAGTGCGAAAATAGGAAGAATTCGCGCCCATAATCTGGATTTGCCAGTACTGGAGGGCTTGATATCAGCTCTTTCAGTGAGTTAAATGATGTGTTCATTTCTTCTGTCCATTCTATGTGTTTGTTTTCCTGCTGGGCTTCTTTGAGTGCCTGTAATAAGGGCCTTGTGTATGCTGCATAATCCAATATCCATGCTCGGCAGTAGTTGCACATACCCAGGAATTTCTGCATCTCTTTTACTGTTTTGGGCTCCCCAACTGCTCTAATCGCCTGTGCTCTGTCTGGTATAATCCGCTTGCCATCCTTTGATATCAGCTGTCCCAAATATAGGACCTCTGTCAGGCAGTATTGTAACTTGCCCTTGTCCACTTTGTACCCTTTATTGGCCAATAATATCAGGAGTGTTATTGAATCCTTTCTACACTCTTCCTCAGTTTGTGCACAAACCAATAAATCATCAACGTACTGAATCACCGTGCTTTCTACAGACAAGTTCCCCAGATCTTCATGTAGTATCCTGTTGAATATGCTTGGGCTCTCGCAATATCCTTGTGGTAGTCTGCAATGTTCGAACCTCCTCCCCCCTAGTGTAAACGCTGTTAAGTACCTGCTCTCTTCTGCTAAGGGAATCGAGAAAAATGCATTTTTCAAGTCAATGACCGTGAAGTGGGACGCTGTTTTTGGAATATTGCATAGTATTGTCGCCGGGTTCGGCACTAAAGGGAACTCCTTCTGAATCACATCATTGAGTGGGCGTAAATCTTGTATCATCCTCCAGGAACCTCCCTTCGCCTTTTTAATCGGGTAAATGCATGTGTTACATGGGGAGTTTGAGGGCACTATTATTCCTTGCGCTAGCAGTGCATCTATTGTCTCTCTGATCCCTTCTTCTGCTTCGCGTGACAATGGATATTGTTTTACCCGGGGTAGAATCGCTCCCTGTTTCAGTTTTATTACCACAGGCTGAACCCCATGTAATAACCCCACATCATGGGGGCCATTTGTCCATATGTTAGTGGGTACTAACCTCATGTCGTCATCAAAAAATGCATGTGGTGCTCCTACTACTGCCATTAATTCAACTTGAGTTTTTCTGGCTGTAACTACAATGTCGCACGGCATTGCTAGTTCCATCACTATTTCGCCATCTGTCTCAGTGTCGGAAAATAGCTCCTCGTCCGATAGCTCCCGCAGTGGGATATTTGCATTTGTACACAGTACTGTCCGCCACTCGCATCCTTCCATGTCAATGCCAATCACACATATTCTGTTTGCTGACACGTGTACTGCGTGTAAATCCAACGATAGCACTGACCCGGGAGCTGTGTCGGGGCTCACTATGGGGCGGAAAAGGAATTCGGCTGGGATCCTCCAATCCATCCTTTTTAGTTCTGGTACTATAAGAGCCAATGTTCTCATGCCCTCAATAAACATCTCCTCGTTTCTTGGTAACCCTCTGATCTCCTGCATGATTGTGTGGCTATGTATTACTGCCATTATGCGGAGGGGACATATGCCAGGTGTTGAACATACGATACCACTTTCTGTGAATGATATTGTCATATTTAGTTTGCTTAAGAGATCCCTCCCCAGCAAATTAATGGGAGAGCGTTCATAATACAGTAAGGGTGCTTTCACTGTTTTACCCCCCACTGTCACATCCAATGCCTCTGTGTAAGGAACTTCAATTACAGCCCCAGAGAACCCCTGCGTCTCTAAAGTTTTATTAGATAACGGGAACCGGCCCTCTTTAATACATGATTTTTCCGCTCCCGAATCCACCATGAATATGAATTGCTTGTCTCCTATCTGCGCTCCTATCAATGGTTCCTCTGATGCATTGTGGGTCGTAGATAGTACTGGACACGCAAGTGCTCTCTGTGGGCTGTCCTATGCGGGGTGTCTCATTGCCCCCCCTTGATCAAAAATGTTCCCCGAAACTACTGACACGCCGCTATAAGGTGCGGGGGCAGGCGCTCCATTAGCTACTGTGGCGAAAGTGTTACCTGGCGTGTATTGTATATTGTCATTACTCTGTGGGTGGTTTTGTGTTCTGTACTGATGTCCGTGTAGTTGTGCGTTACTTCTTTGTCCTGCATTTTCTGGTTGCTGGTATTGTCCCATGGGGAGGCCGTATGGGCTTCCTGGGTGGGGGTGACCGTACTGCTCTGTCTCCTGAAACCCGTTGTTTTGTCTGCTTCTGCACTCCCTTGAGTAATGTCCCCATCTCCCACAATTCCAGCAGCTCCCCTGTGGACCTCTGGGACCCTGCCACCCATTTCCTCCCATTCCTCCATACCCTTGTCCTCCTCTTCGGCCCCTGTACCCACCTCTTCCCCCTCGTGGGGCCCACTCTTGCCACGCTAGACCTCCGTTCTGCTCTTGCTCGTTCCACTGCCGCTGGCCTTGTCCGGCCCAATTAGCTGCTATTCTCCCTTGTATTGCTATCTGCCCCTCCTCCCCTTCGTCTCCCTCCCTCATGAGTGGGAGCCCTGCTACCGCTGCTGCAACCTTCACCAGTTTTGATTGTACCAACTTTGCCTCGTCTGCCAACCTTTTCTGTGCTACTTCCCTCTCTCTCTCTTGTATCCTTTTGCAATGGTGCACTATTATACTTTGGATCTCTGGCCACCCCTTTGCTTCAACGCCCGCTATTTTGTCGAGTGCCTTCTGCACCTCTTTTGGGAGCCCTCTCTTAATGATAAAATAAAATAGAGATGTGGATTGGTGCCAGGGTGTGCCCGTTTCCGCTCTCCACATCTCCTGCACCCGGAGAATGTAATCCATAGCATCCTCCCCGTCATTCATTGTACACTGCATTACCGACTGTAAATCTGGAGTATCTGGGAACGTCTCCCGCAGCGCATCCCAAACCCGTGCCCGCACTGTATTAAAAGACGCTCCATCATGACGGTCACAATCTAATGTCACTGCCGGGAAACCAGCCTTAACCCATACCCTGTCTGCTTGATCTCCTACTGCTGATACTAGTAGGCTTTTCACATCGCCTACTGCCAGCGGTATGCCGGCAGTATGTTTCTCGAATGCATATATCCACTTGCTCGCCCCTCCGGACAACGGGGGCAATAACTTCATCAAATTAGCTTTATCCATCTGGGCCCAGGGTATATAGTTTGGTCTTCCTCCCCCTCTGTGTATTAGTGGAAGTTGTAATTTTCCTTTTAACGTTGCGCCCTCACCCACTTTGGTCGTCGCTGACCCCAATGACGCCATCCTCCCCACTCTATTCCTTAGTCGTCCCATCCACTCGTCATCTATTGTTCCTAGCGAGCGTGCACCGTCCAGCTCCTCGCTTTCCCCTCCTACTGCCATACTCAACCTATCACTCTCATCTATTTCGCCTCGGACATCACATAGCAGGTCCTCTCTGATCCCTGTCTGCCGTGATACATCACCGATGCTCCCCTCTGGTGTTTCCACCTGTATTATTCTTGTCGGTTCTTCCTCAATTCTGAACAATATTTCACCCTTTTTCCATCCTTCCTCAATTTGTCTACTTTCACTTGATGTTCTGGATACACGTCCTGATCGAGTGGGAGTGCCTGCTGTACGCTCACATATGTCTTTTATTCTTGAGAGTTCATCCTTTGCTATCGAGAGCCTCGATTCTAAATCGCTCGTTAGCTTTTCTATGTCCCCTCTGTGCGTGCTTGTCTGGGCACGCTCTCTAGTGCTTTCGTATGGTGGGGGGGCTGTTGGTCTTAGGGGTGTAGTAGTTGTAGGGGGAGGCACATAAGTAGGATCACTATACCCTGCTGCGGGGGCCGGTTTATGTAATATCGGGTACAAACTAATCACCTCTACAGGTTGCTCTGTATTTAGCTGTTCCTTCTCCTCTCTTGGAATCATCAATGGGTTATCTGTGGTGGAAGGTAGATCAATATTTGGTGCCGGAGCTTTGGGTGGGGGTATTTCCTCAAATAGTCTCCAGAGATCTAATATCTCCTTCCTGTTTTGCCACTGTTTGCCCTTATACTTGAGGCGAATGCACGTTCGTACCATATCTAGAACGCTTTTTTCAAAAGACCCCCCCTCAGGCCAAATCTGGGGCAATCCTTCCCCTTTTAATTCTGTTACCCATTGATCGTGGTATTTCTTGATTCGTTCAGCGTATCCCGGTAAGCTCGTACAAATATGTGACAAGGGAGTTTCTGCCCCCATATTCTAAATCACTAGCAACGACCGTGTCCACCTCCTTTACTTTTAGTTAGGTGTAGATATGTGTATGTATACCTTTATGGCACAGACAAGAGCGGACGTCTCAACGATATCACCCAATTTTATTCACTGCACAAATCCTTTCTCACTCACCACAACTCATCTCCTTCCCATTCCCATACACTCTCATGTGATTTCACTTGCAACTAATCAACTACTAGTTATGGCCAACACTCTCTGGCACCACCTCGCGGTCAACCGTTCGTCTCCAACACTCACACGGTGCGCGCACCCCTCACAGTACTTTCCCACTCACACCTCGTCTTTTTCCTCCCTTTCTTCCCTGGCCAGCTGTCCCTGTTTTTCTGCTACGGTTACTGTGTTCACGTCTGTACGTGCCACTACTTAATCCCCACTCCTACAAATGTGCTCCCTACTTTATAGTTCTTCTACAAGTATATTTATCTTATACCCTTTTCACTTTCACCCCTTACCCCGTGGAACGGAAACAAAAGAAATAGAAAGAGTAGCAATCACTAAAAGTATCCTAAGTGTCTCCCTTTGCCAGACACCAATAACTTATTTTTTACTTCTTCATATATTCCCAGTACTAGTTTAGATAGCACTATGCGGCGCCGCCTTCCACCCCCTTTCGGAGCTAGGTTCCCGTCACTTCTACTTCTTCACTTACTTCTTACTCCTAATGGCCATATGCAAAGAAAAGATAAAGAAAGTTTTAAGACCTGTCTTTAGTAGACACCCGTGATTCCCTCCTCTATCTGCCCACGTTCTCCTGTTCACAAGTTCCCCTCCCTCTCCCTTTATGATCGCTCGCACTCGGTACTCACGTGCCCGTCTTGAACCGATAGTCTCCGAAACTGGGTCCGTCCAGGCGGTGTTGCCTTTCTGCTCAACAGTCAGCCCCGGCTCCGGCGAGCGGTACTCAAAGGGGATTTTGCAACCGGGATCCCGTACCCCTTCTAGTTTGAGTGCGCACTTCTAAGCGTACCGGTCGCCGTTGGCGGGTAGCTTCCCGGAGCCGGCTCACCGTGCGTTTCCCTTTTTGACCGGAGATTCTCGTGCCAAAAGGGGGTCGTTAAAAGGAGTTCATGAAAAATAATTTGGAAATATCACGCTATCGGGGTCACCACTGAAAGGAAGCGCCCCCAAGTTAGCACGATCCTCCCCGCAATGGGAGACAATAATGGACACTCCCGTAATGGGAATAAGGCCAAGACAGAGTGCGGGTGAGCGTAAGTGGGAGTTTATCAAAAGAATATGGCATGCAAAGAACTCTGCAACCTCCGAGAGCGCTCTGTCTGACAATAGCAAAGACAGGCGTATTTCTAATACAAAAAACGTCATCAGAACCTACACACTATAGGGGGCACAAGTTAATTGGGATTGGGTGGCGTCGACTAACTATAGGTGTTGCTGCAGCTTGGTTGGTCCGGGTGGGAGGACGTCACTGGTCAGCCTCGTGGGTTGGGTTGGGCCTGGCAGGCCAGCTTGAGGTCATTCGAGCGGTGTTGGTATGCTGGGGCAGCCTGTGACAAAGATGAATACCTTTCCTGACTCGTTTGCCCTAGGCCATGCACACTGCAGTTATTCAAGAAACGACATTTAAGTTCACCAATAAATCGTTCAGCAGTTTATCTTATAAAATAAATGCAACACATGAGGAATGCACCTCGTGAGAGGTCTGGTGGTTGTCGGTTGGGGTGAGATTTACCTGTGTCCTATTGACCGGTATTTTAGGTCGAGGGGCTGGGCTCTGGGGCCTGGGCCGAATGATACATGTCTGTCTGCTGCGTTAGAAGTTATTATATAAATGGGTCTCTGTGTCTTGTCCCAGCGTTGGGGGTCGTCTTTGCACGGGGTCATGATTCTTGGGGTGGTCTAGGGGGGTTGTGGGATTTACGAGAGGGTGCTGGTAGATCTGTGGATTCAGACGTGGGTTTATTACCGTGCTGTAAATAACACAGGTGGCGGGCTGTGGCCTTGGGTGCGGTACTGGGGCCTCTGATTCTCTGAAGCGGCTCCAGCTTGGTTGGGGGAGGAGAGGGAGCGCGGCACATGCCTTAGCTTCTTCATCTGGCAGGCTTCGTAGGGTGGGAGGGAGAATGGCCTTGCATATATTCACAAAGGTTTTTTCCTCGTGCGTTGCTGACTTTTGAATGCAGAACTTTTATAATGTTTTGCCTTATTTTGATCTTATTCAAACACACATTTATATTTCAATTTTGTTACACATTTCTTCAATACATTCGGTCCGAGTACCTTTTCATTACATGGTATTATATCTACTACAGTGTTTAAGTACTTATATACATTCGACGGTACATGAGGTAGAACTATGTTATGGACCACAGAGATTGACGGTTGCCACTATGGGTGACTTGAGACGATATATAGGGGTTCATGTGTCTACATATGACTTAAAGACACTCTCTCTGTGATCTAGCAGCATTAGTACAGTCACAATGTGAAGTCATATAAACATTTCACTTTTATGGCTAATTCATAGTTTGCAGATTCTGTTTAAGAAGAGCAGTTCACTAATATCACTATTTGAATTCATTTCTGTGTCGCCCTGGCCTCGCGGACCAGGTCACACGGGATGCAGTATTACATTGTGAACGACGAAATGTTACAGTGTTAGCATCTCGGGTTAGCTCATACCCGGCTTTCTCATGGGAACGCGCTCGCAGTGGATCTACCATGGTGCTGCGGCGGCAGGGATGCTTGGAAAGCCCTCCAAAGGTGGGGGCCGCGCTACAGTGTGCTGAACTCACGCCATCTTTGCTAGACAAGATGGCTTCTAGGCCTAACTGAATTTTTGTATATGCAGGGAACGGATACGTGTGGGCAATGTCGTCGGCGGGTGAACCCTCCTCCACCTGGGCCCGGGTGGCATGAGGGGACGCCCACCGAGTCATGGTCCTCACCTGGGGAGAAGGCTGCAGGTGAGGAGGGCCTCGTGGCCAGTCCTCCCCTACAACAGTTACCCTACCCTGGTGCTTATCCTCACTGACACGTCACAGGCACACCTTGAATTCGATGTACGGTGTTGGGTGTTTTCTGCCCTACGCCCTCTTCCAGCTCTGTGTCCTCCCCATGCCCGCTGTTGTTCATGTGTATCAGACCCACCTTTCTTCCTCCTCATCTGGTATCTGCCTCTGCACCTTAGCTCCCCTACTCAACCTCACCCCTGCTGTTAACCCATAAGTTCTGTTTCATTCCTACAACCGCGCACTGGATACAACTGCATATTCTATGGACACTTCAAGTACTGGACTGCATTGTGATTCCTTTCTGAGGATTGTTTGGATCTTGTGACTTTTCATCTTTCAACGGATTTCACGGGGAACTTCTTGTCTTCACTGGAATTTTTTGTGGATTGACATTGAATCTGGTTTCCTTAGTTGCGCCCTCGTTCCGCCTGGGTCAGGACATCACCACCTTTACACCATCCAAAGAGGATTCCTGCACTTCACCAGGTGTGTCTTCAGTGCCACCCAAGTCCAGCGCAGCAAACGTAGGTTTCTGACCTGCCATTTACAGACCACAGGTAAGAGTTGGGGAGTGTGTTGTGGGAGAGCAATATGTTCTGTTGTTCCATATCGTGACCAGTGGACCTATGTGTTTTTTCCCACTTTAGCACTGTTAATGCCCAGCCTTTTCATCTGAGCCCCTGGTCTGGCAGGTTGTTTTTATCCTGCAGACCATGCTCTCTGGGGGTAAGTCTCTCCCTGAAGGAGCCCCCTGACGTTTTCGGACGTCAGGGGATACGACATGGGATCTGGTTCCCGACATAGTCCTACTATTGGCTAGTGGGAGTTTCAGCTCTTACCTGGCTTTAGGATATGAAGAGGACCCCTGCACCCATTCTGGAGAGATCCTGCAGAAACCTGAAGGAGAAAAGTATCCTATCCAGCTGTGAGACATGCGAAGAAATCTGAGACCTGACTGAAGGAGGCCTGGCAACCAACTTCTGCTGCTGTCCTGGAGGAGCCATCTTGCACTTGATTTTTAGTAGCTACGACCTCCTGCAGAATTCTGGCATTCTAGCATCAAGGGAACCCGAGATAGAAGGGAAAGTCTGACCGTGGCTACTGAGCCCTGTTGCATCAATGTGTGCGGTGTGCACCGTTGGAAAACTACTTATCTGACCTGAGTCCAGTCCTGAGAGGGTGCTGCATCGAGTTTTTCCGCATTCTTCAACCGAGAGTCCTTGCAACAGTAAAAGACACCAACAGGAGATCAGCACAAGCCTGCAACCCCTGGAAATCGAGGGCCGCAGATTTCAGCAGGAAACCCTTCCTTTGTTCTCCCAAGTCTGGGTAATAATCAGATTAACGGGGGTAAGTTACAGAGTTTATAACCTACCGCTAGACTCCCATTATAAGTCAATGGGTTTATAATAAAGCTTAATTCTAACACTTTTGGCTTTGCCATAGCTTGCTTGTGTAAGACATCTGACTGTTGGGGCTACTTTTGTGCATTAGTCTAACTTGAACCCTAACCCTAAGAACCCTTCACTGGACCCCAGATACCCTACCTGCATTTTTTCCTGCATCCTAAGTTCTGTGGAACGGTAACCTCACCTATTGTGCATAAGGTCCCAGGCAATTTAGGGCTGGACAATTTTAGCTAGGGATCATCTCTGTGGATGCATAATACTTGTCTAACCTTGCAGGAGAATCTGATTTGTATTATGCCTTTAGAACCATGTGAATGTATATATGTATTTAGTTTGATAGTGTTGTGTGTAACGTCTACCTGCTTGTAGTCATTTTTCTATAGTGTTTTGGCCATAGGTAAATAACTGTATTTTTATACTTCCTGTCTAAGTGTAATCTATGATTCCCATTGTACAACTTCATTGTGGACCCTTTGCAAGCTCACCCCCTCTGAAGAACTAGCCTAGACCGCCTGTCACTGCTACCTAAACTGGTTTGGCTACAGCTCCCCGGAGTTGTTCCTGTCACAATAAACGTTGGCTTTCTATACATCTGTCCACCAGGCCAGAGTATAGAAAATTAGTCCTAACAGTTGGTCAGAATCAGAGCCATCTTAAGCACTTTTGGGGCCCTGGGCACGGACATCTTTGGGGGGCCTCCCCTCCACCAAACCGAAGGAATTAAGTGATAAAGAATATGTGCAACCCCTCCACCCCCGCCCATAGGTTGATATGCTGCTCACAGCATTAAAAATAAGGATGTTTGCTCCTTTTAAGTCCCCTTAGCCTCTTAATTCTTGCTCTAATCAGAATGATAAACAAGTAGCATTTGAAGGCCAGCATTATTAGTCTACGAAGAGGTTACTTCTGTTCTTGTATAGATACAGGAGACTTTTTATCAATAGAATCCAGGAAGGTATGTAGCCTGCAGTATTAATGCAGGACTGTAAGTAAAAGGTACCTGTAACACAGAATAGAGACATAACTCACATTTGCTGCCTCACAGAACGCAAACCTGCTCAAGCATGGATAGGGGAGACCAATTGGAAGGAAGGAGAAAGCTACACATACCATAGCATGGATAGTGGATGAGGATTAGCAGCTACCAGGAAGGTGTCTGTATCCAGACAGACTGAGATTATAAGTGTGACATGATTTTCAAATAGTGTTGCCATTAGAGATCAAAAGAATAAAGTGCCTGTGGTGTGCAATATATCAATGCTCGCTATTATAGAGGAAGCAACACTATAGCCAGCGGTGGACTGCCCTATAGGGAACTCTGGAGATTTCCCGGTAGGCCTCTGCACCCTGTATGGTAACCTACTTTATTTCCAAATTTTCCCATAGGAAAAGGGTTAGGCCTGCTAAAAATGGGCATTATGGGGCCACTTAGAAAATTATTTCCAGGGCCTCTTTTGGTTCCCAGTCCGCCCCTGACTATAGCCAGTGAAACCATGAATGAGTCTCTTTCGAAGATTATAGCCTGAGAAGGAAATCTCCCTGAAGGGCTGCCCATTGTGAAAGGTTTAGGTACTGGCAATTTCGAGAGACCGGGCAATACAAGATTAAATTAGATGCCCAGCATTACACATGCTGGTTAAGGGGTGAATCTGGGATTTTTGCATTTGAGCACTTTCTTTTTTTTTTTTTTAACTCTTTTTATTGAATTTACAACACCACATCCAAACCATAACGCCCACACAAACCCCCATACCCTCCCTCCCGAGGCACACCAGCTCAGCCTCCGGTCCCCCACTATCGAGGGCCAGGGAACAAAGTTCATTGCAGATCTAACAGTCTTAAACGTTGCGGGCACCAAGCCACCCGGAAATCGTCCTTGAGATAAGCCAGAATCTCTCCCCAGTCATTTGCAAAGCTATGTACATTGTCATTCATGGCGTAAGACGCCCATTCGAGTGCAATGATCTCCCATATCTTACGGAACCAATCCTGCAACCTGGGAATCTCTGCGCTTTTCCATTTCTGAGCCACCAATATTATGGCTGCCAATGTCAGAAACACTCTAGCTTTCTCCCGCGCCCTGGATTCCCCCCCTGCCGAGCCGTCCCTCAACCCCAACAGAGTCTGTTCCGGCGATCGGGCCCCCCCCAGGACCAAAGGCCTGCTCCTGCGCCTTCTGAATTTCCTGCCAAAATGGTCCAATTTTCAGGCAGCCCCACCAAATGTGTTCTGCTTTGCCCACCATCCCACAACCCCTCCAACAGACCCCAGGCACTTCGGGTTACATCTTGTGCAGACGGGCCGGTGTATAGTGCCAACCTAGCAGGATCTTATACCAAGCTTCTTGCAGCTGTGAGGCTCTAGCCAACTTGGGGATCATTCTCCACAACCTTTCCCACTCCTCTTTGTCAATTTCTCTCCCCACCACCTCCTCCCATTTCCTCATATATGGCCATTTCTGCCTATCAGTTGTATTGTCCAATATCCCGTACAGATTCGAAATTAGACCCTTGGACCCATCATTCGTCAGTAGGAATTTTTCAAATGGCGTGGCATCCCTATTCACCGCTCCCTTGATACCAGGATACATGACCCAGTGTCACAGTTGCGCATATCGGAGCCTTTCTCCTTCGTTTACCCCGAATTCCCTTTTGCAGTCCACAAAGGATAGTATTTCCCCCCTTCGAAACATGTCTCCCAACTTCCTGCATCCCCCATTCTGCCATTGTGTAAAGGCTCCCTTCTCCATTCCTGGGGTGAATTCCCCGTTGTTGAAGAGGGGCGTGAAGGGGGAAGGAAATGTCGTTATTCCCTTGGTCCTCACTAGCTTATCCCAATTGTCTGCCACCAACTTTGTCACTGAACTCAAGTATAGATGCTTTGGCCTACTATGTTTTGCCAGCCACAGAACCTCTGCCAGCGCGCGATGCGCAACAGCCCTGTCCATTTTCACCCATAACTTATTCTGGCCCGTTTCCCTTTCTTGGAGCCACTCTCTAATCACTCTCAGCTGCGTAGCCTCGTAGTACCTCTGGAAATTCGGTACCGCCAGCCCCCCCTCCCATTTGGGTGCCTCCAACAAGTGCCTACTGATCCTAGCTCTTTTCCCTTCCCAAAGAAATTCGTTAGTTAATGTTCTCAATTCTCTAAAGAAATTTGCTGGGACCTCCTGGGGATTTGCTTGAAAAAAGTATAGTAGCCTAGGAAGAGTAACCATTTTCACTGCCGTTAGCAGACCCAGCCACGAGACCCTGAGAGTCCTCCACCTGTGGAAATCCCGCTTGATATCCTTTAACAAATGCAGGTAATTGGCCCCATACCAGCCCCCTAGCTTTGCCGTGATCTTGACCCCCAAGTACCTGATTCCCCCCTGTGCTCCATACAAAGGGAGAGCATGCCCTTAGAGCTTCCTGTTCCCTGTCCTGCAAAGTAAGACTTAGTAATTCTGATTTGTTGATATTCACCTTTAGGCATGATGCTTCCCCAAACCTTTCCAATATGATAGTACACTCCTTAATGGAGTCAATAGGTGACGACAGGGTCAGAAGCATGTCGTCCGCAAAGGCCGCTACTTTGTGCTGTTCACCCCCAAACGGAATGCCCCTCACTCCCTCCGCCTCCCTTATTGCCTGCAAAAGGGGCTCCAAGTATAATGCGTACAGCATGGGGGAGAGGGGACACCCTTGCTTCGGCCCTCTGCTCAGCCTAAAAGGTCTAGAGAGAGCACCGTTTACCACCACTCTCGCCAATGGAGTCTGGTAATTTGCACGCACCACTGTCAGAAACTCTCCCTCCAAGCCCATCTGCTGCAACACCTGGAAGAGAAAGGACCACTCCACGCGGTCAAACGCCTTCTCCGCGTCCAAAGCTAGTAGGACCGCAGGAGTGTCTGTTTTATGGGCCTTCTCCACCAGGTGTGCCACTCACCGGATATTGTCCGCCGTCTGCCTGCCCCGAATGAAGCCTATCTGGTCCGGAGAGACCAGATCAGGGAGGTACCCCTCCAACCTGTTTGCCAGAATCTTCGTGTAAATCTTAGCATCGACATTGATTAATGCTATAGGCCGATAGGACGTCCTCAGCTCTGGATCCTTATTCGGCTTTAGGATCAGGGTTAGCTTAGCTTCCTCCATGGACGGTGCCACCCTGCCAGATGATCTAAAAGAGTTGAAAAGGGATGTCATGTGGGGGACGAGAACGTTTGCAAAAGTTTTATAAAAGGCAGCGGAGTAGCCATCTGGGCCTGGGGCCTTATTTGGCAGCAAATTCCCTATAACTCTTCTTACCTCATCCTCCGAGATTTCCCGGTTAAGAACCCCTTGTTCCTCCTTCCCTATCATATGAAGTTGTACCCCCTTCAGAAAGTCCACTTGGCTATCAAGTGGAGGATCTTGGGATGTGTAGAGAGATTCATAGAATTCCACTAGGGCTTCCTGGATGTCGCCAGAGCGTGTGATCCGTTCCCCTGCCGCCCCTTTCAAAACTGTAATCGTGTTCCTCGAGGTCGCCCCCCGCAACAAACGTGCCAAAAGCCCACCTGCCCTATTCGCTTTGGCGTAGAACCTCTGACGCACCGATAGTCGCGCTCCCTCCGCCTTTTTAGTGCGTAGAATCTCTAGTTGCCCTAACGCCCTCCTATACTCCCTCACAGCTCTCCTAGATGGGATGGGGCCCGCCTTTTGCCTAGCCTCCTCAACCTCTTCTTCCAGCCGTTTCTCCAACTCTCTCATTTGTTTCAGCCTCTGTGCTGACGCCGCGATGAGCTCCCCTCGGAGTGTAGCTTTAAAGGTGTCCCACCTTATGGCTTCCCCCGTAACCCCCTTATCATTGTCTAAGAAGAAGTTTTGTATTTTCCCCTCCATTTCCTCTCTAATGACCGGATCTCTAAGTAAAGATTTTGTGTATTTCCAGCCCCACACTCCCCTATTCCTACGCTCCATTTCAATGCGGATGGCTACGGTTTTGTGATCCGCAATCCCTATAGGGCCCGTTTGAACCTCACGAATTTGACCCACTAATCCCACTGATACCCATATGTAGTCAATCCTCGACTGGGACCCATGCACTCCCGACAGGAAAGTGAAGCCTTCCTCCTCCTCCTTCAGCTCCCGCCAGACATCCCGCAAGCCCACCCTCCTTATTCTATCCCTTAGTTCCGTGGACATCACCTCCCCACCGCCTACGACAGAGCCCCCAGACCTATCACGCCCTTTATCCCAGGCTATATTGAGATCCCCCATCAGAAAGATATGGCCCCATGCTTTCTCTTCCAATAGTGACAAAACTCGCCTTAAAAACTGCTCCTGCCCCGTGTTGGGGGCATATACCACAGCTATGGTGTAAGGAACATCCAAGTATGTGCCTTTGGTTGACAAATACCTCCCTTCCTTATCCCTTATAGTTTCTGTGATTCTATAGCCCCACGTGTTTTTGATCGCCAAAGCCACCCCCGCAGTTTTAGTCTGCCCTGAAGCATGTAATATTAAGTCAAAACCCCTCAGGCGAAGCCGGCCCTGATCCCTACATAATAGATGCATTTCCTGCAACCCCAGAACATCCGGCGCTTCCTTCCTGGTGAACAATTCCAATTTCTTCCTCTTTAGAGGGGAGTTGAGTCCCCTAACATTGTGCGTCAGCCACTTGAATGACATGGATACTGGAAAGCTCCCACCATAGCCCCACCTTTAGATGACCCCACCTTCTACTGAGCGTCTGGATGTGTCCCTCCCTTCCTCCCCCCCAATTTCCCACCCCTCCCTTCTGCCCCCCGAGGGCTTCCTGCCCCTCACCCACTATAACCTCAAGCATCCACGCCTTTTCTGATCCAAAACGGTTTCTCCCCCCTCCACCCCTTCCTATACCAAAGCAACCTTTTGAGGCCCACCACCCCTTTCATGATTGCGATATTAAGTCCCCCCATGCACCCCCATCCCCTTTTCCCCACCCTTCTCCTTTGGAGTTGGCCCACCCCCCTTTTGCCCCCTTCTTCTCTTCTCCCCGACTGTAGACCACTCCCACGGCCTTGATCTGGATCTGGGATCGCTCGTTTGGGAGTTGCTCCGCATTGGATAACCCTCAAGGTCGATTTGCAGCAAGTCCACTCCTTCCTGTGTCGTTGTAATGCGCTTCAGGGATCCTTCCCATTCAAACACCAGGCCAAACGGAAAGGTCCAATTATAACAAATTCCTTTTTCATTGAGCACCCTGAGGATGGGCCCCATCTGCTTCCTCTTCACCAACGTGCTGCTTGCCAGATCCTGATACAGAGCTATTTGCTGACCCTTGTATAGGATGGGTTCCCGCTTTCTTGCCGTCCAAAGGACCGCCTCTTTCTGCGCGTACCTGGTAAAGGCAGCCAACATGTCCCGCGGTCTAGCCGCAGCGCCTTTGGCCAACCTTCCCACCCTGTGTACTCGATCCAGTTCGATCTTATTTGGTAGCTCTTCTCCCAGGATGTGCGCAAAAATAGTCTGTATCTCCTCTTTCTAATCTTTATCCTTGACTGTTTCCGGGAGCAATTTTACCCGAATATTGATCCTGCGGATCTATTTTCCAGGTCTTCCATTTGGGCTTCCAGGTTCCGGGTAGTCACATCCAACCTCTCGATAGCCTCACTGTTGGCGGTCGTGTCCTTGTCCACATCAGGAGGCCCTTTTCCAGGAGATCTGTCCTTTCCCCCAACTGTTTCAAGTCCTGCCGTATCTCCCCTAGGGCCTCATTCAGGTCTGATCACATGAGTTGGAATTGCTCTTGAAATGTTTTAGCCAGGTTGACCTGCAAGTTGTGCACTTCCCCCAAGAAGTCCCGTTTCGACATTAGGGCGGGCGCCTCCGCATCCTCCGAGGCAGCGCAGACCAACACCTCGCCCTGGCTTACTTTCGATCCTTCCCCACTCTCCTGTGGGGGCCACAAGGAACGGAGAGTGCCCACCATATCACTGCCTGCCAGGGGTGCCCTTCCCCCTTTGGTCTTCGATTTCGTGGTCATAGCGCCTTCCCCACCATTGTCCACTTCGCGGCAGACCCCCCGGAGATCTCTCACACCAAAATTCCTCCTGCCGGGCGTGCCCCCCTCCGGTGCTGGTGCCAGGCAGATCTTCACTCCCTACTCCCTCTTAGGCAAACTAAAGAACCCCAAAGGGTCTCACGAGGGGAGAAACCACAATAGCCGGCCCCGGCGGGGTCTTCCTCTGAGTTGCTCCTCCTAGGGATTCCCCCTCTCCTCCGCTTCAGTCCCAGGTTCTTGGCGCAGGGTATGCTGAATATGTGTCCCACTGTGTGGTAAGGGGGTCAGCTATGAGTTTAACGGGCCCCCTTTGAGCCTACCATCTGTCCACTGGGCTTCCCACCAGCAGGTCAGCCCCTCCCATGCCCCGCAGGGCCTTAGCTTTCCACTGCGTTTTTTGAGCGTTGGTAGCCTGCAGCTCCACCCGAATGATTCCGAGGCCCCACACTCACCGCCTGCTGTCCCCGTCCTCCACCCGGTGCCACGTGGCTCCAATCCACCTCCGGGGAGTTCAGCCCGTGTCCAGAACACTCTGCCGCTCACCACCCCCGGGCGGCCGCAGCCCAGCAGAAACGGAGATCTGCGTCTCCAGCATCTGTCCTCCAACTCCCCGGGGCTCGCCGTCAGGTGCTCTCCGTCCCTCCTCTTGCAGGAATGGTGGGGTGTCCCCAGGTGCCAAAAGGTCGCAGCAGCCCTCCCCCGACAGGCTCCAGATCACTGAGGCCCGCGGGCCTCCCTCCAGGCACGGAGTGCAGCCAGAGGCCTCCGATCCTCCTCCTCTCCCAGCTGCACCACGCCGCCCCGAGCCGCCGAGGGGCCGTATTAATAGCGCAGTATGCGCGTTCTCACGGGACTCCAGAAGTCCTCCACTTTCCGTGCCACCGGTCGGAGGTCCGCTCCTGGCCCGTTAGCGGGGTGGTGGGCACCGGATGCCAACGGGGTCGGAGGAGCGCCGTCGGTACGTCTACGCAGTACCGGCGGCCATCTTGAATCCATTTGAGCACTTTCAATACCAGTTCTTACTAGGAATTAAAATAATCTCATTTTATAAAACTGACTTGGAAAGTACAAGCACATTACCAAACATGATAATTTTTAAAAACAAAATATTATAGAAGGGTGTAACACAGAATGCTTTTAGCTTCATTTTCTCCATCATCAAGAGAAGTATATAAGTACTAGCATACCAATCAGTGTGATTTAACAGATTTAATCTAGGTTGGTCTTTTGTATTTTAAAGCTTTACATAGTTCCAAAACACTGGCTTGTGAAATTGTTTATAAATGTGCAGAAAAACCTTTGACTTTTACAAAAATGCAAAGCGTTTTTTTGTGTCAAACGAGCAGACTTTAAAATATGCTTGCCCAAGTCCTGCACCATCTGGCCCGCTCCCTTCTGTCTACCACCCCTTCCACTCAAATGGCCTACATACGAAGAAAGATCAAGTAATGGGCTAAACGATGCCACCAGCATGCGAGGAGGCAAACTTCACAGAAGACAGTACAGTAATGTACGAGATATTAGATTTTTTGACCAGGATTACTGTATTGTCTGCATAAATGCTTTGGTTCCAAATTTGGATACTTTTTCATCTCTTGGACTAACATTTTATGCTCATCGTTGGAGGTGATTGCCTAGGTTTTACAACACCCGATCTGAACAAACCAATGTCTAGACCTTCACCATAAGGATGACATGTTCGTTTTTATAGCGACCCCTATCTGGTGCAGGTACATTGCTGATAATAGCACATGTTGTGCTGCTAGAACAACGACATAAGCAGGCGGGTTTATAAACTTCAGACATAGGAAAGGCTCAGCCAGCCTAACTGGAATGTGCTATTCTAATCTTGCATAGGAACACACATCTCTGCAATGAGTGTGTAACACACTGAGCTAACTTCTGAACCATTGTGGCACTCAATTTACCAATATGCATTTCAAATTTGGCTATTACACATGATCAACATAATTCCCACAGAAAGGAAAGAATGCTACAGGAGTTGTGCCAGAAGGAACACACAAACTATATCTAGCACAGTGAACACAGAAAGCATTACATGATGAATTGATCAAGGCAGAATGTACTTGCCAAAACAGACAGGAAATAGGTTTAGAGCCTCAGCACCATGCCATAAAATATCCTAATGTGTGCTATTTAAGTCTGGTGAACAAAGGAATCTTACTTCTGTAGATCAGGCAGCCTTGAGGGGCCCCCTCCAAGGTGGGGGCCCTGGGCAAGTACCCCTTTTGCCCTCCCCTAAAAATGTCTCTGGTCAGGATAGTGTCTTGCTTGCGAGTTGCTCGCTCTCCGCGCTACAGCTGGCTCTGTGATCCAGTGTAGATCTGCCTCGCCAGGACGTCCTCCCGGCAGAGGCTCACCTCTGTGTAGGATTCTCTGTACTTCTCCAAGGCAGTATCTTAGTCCTTTTATCTTTGTCTCTGAAACGAGAGGTAACAGGTTTTTTAGAGTGTCAAATGTCCAGTCATAGTAGGGTTCAGCAGTGGAGTTAATCAGACAGACTTTAGCAAATTACTTGCTAAACATGTGCTTCTGATTATAAGAGATTGAGGAGTGTTCAACCGTGATGTCAGTAACCCAGAAGGATCTTAACGTCTTTCTAATTTTTGTAGTGTTAAGGATTTCAATCAGGCGACACACAATTTGGTCTCGGCCTAGTATGCAGCGCACAACTGAAATGCTTATCTTTTTATATGGATTCAATGTTGAGATGGTACACCACTCATATCACACCCCCTTTTCAAATACCCCGGGTCACAATGGACCATGAACCAGGCTGGTTGGTAAAATACACTATTTGTTTATTTATTTGAAATTCAAAAGAAATCATACACTTTTTAATATGGGGCAGCAATCACCAATGGGGTGGTGATAACAATGAGAAGGTGAGCAATGCAATGGGTTTAACTTACTAGTGGAACATATACACAGCACAGCAGAATAGGAGCACTTTTGGTTTAGGTAAGATTGCACTTAAGTTAGAATTTCCCCCTGCAATGTTCCCTCAACCCACAAATAATAAATTCTGAGTGGATAAACAGAAACAGCAGGAAAGGTTATAAAATGACACTCGGAAATTGACAATTAGATAATGAATGTGTGTGAAAAACCTTGAATCAAATATAATTCCTCACTAAAGCAACAATGCAAATACACTAACAATCACAAAGAATGGATTACAAAAAGCATACAGTTCAAAAATGATTGGCAGGGTTAAAACAGATTGTAGCCAAATGACACGTTGGAAACTTTGCAAACTTTGCAATTCCCGCCTGAATTTACCCAAACGTTTTTTAATAAAAATGGGTGAAGTACTCTGATTTGGAGTGCAGTGTTTTGGTTGGGGTGTAGCTATAGATCACATATACAATATGGAAGTGAAATTAAGTCTCTAGCTGGTAAATTGAGAGAGAGATGGAAGATAGAGTGAGGTTCGTTTTTAGGAAAATAGAGCAGTGAAAAGAGGAATCGGTTTTAAAATTGAAAGGCGAGTCTTACTTAAACTAGATTCAATGGATAAGAAAAGAGGAACGCCACCCATGGATATCTAAAGTTACGCTGCAGTTGTAACCCTTCACGCAGTGTACCCCTTTTCTTAAGGAAAAATTAATTTATTTAAACACAATATCGCTAATGATTTAGGATCTATGCAAGACAGAAATGAAGAGAAACGTGGTGCTAACACTAGGAATGGCAGGATTTCAAGAATGATTGTGACAGTTTTACAAGTTATCAGGATAAGGATAGGATGACTTGGGGAGTGGGATAAGGACAAAGACGAGATAGGCTATGGATTTAGATGGGGTGGCAATTGATACTCGCAATCCACTTTTATTTTTTTGATTTTGGACAGTCAATGGTTCTGGTCACTACATGGCAGGGCGCCTGGAAAGCAGCTGGGCAGTTCTGGGCACCGGGTAGTACTTCTGGACTGGCAGTTCTGGTCACTGGATACTACAGTTCAGCTGGATGGCACATGTACCTCGGGATGCAGTTAGTGGGATCAGGATGCTTCCCAAAAACACCACAGCTTTCCACTTTGGTTATTTGGGAATTTTAGTGGTTTTCAGAATTTAGGCCTTGCTGGAGCAGGATTAGCAATGCTTACGTTTTGCAGTGGGCCCTGGAGGAGGGTCAGCAGTGCTTGGGCCTTGTAGTTGGGATCTGGAGTCTGGATGGATGGAACAGGACGCAGGCACAGGAAAACCAGGACGAGTGTGTCTGTGTGTGGTCAGGGACTCTTATTTATAAGTCATAGTGACATCATCAAAGTATATGACTGGGGCAGGCTTAACTAAACACGCCTCTGGCAATGGGACTGGACAAGGGTGATAGTCTCTGCCTCGCTCTCAGCTTGTTGGATTTTCAGGAAAATGTCAGATTTATGATGTGAGTTTAACAATATCCAAAAACCTCCCACAGTTACTTTAACTAAATCCGTTTTTGACACAAACATACATTTATACAATTACAATCTCTTAGCAAATTATAAACACAGGTTACATATTTTGTGCAGCACCTTGCAGTCCAATCATCCAGTCCGTGAAATCTTGTTTCGCCCTTCTACCAGTTTTGTGCGCTTTTCAATGGGATTTATATTACTCAAAATTCTATAACTTTATATATGGATGTGGATGATCATCAGGGAGGTATGTACAAATATCTGCTATATTCTCCCATTTCTGTCCCCAAGGTGTCAGTGAATTCTACCAAGTCTTAAGAGAAAGCCCACAAATTCACTTTTACACTGCGAAAATTCTGCATTTTTACAAAGTCTTGCTGCTGAGATATAAGTCTTTAACGTTTATTTATGAAACAATCTTTGGAAACAAAAGGCAGTCCATTGTCACTAGATCATTTTTTTCCTTCTTTCAACTGCAACCAAGTGTCATTTCCTTCAAAGCAAGGTGGGGGTTTCACATCTTGATTGGAGGTTTTATTGCCCCTTCACACTTCCAACTTCCTTGCCCTGGGAGTACCATTGTCAGTGGGTTTCTCTAGACTAGATTGTTTCCCACCCTGTAATTATAAGTGGGTTGTTAGTCTCTGCTGAGACTTGATGGTGTGGCAATCTTCCTGAGGGGGAGGTTTCAGGCCCTGCCATCTAGAATAACTGGTTTTTGAGAGCTTGCAAATTCAGCCCATGTGTTGTAAACTCTTTATTTTCTTATTTTGGGTCCTGAATTAAAACAAACCTGTGAAAGAAAATAGCCCATGTATGTATTTTCACCAGCAACAACATCCCTTTCATTCAAGAGATTTTTTTAAACAGGCCTTTTTATTTTCTTCAGTCAGCAAAGGCCCATTTTCACATGCGTTAAAAACTGTTAGCATTTCTTTCTTTAAATTCTGTTTGGCAGCTCCACCAGATTCCCACACTGTCTTTGCAGCCATAGTCATTTTCTTGAAATCAGGAGTTTTGTCTGAAGCACAGATATATTGAAACTGACCTGACTCCGAGAGTTAGATTATTTTTGAACTGCTGAGTTTTGGATACTTTAGTAAAGAAATATAAACGCGTGTTCCTGTGCAAGTAAAAGTAAAGTTCCTGGTTGATTTCTCTCAGAGTTGGTTTGACTGGGCCTGTAATTCAGGAATTATGCCTGGTTTTGCTGAGGCACAATGAACTATCCTGGGCATGGCAGGGCCTTTTTAATCACAGTATTGTAAGACAGAATAGATGGAATTAGCATCAAAACAGCATTTTTAAAGGGTGGAAAAGTTTCATTCTGAAGGGGAATTTTGGGTTTCTGGCAAAACAGTGTTGCCTTTTCACTTTATTCCCTTTATATGTTTCAGAACACATTGGCACGCTCCTTCGGTGTGTCCCCTTGATCCATCTTGCCTGAAGTGAGCTTGGCCGGATGGTGCAGCCATCTTTTTTTTTTTGCTGTAAAAATGCAGTTTTGAGGTCCTGGTGCGCACAGGAGCCCTCGCAGCCAGATTGCTGTTTCTTGTGCAAATGCAGCTTGGTGATGTGGGGAAATGCTGTTGGGTGGGTCAATATATCCCACACATCCCCCACCCCCGACTTCTTCCGAACTTCCAAGTCGAGGGAGAGGCGGGCAAGTGGGATTTCTTCATGGGCCAAAGCAAGATCAGTGAGGTATGAGTCCTTCTTCCATCAGAGAGCAGTGCGTCATGCTCCTCTCGCTGCCTCTGGTTGGAACGTGGAACGACAACGACAGCTTTCTCTTGGATCTTCCTTCATGGTGTTGAGCGACAACCCCGGATTTCCTTCGGTTTCTTCTTTCCGGATCCCCGAGGAGGTTCTCCTTGGTAGTGACATTGCAACCAGTACAAATCTATGAAAGAGAACACAAACTGGTTACTACCATTTCCCACTAACTGCCCACCAATCAGGTTGACAGCAGTGGGATACGCAGGTATTCAATGATAATTGCTAATGAAGAAAAATAATGCGTTACATAATTATACCAAAACTCTATCTGTTCCCTTCTGGTTCTTCTTTTTCTTATGCCTAGGGTGACAACTCTTTAGCTGATTAATATGGACCCATTTCTCTTCTGTCAATTCGCCTTTGGGGATGTGGATTCTGTAGGCGACAGGTGAGATTTTATCTACAATTTCAAAAGGTCCTCGCCAGCCAGGCAAAAACTAGCGCTCTTTGGTCTGGTTCCTTTAGAAATTGTACAAGTAGACCCTGTCTCCTACATGGCATTCCTTTTTGGTTGCTTTTAGATCATGCTGAGTCTTCATCCCCTCTGCAGATCTTTCTAGATTCCGCTGCGTGTACGCAAAAGCATATTGAAGGTATTTTCTTAGGTTCTCAACATACTCATGAGTTGTGGAGGCGTTTATCAGTGTCTGCTCGTATTTTCCATAGAGAAGATGCTGAGGTAGCACCATCCTTGGTCCAGTTATCAGCTCAAATGGAGACATCTTAGTTGCAGAAGAAGGGGTAGATCTGATGGCCATCAGGGCAAGCGGTAATCTGATGTCCCAACTAGGCCCAGAATCTGCCACAAACTTTTTTAGAATGCTCACAATGGTGTTGTTGTACCTCTCACCTCCACCACTAGAGGACTGCGGTATCTCCCACATCTTTGTCATCATTTTGCTGGTGAAGTGACTACCTCGGTCTGACTCAATCCTTTGGGGTAGGCCAAAACGCGAGAAGATGTGATTGATCATCAGGGCAGCTGCTGTTTCTGCCTTGCAATTTGGGTCCGGGAGACATTCCACCCATTTGATAAACAAGCATGTTACGGTTAATATGTACTTGCTCCCCCTAGAGGAGCGAATCATAGGCCCGATGAAATCTACTTGTAAATCTGACCAAGGCCGTGTCATCCCCCTCTTCTGGAGGGGAGCTCGGCGTGGGAGTGATGTTGGCTGAAATTGTGCACACACCAGACACCCCTTCAAGTATTGGTCGAGGTCCTGCCTGTAACGCTCACCTGGTATCCACGGGGACGTCACTCAGCCTGTTCTGACCTCTTACGACCTCGAACCCTTCCCTGGAGTTTACTCGACTGGAGACTGGGCCTGAAACACATGATTGGTAGAGTTTAACTCCCTATTGTCTCTGTGTGCTTGAACCCCTTCTTCCCCGGGGTCTAACCCTTCCCTTTGATCCACAGCTCACCTTGTTTTCTTGGAAAGTGTGCTCTCCGTCCTGCTTTCAGCGCAGGGGCGCGTTGATTGATGCAGGCTCGTTGCTGCCTAGTTACTTCACTGGCAAGAGTCCGACAGGTAAGTATAATGAGTCTTTTGAACAGTTCTCTAACTTCGTTCCTTTCCTTCATTAGATGATGGCCGGCGTCCGGGGATGGCGACGTGCTGCTGAGATGAGTAGCGCTGAAGGTGAGTGAGAGCGCGATGCAACCCTTTTGTATTTGTATTGAACTGAGTTATCTTTCTGTGTCTTTTAGGTGCCGTGACGTTTTCAGCGTGGATGCCGGTTATGAAGAAGAAATACAGTGAGTAAGCGCGGTATGCAGCGCCTCTAGATGTTTCCACGCTAAACTGGAGTGTCTTTTCCCTCTTGCAGATGGATGAGAAGTTCCGGCGACAGAGTTCCCTCAGAGCGGCTGGGATTCAGGTAAGCGTTTGAAGCTCGTACAGTCTTTAAAAATAAGCGAAGATTTGCTGAATGCTTGCTAATGCCTTTTTTCTGTTCTTTTCCCTTTTCCTTAGGAAGTGGCGTGCCGGGATGGGAATGACACCGCCGAAGATGCCCGCAGAACAGAAGAAGCGATGAATGATGAGCAGAAGCGCCACAAGGTAAGGCTGTTCCTAACGGTGTTCTTGTTCTTGCAGGAGCTGAGTGCAGAAGAAAGATGCAGGTCTACTGGAGACCGATCCGAACACGGTGAGTGTCACGCTGCAGGTGCAGAAAACGCAAAGCATGTTTCTCAGCCTGGGTGTGGCTTAAATAGTCTCTGGGTATCCCAGGTGCCTCTGGGCTGAACCACACCCAAAAGACTAGACCGCACATGAAGTTCTTGGAACCGAAATATGTGGGGGCATCCATTTTGTCCCCTTCAATGCACTACAAGTCCATCCCCAAAGTTATCCTATGGGAGTGAGTGAGTCTGGTGCCACAAGCGCCAAGTCTGACTCCAAGTGGGTCTTTGGAGGGATGGAGAGGCCCTTGAGGGCCATGTAGGTGATCGTGGCCTGGCTCCAGCCTGACATCTTGGAGGGCTGGGGACATGAGAGGCAGGAATCATGACAGTAAGCTAGACAAGGCGCTTGTTAGAGGCTTCTTTTCAGTTGCTCTACTACCTCGGCTTGTTCTTGACCCCACTCCCACTTGACCCCCACCCTCAACAGATGGATCAGGGGTCTTGTGATCTCTGCATAATCCTCAATGAACTTCCTACTGTAATTAGTCAGTCCAAGGACGCTTCTTAGCTGACGCAGAGTTGTGGGGTCTTTTAGTTTAAGAGTGCTTCCACTTTCTTCTCCTGAGGACAGAGACCCTCAGGAGTTATCTCATGCCCCATGAAGTTGACATGGGTTCTGCACCACTGTGCCTTATGGAAGGATAGTTTTGCTCCGGCAACCCTCAACCGTGTCAGAACATAACAGATTTACGCTATGTGTTCCTCTACCGTTGAGCTTTTTATAAGAACATCCTCCACATAGGCCAGGTTACCCCTTTCACCCAAGTCGGGCATGGCCTTATGTAAGAAGTTGTTGAATTTGTTGCCGGAGTTCATGTATCCGAAGGGAGTCCCGGTCCAGATGTACTGCTGCCCCCCAAAGGTAAAGGCCAGCTTGTATTGGTCCTCCCTACTGACAGGCACGGTCCAGTACCCATTGGTCAGGTCAATGGCAGTGTATACCTTTGACCCCTGGATCTGGGCCAGCCCTTGGCCAAAGTACGCGAGAGGCCATCGGGACATGTGGACTCGTTTATTCAGCTCCCTTAGCTCAGCACAGAGTCTCCACTGGCGGTTTGGTTTTAAAATCCCCAGCACCGGATTATTAAAGGTGCTGTGGACTGGACGAATTATACCACGGGACTCAGGGTTTTTGATGATTTCTGTGAGGGATGCGAGAGGCAAGCGATATTGCTTCACAAATACAGCAGTCATTCCTGGGTCCGTGGGAATTGTTGTTGTATGGATTTCAGTGCGACCAGTGTCATACGAGTCCACCGCAAAGAGATCTTGAAAATCTAAGAAAACCTGTTTCAATTTTTGCTTTTGCTCCGGAGTCTCACAGGCATCAGCTAAGTTGACTCGTTCTTCAACCATTTGCCTGAAGCCTGGAAAGACTTCCGGTTTTGCTATCTCAGCGGCCTCCTCCAGCTGGGTGGCAAGGTCCCTGGTTAGAGTGTTGATCTGGACGGAGGGTTTCAGGTAGGCAAGGCTGTCATTGTGGACCTGGAAGCTCACCTCATCCTGCCTGATGTCACAGGTCACCTCTTCCTCACCGTAAGGGCAGGAAGAGTACACCAGGAGATTCCCCCCTTGCCGGGTGAAGATCCTGTCTGAGGGTAAGTCATTGTCACTATCGTGTCAAAGCAGTCATTGGGGATTGGTCCTATAATTCATTACCTAGATCCATGGGAAAATGACGGTTAACAACCGCCATTCCAATAATGGTGCCTGCGCCCAAAGTCATACTCCTAAGGTCGCTGTTAACCATCAATATTGGAATGGTGTTGTGTTCTACATTGACTAATGGTGTTGGGTTTAATAGTCGGATCCATCCTGGGATAGTGACCTCCTCTCCAATTTGAACTTCAACTGCATACAGCTGCAAAAGGGCTGACCAAAATGCTTTTTCTGAATCATCAAAGACCATGGGTTACCCCCTAGTCGGGACTAGGCTTTGTAATTGATCAGGTCCAAATTAATGGCAAACCGATTGAGAATGTCACAGCCTAAATAGAATGCAGCAGGGATATCTCGCACGACCCAACAGTCATGTACTATGCTTTTGTTTCCTGTAGAAATGTTGAGCATACACCTACTAGGCAGGAGATGTTTGGAATTGTGAGTTTCTAGGCCCATTTCCCACTTATCGATCAATTTAAATGTGGGAATGGCTGGATCTTTTGGGAGCTTTCGGAACATGGCTTTGCTGATGAAGCTCTTACCGTTGTTCACGCACACTCAGGCGAGGACAGATTTCTTCCAATCATTTACCTGAATAGGGTTGAGTAACTGTTCTCTAATTTTCTGAAAATCAGCTAAACTTTGAGCTGGTTTCTCATCACTTTTGACTTTGGAATTGGGATTTTCAGATTGTGAATTGGTAAATAATTTAAAAGTATTTCCTTCCAGTGTGGAATACCACTTGAGACTGGAAGGAAGGTTGATTTTCAGAAATGGAGAGGAGTTCCCATCACCAGTTTGTTGTCCTACAGCAATTACTGTCAGGTAATTTATTTGATTGTTCTGGAAATGAAACTCAATATGATCAGGTTTTTGTTCAACCATGTGGCATGTGCCATTTAAACTAATATGGTTGACACCCTGTTTCAATTTTATTGGCCTATTAGTCTGAGTCCAGAGGACCTTGTTCACACAGTCTATTAGGGGGGACAACCTACGCAGGATGTCATTCCCCAGTAGACTGGGTGTGCCCTGTGGAGTCACGACTATGACCAGGTGTTTCTCTTTGTGTCACCCAATTTTTATTTCCAAATTCGCAGTCCCCTCGACAGGAATTTCATTCCCATTGAAGTTCTGGAGCTGTCCAGGAAGAGGGGTGAGACGGATTTGGTATTTCTCCCCCTTCCTGAATTTAGCTGATCAAAGGCCCTTTTGACAGAAGAGTGGCTTGGGATCCAGTGTCCACCAGCGCCGGAAATGCACATTGCCCTTGCACCTGGACCGGGGCATAAAATCTACCATCCTCCTCCTCAAGGGGGCAAAGATAATGTGCATTTTGGGCAAGCTGGGTGGTCAATTTTCTTATTTTTGACTCCGACACAGGGGTAGTTTGGGCATAATTCTGTGTGGGAGTTTGGGGATCTGAAAGAAAAATTTGACATTTGGATATTTGGGGAGTTCTGGGTTCCCCTTTTTCTGATTCTGGGCTGCCCCCCCCGCCCCTTTTTGGAGGCAGTCATCAGAATCGGTTTGTGAGGTTTGGGATCCCTCTGTTACTATTGGGTTTCCCGGATGGTCATTCCGTGGTTCAACGATGGGCGATTCTGACTTAGTCCCCACATCCACCCAGTCTTCATTTAAATTCCTTGGAACCCATTTTTCTTTGGGAGGAGTCCCCCCGTCCCTGAAGGAGAAGATCTTTTTCTCAGAATTCTCTAAGGATTCTTTTCCTTCAAATTGAAGGACACTAACCTCTTCCACAAAATGGGTCTTTTTGAGTTCTTTATTTCTCCTACCCACCCTCTGTTCCTTGGGTGGCATATTTTCGGGGGCAGGAGATTTTTGTTCCGGTTCCTGGGTGTCCATGGGCTTTTCATGAGTAAGGAAGGAAGCTTCCTCTAGGGCTTTACACCCCTTTTCCCCCATGCCTCCTCCTCTGAAACCAGTGAATTGTCAGGGTTCTCTCCCCGTCATTGTTCTGGGGTACCAGACCCTTGGTTTGTGGGGTTCTGAGCTGCCATGTTTATCTGGGGGTTCTGTTGAGCCCTCAACATGCGACCCAGATCCTGGTTAAGGTTTTGGACCTGGCGCTCCAGTTGGGACACCTGTTCCGGCTGGTACGGGGGTCTCTGGTCAACCCTTGGTGGATCACGGGAAGGGTAACTATCCCTTCTCCCGTAGTACCCTGGATATGGTGAATTTTGGTAACCCTCCACCCTTGGCCTCCCCTCTCCCGGATTGGGTTGTCTGGGTTCCTGAAATCGGGGATTGAAAGGAGCGTTGTCCTGCAGGTTGGGGTTTTGTGGGTACCGGGGAAAGAAACTTAACCCAGCATTTGGGGAATTCCTGCCCTCCTGGGGGAAGTTAGGAGGGAAGTTTCCTGGGGCATTACTTACCTGGTTGCATCCCCCCCATTGGGCTGGGGGAGTCTATACATACCACAGGATTGGTCGGTTGCCCTTGTATCCGGGGCTGATATAATCAGGGGAGTT
Organism: Ambystoma mexicanum; assembly: GCF_040938575.1. NCBI lineage: Eukaryota > Metazoa > Chordata > Amphibia > Caudata > Ambystomatidae > Ambystoma > Ambystoma mexicanum. Next base: position 346,389,458 of record NC_090923.1, on the reverse strand, counting down.
AGGGTTCCCATTGGTGGGATTACCTGTCATGATGCCTACCCCCGGGGACCCAGACCAGGTCCAGCAACCCCGGAAGCAGGCATCAAGTTATTTTGGGCAAGCCCAAAAACCCCTGCTAGGGGCTGTTTGGGTGCGGTCCTGGCGCCTATGGCGCCAGGCTCATATGGAGAGTCATTCCTGGCGCCATAGGCGCCAGGCTCATAGAGTAGAACTTACCTGATGCAGACCATGCTGCAAGCTTACCTGATGCAGACCATGCTGCAAGAGCTCCAAGCCAAATGAGGCTTGGAAGGGACTATTTTACCTAGGGACTATTTTTTACTCGGGCGGGGCTGGGGAGGAATACTTACCTGGGACTACTTTGGAGGCTATTTAAACCACGCCCGAAGAGCAGCACGCGCTTTGTGTTATTCTGCATCCAGCAGCGTAACGCTCACGGTGCTTGCAAGTCTGCATCCAGTCTTCTGCCACTCCTGCCTTGAGTTTGGAGCTCCTAGAAAAAGGGAGAAAGAAGGAGAAAAGGTTAGAACAAGAGCAATAACTTTGATCCTTACCTGAATTCCCGATCCATCGCGCCTTCGTGCTGGAAGAAAGAAGTTATTTTATGCGCGTCGCCTCGCCTGCTGCAGCGCCGCACTGAACTCACCGGCCTTCGCAGCATCTTCACATTCCACCGCATTCCTGCATGTTCCCGCCGCATTCCGGCACCTAAGGAGTAGACAAGAACAGCAAGGTGAGCCAAGGGAATACACAGAGGAATATTAGTAACCCCCCCATAGACTTACCTGATTTTACCACTGGGGGTACTATTCCTCTTCACGGGTCGGCGCAGCTTCCACTGCATCTTCGCCGAACCCCGGCCCCTAAGGGGAAACAAAAGGACAGCAAGGTGAAACAAAGGGACTATCATGGGGAACCCTCCTCACCACATTAGACTTACCTGATTTTACCGCCGGAGGTATTATTCCCCGAGACTTCATACTTTCTCTCAGTGCCTGAATAAGGGAGAAAGCAACAGATTACATATTGACATTATTTATCGAACTGTGTTGGAAATACAAATCCTTACCAGAATATTACTGGTTGCCACGAGGAACTCTTCACTAGGGTCAATCTGCAAGGAATCGGACAAGAGTGAAAGTCAGGCTTTTGAACTCTTACGAACTACATACTTTTCGGAGTCAATATTGTTCTTGAACTCACCAATTCCTTCGAGCCAGTGAAGCAACTGGTTATCAACGCGCCCCTGCGCTCAATGCAGGATGGAGAGCTCATCTTTTCAGACCATCAGTTGAGACTATAAGAGGGGACATCAAAGGTGATCCGTGGTGAGAACAGCGGGGGTGGGGGGATTTACACTGAACTCCACGGCTGGTTAATTCCCTTTCTCCATTTGCAGAAGAATATTCCTACGGGCCAAGCAAACAAAGCTAGGTGGGCCAGTCCAGTCCGTCATCTCGGCCCTACGCGTCACATTGGTGGAGACCGCAGCTGTCCAGTTCAGATCGACGCCTCTGTGGGAGCCAGGTGAGCGTAACATTACCTCCATGACTGCCACCTGTTTGTGATTGGCCTGAAGGCCTTCTGGGTCTTTGATTTGGCTGGTTTTGTGTAGGTGTATTTTTAGGCTCCCCCATCTCCAAGTCTAAAATGGGAGCAACCTTCACCTCCGCCACCTTAGCAGCAGCAGGGTTGTTGGCTGGTTTGGGGTTTTTGTTCAGATTTTTATTTTCTGCAGGTTTTTGGACCTCATAAATGCGGGTCGCCTGCTCTATGACCCATCCCAGACATCTTTTCTTGTGGAAGTCCCTCACCAGTTGGGTCATAATATACTTGGGGAGGGCATGAAAGAAGGTGGTTACAAATTCCCTGCTATCTGTAGGGACCCTCCTAGTAGTTTGTGCGAAGGCGCGTTTGAGCTCCTGCACAAATTCTCGTGGGGCCTGATCTTCCTCGCACTGCAGATTGTAGGCTGCTTTGCGAGCCTCCTGTGGGTTTCTGTGGCGGAAAAGTGTTTCAAGATGGCTGCCCTGTAGGTGGACCATCTTGAGTGGTTCTGGTTCTCCAGTCCCGCAAAGAAACTGGAGTACTCGGGGGAGAATGTCCATTTTACATATTCTATGCAATTCTGGTGTCTTTCATATGAAAAGTGTCCATCATCTGCTCATAGAGTTCTAAGTGTTCCCATACAAAATATTTTGCATTTTTATGGTATGGGGTTCTGACACTCCTAAGGGCCTTAATCTGCCTAATGGGGTCTTTTGTCATGACTCTCTTGAGTTTGTTTGCCTTCTTTGGCTTAGTGACCCGAGTCCACTCGCCCTCAGACTCAGAGACGCTAATACTTGAGGTCCCCTCATGATCACCTAGGCTCTCCCGGATTCTGTGAGTTAGAGAGGGGTTTGCAGAATTGTGGGGCCTAGTTTCTCCACTCTTGTGGGGCACATGAGAGTAGTCTTCTGACTCCTCCTCCCTACTCCCAGAGTTGGCAGAGTATTCCCCCCCACAGCCCTAATTGAGTAGAGGTCTTCAGGATGCTCTTTTTGGGCCTCATTTCATTGGGTTTTTCATTGAATTGGACCAACTGGTCCCTTGGAAAGTAATATTTCTGTGGATCTAATTCCCTGACCCTCCCCTCATAGGAGGCTTCCTTGTCAGAGACATCAGCCTTGATGTTTGGGTATCTATACAGGGATGCCCGTCCATCACATTCTGTAGGGCGCTGACCTGTCAGTTCCATCATGCTTGGTCTATTAAATTCTGATGGCCTCAGGGGTTCCGGCTCATGTGAACCGGCAGCCATGAAGTCAGCAGTGCACAAAGTGTGAAATGTGTTTGAGTCCCTTAGTACAGAGGTACTTATGCTATGATCAGGGGTTGCCCTGCCCCTCTCTACCTGTTCAGGGTCTTTCCAGTTAGGATTAAATCAAGCACCCTCTTTCTCCAACCTTGCTAGTTTGTCCTTCTCAGCCCCCACTTCTTGATAATAAGCTAAGTTCTTAGCCTTTTGCTCAGCTATCAAGGCTTTACTGGCCTCTATGACCTGCTCTTGTGCTGCCACTTGTTTGTGGAGCTCATCATTCTTTTCACAGAGGGCCTCATTGTCCCTCTGCGCTTCCTGTATAGTTTGGGAATAATGAGACAATTTCTGTTGCAGGAGACTCACCTCCTGAGATTTTGCATCTTTGGTCTGGGTGTTCTCTTCCAGATCACCTTCTACCAGTCTGGCGTGCTCCAGTAGATTCCCATATTCTGTTTTGAAGTCATTGGCCCTCATTATGACCCAGGCGGTAAGTTACCGCCTGGGTCGTACCCTTACCACCATGGCGTAAACTACGTTTACGCCATGGTGGTTGGGGGATTTACCGCCCCATTCCAAGGTGAGTGGGGCGGTAAATCTCCATTTCCCATTTTACCCTTCCCCATTCCCATTTTTGCCCCATAGGGCATAATGGGAATGGGGAAAGGCGCTAATTACGCCACCGTAAATTACGGTGGCGTAATTAGCACCAAGGTCCCTTTGCGGCATGGGTTTTAACACTTGCAAAAAGCAGGCGTTAAAATCACCATCCCGCAAAGGGACCTTGGAATCAGGCGTTAAGGGTCGGCGCCGTTTACGGCGCCGTAAACCCCTTAACGCCTGGGTCCTAATGAGGGCCATTGAGTTTCTGGAGCTCATCATTCTTTTCACAGAGGGCCTCATTGTCCTTCTGCGCTTCCTGCATAGTTTGGGAATAATGAGACAATTTCTGTTGCAGGAGACTCACCTCCTGAGATTTTGCATCTTTGGTCTGGGTGTTCTCTTCCAGATCACCTTCTACCAGTCTGGCGTGCTCCAGTAGATTCCCATATTCTGTTTTGAAGTCATTGAGTTTCTGGAGGGATGACACACTTCCCTGTAACTCTGTCTTTAATTTGCTTACTTCCTGGCATAGGGCGTCTTTCTCCTGATTTAGTGTGCCACTCTGTTCAGCCAGGTCATACGTTTCCTGATGATATTGACTTTCTGGCGCTCTACATTAAATTCAGTTTGAGAGTGGAGGTCTCTCAAAATTAACTTATTTTCCTCTTTCAGTTTCTCCATCTGTTCTTGTAGGGTAACTATCTGCTCTGCGCAGACCCTGTTATAGGTTAATTGTTGAGTCAGCTTCTGTTGACTCTCTTCTAGAGCGTCACCCTTTTCCTGACACTCTAGTCTTACTGCATCTGATTGGGCCTCTTGATCTGCATTATTTTGCTGTTGGAGAGCCAAATTTTCTTTTAATTTTATGATATCATTTCCAGATTCTTCCTCCACCTCTTGGCTCTTCTGTAATTTTTGTCCTGCTAAATTTAGATCAGTCTGGATTTTATTTAACAGTTCAACTTGATTCTGCGCAAGAGTCGTGTTTTCCTCATGCCTTTCCCGCATCACTCCCATGTGGAGATCCATTAGGCCGTGATTCTGCCAATTTTGATTTGCTCCTCTTTACTTTTTGGGGTCATATATTGCTCCCTCAAAGCTTGGTGTAATAGGCCCCCGTCCTGCCACGTATCCAGGTTCATGGCGGTGACCTGTTGTGTTATTTCTTGTAGCCAGACCTTTTCATCCTGTTCTGGCCACTCACCTCTGACAAGTAGATTGTGCAGAAGGTGCTCCCTAGCCATGTTGATTTCTACTACAGTCATTTTGGACATGTTCTTTCTTTATAAATGTATTTATTTATGCAAGGGTAACCTGTATTCTGTTGCTTTTCTGTCTATTTTGGGGTAGATTTTAGTTTTAGTTTTCTAGACACAGGCCTGGTGCTTAGAGTATTTGTTTTGGGGAGGCGCTTGTACAGTGTAACCCAGTATTCCCACCATACAAAGTATTACTACCCTGTAGGTTAGTCTGCTGTGTTAGACTGTCACGGATGGCAACCAAACTCAATCCGGGACTCGAGCCCCCAAATTTGTTAAGGATTTCAATCAGGTGACACACAGCTTGTTCTCTGCCTAGTATGCACCGCACAACTGAAATGCTTATCTTTTTATATGTATTCAATATTGAGATGGTACAATATTGAGTAGGATCAGCAAATCTTGGGCCTTGTAGTTGGGATCTGGAGCCTGGATGGAACAGGACTCTGGCGCAGGAAAATCAGGAAGAGTGTGTCTGTGTGTGTTCAGGGACTCTTATTTATAAGTCATAGTGACATCATCAAAGTATATGACTGGGGCAGGCTTAACTAAACATGCCTCTGGCAACGGGACTGGACAAGGGTGATAGTCTCCACCTCGCTCTCAGCTAGTTGGATTTCAGGAAAATGTCAGATTTATGATGTGAGCTTTACAATATCCAAAAACCTCCCACAGTTACTTTAACTACATCCATTTTTGCCACAAACATACATTTATACAATTAAAATCTCTTAGCAAATTATATACACAGGATACATATTTTGTGCAGCACCTTGCAGTCCAATCTTCCAGTCTGTGAGACCTTGTTTCGCCCTTCTACCAGTTTTACACACTTTTCAATGGCATTTATATTACTCAAAATTCTATAATTTTATACATGGATGTGGATGATCATCAGGGATGTATGTACAATAATACGCATTTGCAACATGGATGCTTTTCTTGTAATCCGCCATATTCTCCAATTTCTGTCCCCAAAGTGTCCGTGAATTCTACGAAGTATTAAAAGAAAGCCCACAAGTTCACTTTTACACTGCGAAAATTCTGCATTTTTACAAAGTCTTGCTGCTGAGATAAAAGTCTTTAAAGTTTATTTATGAAACAGTCTTTGGAATCAAAAGGCAGTCCATTGTCACTAGATATTTTTTTTCCTTCCTTCAACTGTAACCAACTGTCATTTCCTTCAAACCAAGGTGGGGGTTTCTCATCTTGATTGGAGGTTTTATTGCCCCTTCACGCTTCCAGCTTTCTTGCCCTAAGAGTCCCATTGTCATTGGGTTTCTCTAGACTAGATTCTTTCCCACCCTGTAATTATCAGTGGGTTGTTAGTCTCTGCTGAGAGTTGATGGTGTGGCTTGTTTCCTGAGGGGGAAGTTTCAGGCCCTGCCATCTGGAATAATTGGTGTTTGGGAGCTTGCAAATTCAGCTCCTGTGTTTCAAACTCTTTATTTTCTTATTTTGGATCCTGAATTTAAACAAACCAGTGAAAGAAAATAGCCCATGTATGTATTTTCACCAGCAACAACATCCCTTCACATTGCTAAATAAGCAGGCTTTCATTCAAGAGTTTATTTTTAAACAGGCCATTTTATTTTCTTCAGTCAGCAAAGGCCCATTTTCACATGTGTTGAAAACTGCTAGCATTTTTTTCTTTAAATTCGGTTTGGCAGCTCCACCAGATTCCCACACTGTCTTTGCAGCCATAGTCATTTTCTTGAAATCAGGAGTTTTGACTGAAACACAGATATATTGAAACTGACCTGACTCAGAGAGTTAGATTGAACTGCTGAGTTTTGGATACTTTTGTAAAGAAATAAACACGTGTTCCCGTGCAAGTAAAAGTAAAGTTTCTGGTTGATTTCTCTCAGAGTTGGTTTGGCTGGGCCTGTCATTCAGGAATTATGCCTGGTTTTGCTGAGGCACAATGAACTATCCCGGACATGCCAGGGCCTTTTTAATCACTGTAGTTTAAGACAGAACAGATGCAATTAGCGTCAAAACAGCATTTTTAAAGGGTGGAAATATTTTATTTCGTAGGGGAATTTTGGGTTTCCAGCAAAGCAGTGCTGCCTTTTCACTTTATTCCCTTTATATGTTTCAGAACACACTGGCACGTTCCTTCAGTGTGTCCCCTTGTTCCATCCTGCCTGAAGTGGGCTTGACAGGACGGTGCAGCCATCTTTCTTTTTTTTTTTTGCTGCAAAAATCCAGTTTTGAGTTGCTGGTGCGCACAGGAGCCATCGCAGCCAGGTTTCTGTTTCTTGCACAAATGCAGCTTGGTGATGTGGGGAAATGCTGTTCAGTGGGTCAATATATCCCACAGTAGTCCCCATATAGGTGGAGCATACAGATTTTCTGCTGGTTTTTATCCTCTCGCAGGAGTTCATGTCCCCAAAGGGTGAGTCACTCCAAGTGAGGCCCCGCTTGCCCAACCCCCTAAGGAGGATCTTGTGGAGGTGGCTCACCTCCCTAACCTCAAAGGGGGTGGCTCTTCCTTGGGGAAAATGGATGACTACCCTGGATTCGTCACAGTACACAGTGAGCTATAATTTTGGCTCCTAATATAAATCTTCTGTGCTTGCTCATTACACAGAGGACTCATGGGATGTCCCAATATACATACCATAGAGTCTATTTAATGAAATCTATCATTCCAGAAGCATGTCCGCTTCTGAAATATTTACTAATTTCTCAGGATGTACAGTCAATTTATATACACCTGACCCCTCAGTTCTTGCACAAACAACAAGGGGCAGGAAATGTAATCTATTTCCCTTCTATTAGATTTGCCCATGGCTTTATACTTGCATAGAAGGTTTCGTTTGGCCATCTCAGGCAGGTGGTTGCCCTCTTAAGGACTGGTTCATTTCTCTTCCTCTAGGATCAGGTGGGTATCAGTCAGCAAGATGGGATCAGCTACCCTCCACATATTGGTTTCCCTCTTTCTGTACTGGGCCTGTCTGCTGCCTTTTATTGTCTTTACAATTTATTTTATTGTGTTCTGGTTTAGCATAAACCTATAACAATGTATCCTTCCATTGGCAGATAATTAAAAAACATAGAAAAACATAGAAGCATGGAAAATGTGTGTATGGAACACAAGGGGCTTCACTCATTTATGTGCAGAGGAGTCCTTAGACCTACAAGACTACGACATCCTTTGTCTACAGGAAACATGGCTCTGACATAAGCCCCTCTGTGATGGATTTCAAGTGCTTTTTAATCCAGCAATCATCAGAACCAAAGGGTGCCCTTCGGCTGGGCTATTGACATTAAACAAAGTAGGGAGCAAACTTAAAGTGATAGAACACCAAGTACTAAATCTCTTCATCCAAATTACTATCCTCGAGTCAACCGAGAGCCTAGAACAATCCAGTTAGACGTTAATTATATGTAACTTGTACTGGAGCCTGACTGGAATAAAAGATAACATCCTTATGGACTCCCTCCTGAATGCTATTGATGAATTACAACACCGACTCCCAAAGGCGAACTTTGTTGTTTGTGAAGACTTGAATATTTATCTAATCGTTCCTCGAAGCAGATCAATAGTGCTACATAATTTATCCACTAAGGCCAAATCTTGGATGCAAGAACTGAAAATGCAATCAATATTTTTACTCAGTGGGCATCTGAATGGTGATATTCCACCTTGGCGAAGAGGCAATGTAAAAGCCTACTTAGATAACATCTTTGTATGAGCTCCCCTGATACCTGAATTGGATTCTCTACTAATTAAACATACCACCAAAAGCGATCCTATGAAATTAAGGATGAGCTGAAAAACCCGATATTTGAAAAGACCTATGCTCCCGCTACCACCTTTAACACTAACCTCTGGAAATAACCGCTTGCGAAAAAGGTCAGAACGTGTCTCCAGTTTCAATGACAAGTATTTGAATATCGCTCAATCAGAAGGGAAGCACCTAGACTACGACTGGTTACTGGCCCCCTACAGACACACCTTGTTGATTGCCTTAACTACTGCTCCTAATTACAAACATGTATACCATCAAGAGCTTGTAGATAAAAGGAAAAGCAAACATCGAGCTTTGAGGGAGTTAAAATATCTCCCCCGTGAAGAGCAACAGAAAGAGAAGAAAAAGCTCAAACAAAAATTTAAAAACTGGCTATTGATGACAAGAGCCCAGCGTGCTCAAATGGACGCAGAATTCATGCTTGCTGCCCTGACCAATCTAAATACTCGCACCTTATGTTCACTTCTAAATAACCAGGTGAACCAAGTTACCAGATTAATTTTAGATGTGTCTGAATTGTAGTGGATCACTCATTTCTCATCTCTTAATGTTCACCCAAGTGAGCTTGTGACCCATTCTAAGACATCCGATATATTAGAAAAAAGAGAGAGACATGTTTAATATTCAAGAAAAGACGACTATATAGAATATACAGTGGGACCTGGAGGAGATACTACTGCAAATTAAACAGTTAAATAATACACAAGCCCTTGGGCCGAATGGGCTATCAAACACTAGTCTCAAAGTCAATCCTGAGGCATGAGCAACCTTTGCCAATCACATTTCAAAATTATTATACAGACTAAACAAGTACCTGATATTTGGAGAAAGGCAATCCTCATTCCGATCTATAACCCAGGAGATAGATCTAGGCCATCAAACTACAAGCCCATAGCCCTATTAGATCCCCTTGGAAAACTCTTTGCGACCATGCTACTCAGACGACTAACTACCTGGATAATATCAACTAACCAAAGAGACCCTTGTCAAACAGGGTTTGTCAAAGGGATAGGGACCAAAGTCAATTTATTAATCATGAACTTACTAAAACTGGAAGCATCAAAACCAAAACTAAGTTATATGTGATATACATAGACTTGATACAAGCCTTTGACTTGGTCCATAGAGAAATGCTATGGGAAAAATCGCGCACATGTGGTTGCCCAACAGATATCCGTGAACCCATCTGGGCTCTTTACCAGAATACATTGATTCAAGTCAGACTTTCATCCGGAGGAGCAGTGATCGAAAAAATTGAAACTTGGAGGGGTCTTAAGCAGGGTTGTCCCCTTGCAGCAACCCTTTTCAACTTGTATATATCAGACCGTTCAACTGACCAAGAGTGAGTCAGAGCTAATCCCCCTATACTGAACGGTATATGCTTCATTATGCTTCATCTTCTTATTTATTACTCTCCAGCAGTTTCAACAAATTAATACAATTTTTCAATCTTTTCATTTTTTTTTCTGTTTTAAAAAACTTCATTTCCCATCAGTCTTAGGTCCCTGTAGCCCAGTGTCCTGGTCATGTGACCTAGTCCTTCCTCTTCCTGTAAACCTCCTCTTCTTTGATTGCTTCCAACTGCAATCTTAACAATGACTGAACTGTCAACTTGTTCCACAAAGTCTCTGAACTGTAGAGCTCTGCTGAGTCGATCCCTCGCATTCTAACTTGCGATCTTGGTCAACGTGTCCCGTTCTTTTTTTTGTACGTCTTCAGCTGTTCTTCTGATAGTCTCCTAAAGACGGAAACAACAGTACATTTTAGGGCGGCGGATACACACCCTATTCTGGGAGGGAATCCTGTTAATTATTCATATCCATATCACAGTACATTTTCTTGTAATCATTTTGTCTCTCCCGTGTATCTAGGACGGAAAAGTAATGCTCGCCTCCTTGTCTTTAATAGAATCAAGAGCTCCCTGCGCTATTAGCAGAGGGAATCTTCATTCTATGTCAAGACGGAGTCGAGCATTATGCTTGTTCAAAGCTTCTTATTATAGCTTCTGCTAGTGTGTTAATTGGTCTAAAATAAAACGTTCTGAACGTATTATCACTCGCCCAATAAGCTGCTGTCAGTATATCTTGCAACGTTGCACCCTGCCTCAGTGCTTTCGATGCCATTGCACCTCGCACTGAGTGTGCTCCAAATGTTGCCATGTCTATCCCTGCTAGATTCATAACCTCTCTAACCCATCTCGCTATGGTGGCCGTCGCTACGCCTTTATGCGGCTTCCTGCGCGCTAGCACCAATTGCGTCGTCCCCATCGGTCTTATCTCAGCTGTGTTATTTGCATAGTCTTTTATACATGCGGCTACGCACCATTTTGGGTGTTCCTGCATATATGGGTATGTTATTGTGGAGGAATCTGTCTTCGTTCTCCTGGCTAGGTGGAAAGTCACTCAGTGTGGTCCATATACCATTCTGTCTATTTCTAGTGCTCTGACATCTACTACTCTTCTACATGATACCATACATAGTAGCATTGCCAATTTTCCAGACAGTCTGTCTAACGATAGGTATCTATTGCTGGGCCAGTCTGCTAATAGTTGTAGTACAACTGTTACGTCCCATAGGGACTCGTATCTTGTTTGTGGTGGCTTCCTAAATCTTATCCCTTTTAGAAGTCTAATCACTGCCACATTCTCCCCTACTGGGACTCCTTCGATGGGCATATGTCCTGCTGATGTTGTGGATCTATATACTCCTATCGTTCTGTAGGCTTTGTCGTCCTGTAGTAGTTCTGCTAGGAAATTTAGTATCTCTACTAAAGGGGCAGAAACAGGATGAAAACTTCTCCTTTTGCACCACCTTGACCATCTGTTCCAGGCTGCGTCGTAGCTCCTTCTAGTCGACGGAGCCCATGACTCCGCGATGAGGCTCACAGCTTGCGCCGAAATTCCTGGGATATTCCAGCGTCTCCTGCTATCCTGCACGCCATCAGCGGCAGTGTCCCCTTCACTCACAGAGAGTGACATGACCCAACTGGGTCCGTGAGAAGGTTTTCTCTTTGAGGCAACATTCTCGGATAGTCGGATATTAGCACCATAAGCGCTGGAAACCATACTTGCAACTTCCATATCGGAACTACTATTATCAGATTTGCTGCTTCTCTGCGTACTTTAGTTAAAGCCCTGCTTATCATTACGAATGGAGGAAACGCGTGTAGTGTCTCTTCTCTCCAATCTTGTAGGAAGGCATCCGTCCCCGCTGCTGCTGGGTCCAGCCTCCAGCTGAAAAATCTGTTCTTCTGTGCGTTCAGTCTGGACGCAAACAGATCTGTGTGAATTGGCCCCCAGAGCTCTTCTATCTGCCGAAAGATTGCTCTATCCAGCATCCAGTCGCTGGAGTCTGTTAGATGTCTGGAGATCTGGTCTGGTCTGCCACTACATTCTGAGCGCCTGGTAAATATTCTGCTATTACTGCCGTTCCTGACTCCAGGCAGGAGTGCCAAAAGTCCTTGGCTATCTCTGCTAATAATCTGGACTTCGTTCCACCTAAGTGATTTGTGTATCTGACCGCTGAGATGTTGTCCATCTTCAGTAGGATACGTTAATTCACGTTGTTCTTCGTGAAGGCTTTGATCGCGAAAGAGCCGGCCAATAGTTCCAGGCAGCTTATGTGCAGTCTGAGTTCCTCCGAGCTCCATCTGCCTTCTGTTTGGGGTTCCCCACACCGGGCTCTCCAGCCTGCTCTGCTGGCGTCTGATTCTATTACTATGTCTGGGCTGTCGCCGAAAATGGCTCTGCCGTTCCATGCCTCCATGTTCTGTAGCCACCACTCCAGCTCTGGACTCTTGGTCTAGAGGCACTAGCTGGTGATAGGTGAGGCCCTGCTGCAGATGTCTTATTTTCAGTCTCTGCATCGCCCGATAATGCAGGGGTCCTGGGAATATCGCTTGAATTGACGCTGCTAATACGCCTACTATACGTGCGATCGTCCGCAGTTGATGTGACTGGTCTGCTGAGACAGTTCCTTATTTCTCTTTTTATGTCCCGAATCTTCCTGTTCGGTAGCTCCGGGGTTGCTGTCCTGGTATCTATGATGAAACCTAGGAACTCTATCCTCTTCGCTGGTATCATCTCCGACTTCTCTCGGTTCATTAGAAAACCTAGTGAGGCTAAGAGATTCGCTACCCAGCTGGTCTGGCAGCGAAGTATATCTTCGCTGCTTGCCATTAGCAGGATATCGTCTAAGTAGATAAGGATCTGTATTCCTTTCTCCCTGATCGCTGCTGCTACAGGCTTCATCAGGGCGCTGATGCTAGTCCAAATGGCATTGTCGCAAACTGCCATAATTGCCCGTCCCAGTCGAATGCTAGGAAGGGTAGCTATTCTGTTTGTACTGGAATCGTAAAATAGGCATCTTTCAGATCTATTCTTGCGAGCCAGTCGCCCTGTCTGAGCGTGTCTCTTAATTGGTGAGTACCTTCCATCTTGAAATGGTTGTAGAATACCCACTTGTTCATGTCTTTCAAATTTATGACTGGTCTCACTTTGTATTTTCTGTGAACCAGAAACATATTGCTTATGAACCTCGGAGCCTCGCACGGCTCGATAGCTTGTTTCTTTGCTAGACTCTGTAGTTCTGCGTGTAACAAGTATTTCTCTGTTCGCGCTGATATTATTGGTCGGGGGCTTTGTACTGGGTTGGGGGTCTGAGTAAATTGTATGTGCAAGCCTTTGGCCGACTATAGTACCCAAACATTGTTGGAAAGCGCGCGCCAGTTTTCTCAGTATTTCGCTGTCCTGCCCCTTACTGATGGATATGTGGATGCTCTCACCTGTGGGGAAGATTTGTCCTCTTCCCTGGTCTCTGCCTCTTCTTCCTCTGGGGAAGCAACCTCTGGGTTGGAAGAAGGTGTCTGGCTGCTTATTCTCCGAGTAATATGCTCTGTCCGATTGAGGCCTTCTGGACGTCTGATAGCGACCGGTCGCTCGACCTCTATACCGACCGGTCCCTCCACAAACTCTTCCAGGGAAGATCTTTTTTGTGGACGCTTATGCCTTTTCCAGGGAGGTGTAGGTCCCTACCAATCTCTGCATCTCTTTTACAAAAGTCTCACCGAACAGCAGCCCTGGCGCTGCTTTGCCCGCTTCGTATGAGGACAGATCTCATAATTTATGGTCTATTTTCAGCAGTAATCCTCTTCTGCGTTCAGAGGATATTGTGCAATTGGCGTTCCCCAACAGACACACTGCTCTCTCTGCCCAGTTTGCTAACACCTCTTGGTCCACTTCTTCCCCGGTGTCTTTCGCTCGCTCCGCCAAGTCCATAATCTTGGCTAGGGGACCTGCCAGATCTAGGACTTTTTCCTGGCAACTCCTCCATGAGTGGTCGATCCCTTTCCTGGGGTCCCTGTTCGATTTGGCAATGAAAGCCAGCATCTTGGGTTCTAGTTCGGGCGTTTCAGCTACTTTGCCTGGAAGTTCAGGTCTTGGGCCCCTTACCCTCATCCTTTGCCTCACCTCTTTCTCAAGTGCCTTACGCAGTCTTTGAGTCATGTATCTTACAACTCTTGGGGAGGGCACCCATTCTGAGGATTTCGGGTTTCTAATTTCCGCTGGCTAAAACATATCTGAGGTTTCTTCGTCCTCTATATTGTTAAGCTTCCTCAGCCTCTTTTTTGGTGGTGGCAAACTTCCTTCGTCCCCTTCCTTATCGGCTTCCTCTTGCGAGGAGGTTGGGGATTCTTTGGGTCCCTCTTCAGGGGGAACCTCTTCGTCTGTGTTGCCCATATTCTCTTCCCCTGGGTAGGGGGTCATGAGGCTCGGCACCACTGACTTAGTCATAAAGGCTTCTTTCAGCCTGTTAAACGCATCAGTTGCCTCTGGGGCCTTTGGATCTGCACGTTTTGGTTGGCTTGGGGGGGGTCAGAAGAGTTCTTGCTCTTCCGGGCTTTATTACACCCCTGTGGGCCCTCTGGCGTGGCCCCTGTGGACGTGCTTACTCGTGGTGTGGTGCTTCTGTCTCTTTGGCTCAGGAATATCTCAATCATTTCCAGTTTTTCCTGAAGGGGTCTGACCCCTTGAGCCACTGCCTCTATGAGGCAGTGGCACATCCACGAGGTTGCCCCAATCCAAGATGGCCGCCGCCCTATCCCTCTGATGCAGCCTGCCTCGACTGCCTTCAGGTCCTGCAGTCTGCCCTGATTGGCTACTTGCCCTTTATTTGTACCAATCCCTCGCCGGTAGGCAAGCGCCGGCCCACCCACTAAGGAACCACCCCAACAACGAACAACTCCTGTCCTGACCCTGTCCAGAGCCAACAGTAGGCCAGGGCCTGGAACTCTGCCCGGCCCGATCAACCTAAATCTGCATGCAACCCTTACTGACTTCCTCTTCTGGTATTCGGGTAAGAAACCCTACAGTGCTTCTAACTATTTGAACATCCTCTTTTCATGCACACCATACTGTAGTCTATTGCCGACTACCCAGATCTCATATCCCTGCGCTCGTCTGCTAATGTGCACTTCGCCCGTATATTCCGTCATTGACTTCTGCACAGTGCCCGCATCATTTCTACGCAACGCCACTGTTTCACCTGCCTCGTAGTACTCTATGCCTCTAGTGGGATGGCACCTGTCTTGTATGAATGATACTTCGCCTAAAACTGTCCATTTGGCCAAACACATACATCCCCTACCCTTTATTCACGTCACCCCAGTGCCACGGCATTGCGGATGACCATATTTACGCCCTACACGCTGATGCCTGCTATGACACATGTCCAGCATATCTGACTCACCTTGCCTGTATCTACCCCCTTTGTCATGCCCACTTTTGTCAATGTGATGCCACTATAACGGTAGCTGCAGCTTCATACCGCCCGTTCATTACTACTTGCATGCACCCCGCTATCGCGACGCCATTGCATTGTGACCATATTGGGACCATCCTGTGTATTGCTGAGCAGCCATTGCCTTATATTGCCGCCTCATTACTGCATTGTGGCTGTATTGGGACCATCTTGTGCATTGCTGAGTAGCCATTGCCTTATATTGCCGCCTCATTACTGTATTGTGACTTTATTGGGACCATCTTGTGCATTGCTGAGTAGCCATTGCCTTATATTGCCACCTCATTACTGCATTGTGACTGTATTGGGACCATCTTGTGCATTGCTGAGTAGCCACTGCCTTATATTACCGCCTCATTACTGCATTGTGACTGTATTGGGACCACCTTGTGCATTGCTGAGTAGCCATTGCCTTATTATTTTGCCGCCTCATTACTGTATTGTGACTTTATTGAGAACATCTTGTGCATTGCTAGGTAGCCATTGCCTTATATTGCCTCATTATTTCTGTATCCCAGCACACTGCCACTGCTATGTCATTGTATCTGTGAATACTAACCCACCCCGCACTAGCGTCGCTGGTACATGGACAACCACTTGGCATCAGCAGCGCTTAGTCCCCCTCCCACCTGTAGTACATTACTGCTCATGCACTAATGCTTGCTTGTACTTGCCCACGTTCTATCCCGCGCCTTTGTTAATTGCCCACCTGCCTAACTGCCAGCCCAGTTAACTGCCAGTATAGTCTACCCTTCTACACAGTACCTGGCAACCTTTAACCTTGTCACATTTGCTATTATGGTTGACCAGTATGCACCTACTGTCCGCACTACCGCCTTGTGCCGCTCCCTCATCTTACTAACTCTGTTAGGGCCCTTCCTAATTAGTAGCAACACCCCACTTGCACCCCCCACACTGACCCACATACACGCGCACTCTCTCTCTTGCGCTTTACAACATCCAACCATCATGCTTACAATCCCATACGCTTCTCGTCCTTATGGCACCTTGGGCCTCACACGGCAGCCTAACCACGCCCTGGCTACCGCCACTGCTGCCTGTCCCAGCAACCCTTACCTCAACTCACCCTCCCTCTGGCTTGAACACTTTGCATCCAAGCCAACGCCCAACCTACCCTGCATCGGGCCTTTGAGGAATCTCAGACTAGGATCCAGATTACCGCATGCCGCCTATCACTGCATTAATATTATCCAACAGACCAACCGACCTCATCCAGAACGATTAGCCCTCACTCCCCACCACTTACCTACACCTTCGGTGGGCAATAATCCTGAGGCCAGTACCCAGCCCCAGACTCCCACAGTATCCCTCAAGGCTGCTCTGATCAACACCAGATCACTCACAGCACACGCACTTGACGTGGCCAACCTTATCACCACTCACGACCCTGACTTCATAGCCGTTACCGAAACCTGGCTCCATGCAGCTTCAGGCCCTCTCCTATCTCTAGCGATCCCTGAAGGCTGCACGATCATAAAATGCGACTGCAACTCCGGCCAATCCAAATGAGGCGGCGTTGCCTTTATACACAAAAATACCATCAAACTTCGCCTTTCCCCTGCCCCCAAAATCAGTTCAGCTGAATTGCTCACAGTGAAGCTAGCCATCACTCCCAATCAAACCATTACTCTCCACCTCATCTACAGACCCCCCGCCCCTCTATCCACGTTTGCTGAAGATCTCTCCCACATCCTGGCTGATAATACCAAAACGAAGTCCCAAATTATTGTACTTGGCGACCTAAATCTAGGTTACCAAGACCCTAATGATGCCCCCGCCCACGACATCAACAACTTACTACTTAACTTGGGCTTCACTCAACAGATCAATATGCCAACACACTCCAAGGGCAGGATTCTTGACTGGATAGCCATCCTAAATTGTGACACTAACATTGTATCCAACCAACCATGTGCATGGACCGACCATCACCTTCAGTATCCCTATTAAAACCATCCATACCACTTCTGATATCGCACCCGCCACTGCCACAAGAAACAAGCTCAACATAACCTGCGCCAAATTACTTCCACTTATCCTCCCTACCCTTAATGAGCTCTCCCGATCATGCTCTGACCCCACTGTCCTGCTAGATACGTACAATCAGACCATGCTGAAAGCCCTCGACTGCATTGCACCCACCAAACTGCGAAAACCTAAACCACAGGCCCACCTCAACTCGTGGTTCACACCACAGTTGAGAACCCTTCGCAAAGAAAAAAGGTGCCTCGAATCAAGCTGGAAAAGCAACCAAACTGAAACAAACAAAGCTAGCGTGACTCTAGCTACTCTAAATTATAAAGAGGCCACATTCCAGGCCAAAATAAATGTGTTTAACAAACGTATTGAACAAGCTCAATCAAACACTAAGGAGTTATTTAGAATCTAAAAGGAATTGGAGTCTCCTGCCACTCCCCCTGACACTTGTTCCAAAGACAGTACCTGGTGTACTAACATTCAAAAGGCTCTCCAAATTAATATCAATGACAAAAAAAACAGTCTACAGACCAGTCTGCAGCAAAAAACCCATCAGGTCAGCACCACCACTAACCTCGATACCCTAAAACCATTCTGCTTCTCACCTTTATCACTGAAGTTGAGCATATCATTAATCACCTTAAACCCTCTAACTGCCAGGGTGAGAGTTGTCCTGCCCCTATTATTAAGGAGGCCTCGCATAGTCTAGCCCCTTTCATTACCACACTCATAAATTCATCATTCAGCTCTGGGATTGTCCCTGACAACCTAAAGGATGCCTGGGTCATTCCCCTCCTCAAAAAACCCACCTTAGATGCTAATACACCCACTAACTACAGGCCCATCACTACGGTCCCCTTCCTCTTAAAAATTCTTGATCGCGCAGCTTACCTGCAGATCCAAGACTATCTGGAAACCAATAATCTCCTGGGACTGAGGCAATCAGGTTTCCACCCACGGTATGGTACGGAAGCTGCCCTCTTAGATCTTAAAACACAGATCGAAGACTTAAAAGATAAGGCAAGCTTGCCCTATTACTCCTTTTGGATCTCTCGGCAGCCTTTGATCTAGTTAATCACCAAACCCTCTGCCGCCATCTAAAAACTGCTGCCCACTTCTCTGCCAAAGCCACCGCCTGGATCACCTCCCTTTTGGAAAATAGATCCATGAGAGTCTTCTCCCCCTCTGCCACTGCCGATACCGCACCGGTCACCTGAGGGCTTCCACAAGGATTGTGTGGTTCCCCTACACTTTATAATGTGTTTACAAAACCACTCTTTGACATATTGGACTATCTGGGTGTCGCATATACCAACTACACCGATGACACCCAGATACTTATCCCCATCACATATGATCCCAAAAAACTGACACTTTAGCCATCAACACCATTTACCAAGTCATCCAGGCTTGGATGGCGCAGCATGAACTCTGTCTGAACGATGAAAAGACAGAGATTCTCATCTTGGGCTCTCACCAAAGACTTAATAAGTTAGACCCGTCCTTCAAATCCTTCACAATTGATGGCAATACCATCAAGGTGGCCAAAGATACAAAAACGCTTGGCATCTATATCGATGCCACTCTATCACTCTCTAGACAAATCAACGCTGTCTCCTCTGCTGCATCTTATACATGCAAGCTCATTACGGCATGTCACCCATTCCTATCACCAGCCAATTGCACCACACTAGCCAGGACCCTGGTCCTGTCCAAGATTGACTATTGCAACGCCCTGTATCTCGGCACTAACCAATGCAATATCAACAAATTACAGATTATACAAAACAATGCCAGCAGAGTGGCACTAAACATCCCCAGGAACCGCCACATCCCAGACTCCAGATGGAGCCTCCGCTGGTTATCAGTTTCCCAAAGAATCTCACTTAAAGCGCTCTCGCAAACACACAAAAGCACATAGTTATCTGGCTAGTAGATTCTCTTTACACACCTCTACTAGACCTCTAAGAAGCGCTCAAACCAACTGCCTCTCCATCCCCCGCTTCAACCTCCAGAGATCAGGTGGGAGCAGCTTCCCAGTCATGGCTGTGAAATTATGGAACTCCTTACCCAATCCACTCAGAGCGGAACTGTTCTTCCTGGCCTTCAAGAGCAAAGCCAAAGCCTGGCTGTCTGCTCAATACCAGCTCTGATTAATAGCGCCCATTGTCTTCTCTGACCTACTACACTGGCGCCAACCCTCTAGTTGCCCGTTTTGATTGTTAATATGTATAGTAACTGTATATTATCCTAACTTACCCTTTTGCTCACTGCCTGTATCCCCCTCCCTGATGTATTCTGTTTTATGATGTACTCTGCTTTATGTACCCTGTATTTATTTTTTTGCCTGTGACCTAAATGATGCGCCTGGATGCCCTTGGGTCTGGTGCGCTTTACAAATAAAGAAAATACAAATAAGAATACAAATGAGTGATTCTCCCAGCACTTCTTTGAAGCTGTGAGCCAAGTCTTCTGAGTACATGGCTTCTTGCTCCTCCTCACTCCATTCAAGCTCAGCCATACTGTGTGCTGGTAGGTGCCTAGAAATACCGTCTCAGGTGTGGTGGCACATCCACAACTCACTCTGACCACTTGAGGCTGCACCTGTGCTGTCAACCAGCTTCTTTCTCCCACAGTGCCGGGCACTGTATTCAGGGTATGCTCAGGTTCGAGCTATAATGACTGTATTTTATTTTTTATCTCCTTTTCGGAGTTCGTGGCTTTTCTTAGGTGTTTTACGATCTGTCACTGAAGGGAGACCGGCGCGCAATGCCCGTGAAGCGTTTTGGCCCCTCCTTTCCCAAGGAGGGGGCCTTGCGCTCTATCCAATGATTTTGCCGCCTTTTCCGGCTATTAAGCCCCGCCTGCGCGAGGGTGGGGGCTGCGCGTGCTGCTCTCTGTGAGCCGCTCTCTTGCGCTTGACTTTGCTCCTCGTCTTACGCGAGTGAGGAGAAGAGGCTCTGGCAGGTTATCGGAGCCTGCTCTGCCCCAACAAGGATGGGAGCTCCAAGCTCACGCGCGTCCTACGCGAGTGAGAATGAAGGCCTCTGGCAAACCCCTGTGGTGCTGAAAATGCAGCACAGGGCCGCCTTGATCTAGTTTCAAGATTAGGTCATCCATTCTACGCTGCGCGGTCCCTGCGTACTAGCGTAGCATCAAGCCCACGGTATACTAACATGGAATCTTTCTTTATCAAATTAACTTCTCAATGCCCTCATACAAATGCTGTTTTACTACGCAGCTAAATGAAAAGGGTACTTTTCTCTGGTGAGCAGGAAAAGAAGAGGAGGTTTACAGGAAGAGGAAGGACTAGGTCACATAACCAGGACACTGGGGTACAGGGACCCAATACTGATGGGAAATGAAGTTTAAAAAAAAATAAAAAATATATATTGTTTCAATGAAAAGATTGAAACATTTTATTAATTTGTTGAAACTGCTGGAGAGTAATAAATAAGAAGATGAAGCATAAAGCTCGTCTCAGTCTTGACATAGAATAACACTTGTGTATAGGCGCGGCCATATCATATAACGCTCCATTTTTTTTTTTTTTCCATTGTTTATGGTTTGTTTTACAAACCTTTACAAAATTCTATTAAAAACATAACAAACAAGACAATAATATCTCATATAATTCACATACATCATAACAAGCACCCTCCTTTACATCCAAACCCAGACAACATCTCTACATTGATTATTCCTAAGAATCTAAAACTATTGATTATACATCAACATAGCAGACCACCGCTAGTATTACTAGACCGGTTTAGACATCAACATCACATATAAAAAGTCCAGGGTTCACTACTTGGATCTTGACAGAGGTAAAAAACACTCAATTCATTTCATTTCATTTCATATCCCAATTGCACACAAAAATATATACATAGGGCTACAAGTTTGAAAAGCACTACCCAAGCTGGTACAGAAATTAATACAAACACAATTTTCCTCTAGTGAAGCCATCTTGATAAGTAGTTCATGGTTCATCACTTTCAATTGGTAGCTTTTCTGACAATTTTTTTTCAATAATTGTTAAGAAATTTGTTAAACCAATAATGAGGCTTTGATTCATCCCTACCATGCATCTTTGCCAGAGGGCCTCTCTGCTTAGGGTAGATACTGTGTAAAGATATTTACCAAGTATATGGGTTCTAATGGATTCAAAATACGCACAGTAAACTGTCAGATGTTTCAATGTTTCCAACATGGTCTGCAGAATCTACATTGACCATTATTAGGTGAATTATTATAGGATTTCCATGACATCAGTCGCTCATTTGTAAGTAACTGATTCAAGCGAAATCTCAAATACATCTTCCTGGCCCGTTCGC
Source organism: Ambystoma mexicanum (assembly GCF_040938575.1). Classification (NCBI taxonomy): domain Eukaryota; kingdom Metazoa; phylum Chordata; class Amphibia; order Caudata; family Ambystomatidae; genus Ambystoma; species Ambystoma mexicanum. The sequence continues at coordinate 346,367,905 of NC_090923.1, read as the reverse complement.
AAGGAAAAATAGCCTGATACATAGGCCGATGTCCCCACTGCCATGTAAATTTTGCGTTTTCACCAAAAGTGTGATATTCATTAATTTTATCAATCAATAAACACCAATGATATCTGAAGTATTTAAGTTTGCATGAACGCAAGCACAGTACCAACTCATCCCGAGAGATCATGGCACTAAATAGCAACTCCTCCATCTTATTCTTATATTTTAGAAATGATGGAGGGTGTCCTTTCTTTATCATAGATTCTAGATCTTCATAGAGTGAATCTTTGGGGGGCACTAGCATTTTACCATAGTGCCTGAGAAGTCGCCAGTGCCATTTCACTGATAATGGTAGTAAGCCCATCTCATGACACACAATAACATTTGGGATCGAATGAGCCAGACCCAAAACAGTTTTCCACATTTTACCTTGGATCACGTCAAGAATTGGTTCCACATCAAACAAACATATATCTAGAGCATACAATAGTATTGGTTCAATCTTTTGATTATAAAATTTCATTATAGGGATCATAGAGTATTTCCCCAGACGATGATGAATCATTTTCATCTGTATAGTTAACATTTTTGCCTTGTCGGCCAGAAATATCTTCCATCCTTCCAAAGAGTACGAACTAGCAAGTTGGTAGCCTAAATAGCGGATGGCAGTGGATTTAGGAATAGCAATCCCATTCAGTCCCCATTCAAATTTAACAATTTTTTTCCGACCTTCAATAAACGTTATTATGAAGGAATTTTTAAGATTGATCTCAAGATTATGTTTGCTAGCAAAGGAATGAAACAGGGCCAATTTTGTCTGTAACCCAAAGGGGGTCCTATCAAAAAATAACAAATCATCTGCAAAACTCAACCAATTTAGCACAGTTGCCCCCAGTTTCACTGGAAAAATGATGGCATCCCTCCATTGCTCGTCCAAGTCTAATAGATATAAATCAAAGAGGACTGCAGCAAGGTTACATCCCTGTTTCAGTCCGATCTCAGTGGGAATTATATCGGTGAATGCCCCATTGCTAGTCAACCGAATTCGATAAGTGGTTTGTTTATGAAGGGCAGCAATCATAGACACCAGCTGCTCAGGAAATCCAAATTTGGTCAATTTTGTCCATAAAGTGTGTCTAATTACCGAATCAAATGCAGCAGTGAGATCCAGTGACGCCATGTATGCCGGTCCTGCCTTATAAGATCTAGTTTGTTGGTATACATGAGCAATGAGTGTCGCGTTAAGTTGACAACCCATTTGGCGTCGGAAGCCAGTCTGATATTTCGAGAGAAGATTGAACTTTATGATATGCTGATTAATCTGTTGGAGTAGCAGACTAGTAAAGATCTTTGCTGCAGCATCCATCAAAGCTATCGGCCTATAATTGGCCGAATCATTCAATTGGCCCTTTTTGTAGATAGGTATGATATTAGCCATACACCACGACTTAGGAATGTAGCCCAAACAGTAAATCGCATCAAATTTTATTTTGAGCATTCTTGCCCACAAGTCCGGGTTAAGTTTAATAAGACACGGAGGAATCCCATCTGGACCTGGGGCTCTAGATCCTTTTGTTTTCTTAATGATTATGGTTATGTCTTCTATCGACCATGGGCAGCCACACCGGGTAGGCCTAAAGATTAAAATATCCCTATAGCCGCAGAAAGCCGAAGGTTTAGTAAATTTACCCTTAATATACGCCATCCAGACAACTGCCGATATTGCCGCTTCTCCAATTTACTCATTATTGGCAAACAGGGATCGCATGGTAGCCCACACCTGTCTAGTATTGTTCTTTAATAATAAAGTAATTAGATGTTGATTATCCTTATTTCTCAATTCATACCTCATTAGTTTTAGGTGTCTTTTGTAGGTCGTGTTAATTTGGGCTTTGCTTTCATTAAAAACATTGTTTGGAACATTAGATTTAGTAAGCTGTCTAAGCAGTGTACGTTTCTCTTTCCTTAGAGCGACTACTTTTAAATTATAGTGATGATGGTGCGTAATTATAGGCTTAGTAGCCTTATATTTCATCAGACAAGCTATATGAAATGCAACTCTAATGGAATTCTGGATCTCAACAATGACCCCCGAGATACCACCAGAGAGACAACTCCTGTTGATCAAGATATCATTTTCAATTTTGGCGGTAACTTCATTACACGTGCTAGAAGTCCACTTAATTGTGGCTCCTGCGCGATCAAATTCAATTGCAGTAAGCATGGGAATATTATCAAAAAGTGTCACATTTAATCTAAGGTTAGAGTTCAAGGATAAATGATCTCCCTTCCCAAGATTACAAATCGCTATAGGGTCCATTAATTCTAAGAGCCTAGTAGACACAAAAATATAATCAATAAGTGATGCACAGGTACCTCTTGCCCAGGTATAATGGGCGCTCCCCGGTAGGAACGGGACACATTGAATGTCCCATTGGTGAAAGAATTCCAACCACCTTAAACCATTAGCCTGGGATTTTTTTTTTTACATCATGTATGGCCTCTTTCCCATTCTTATCTATGACTACACAGGTGGAATTGAAGTCACCTCCAATGATTACATTCAGGGTTAGGTTCTGAATCACAGCCTGTTCGAAAATATGGTTCAGTCAATTAGTGATTGTTTCAAAAGAAACTGCAACCTCATTCCAATATAAGTCAACAATCAGAATCTCTTGACCCACGATATCTTTGTATACAATTCCCACCACCAGTAAAGCTTCATCAGCCCACACAATAGAGGATTCTAGTTTTAACTGCTTATCAATCAATATAGCAAGGCCTCCAGCAGGACGGCCTTGATCACCTCTTCTAGCAGGCTGTAGATAAGCATTGAATCCTTCTAGGACCAAGTTACCCATGCACATAGTTTTCTGTATCAGACAAAGCCCAGGGCTACTGTCACTATCTAATGTCTCATTCCATGACCTTAAATTAGCACTTCCGCATGAGTTCCACGAGAAAATCCCAATCCCCAAATTTTCATCCTATTTGCTTCCTAATTTAGGATGCGGGGCAGGTGCAGTCAAAGCCCCCATACTCATCATACCCGTAAGGGATGCTGCTAGGTTCATAAATTGTTTCAGCACCTCCTCATTGATCAGTGGTAGGGAGCCCACTGCATTAGCTATTTGTGGGGAATCCGGAACAGTCGTAATGAAATTTTCAGCAAGTTCACTCGTATTAAAGAGACAAGGATGTAATCCCAGTAATTCCAGGTCTTCACGCTGAGCCCAAATCAGTTTTAAGATGATGTGTGACTGATAGCCACATATCATCCGCGTGGGATTATTGTGAGCCAAACGAACCCAATCTATATCATTACTTCTAATCGTACGTAGTGCTGGGATTTCTTGAAAGGCTTTAAGCAACGCCGAGCGATTTAAGCTCGTTTTGGAAGAGTTTATTTGTTTTCTTTCCCATCCCATAATAGAAGGCATCTCAGGGATTAGAAAAATTCCGTCTTTTGTTGCCACTTGATCGTTAGAGTAGGATTCAGCGTAGACCTCATCACTCTTAATCAATGATTCTAATTTTGACCTATTGAGGTCCCTGTTTATACTGTGCTTTCCTTGCAAAGCACCACACTCTTCAAGTTCGTCCCCCTCATCAGTTGCTGCCCTAAATACAGGAGCTTTGTTAGCACTATACGAAGGTCCCGCTGTAGGGGGGGGTTGATTCATCACTGGCCGATCCAAGTCCGCCTGTCCTTTACTATTTATCTTAGATTTATTTATAGTAAGTTTATTCGCAACTGTTATTTTCGTGCTTTTATTCACAGCTGCAACCTTGATTTTATTGGAGGCCTTCTTTATATATAAGGCAGGAAAGAACTTTGTCAAGTCCGTTTGTTTTTGTTTGGGCGAACAACCCTGCTCTCCCGCAGCCGTCTCCCCCAAATCTCTTCCTGTGTTGTGTTTATTCGGCAATTGCTGTGGATCGCCAGGACTATGTGTAGTGTCAATGCTCAATACTGCCCGTGACTCTTTATTCAGTTGCGATAAATCAATCCTCTCTTCATCATGCGACAAGTTCTTTGGATCGACCTTCAATGAATCCAGAGTAACTTTAAGAGTCATTTTCTGGTTCTTTGTTTTTAGGTTTTTTGCTTGATTTATTTTACGTTTTGTAGCTCTCAGGAGCATTTTTTTCTGTTTCCTTGACAGGACAGGTTCATATACCTGTGCCTCAATCGTCGGCGTTCTCAATTCCTGCTGACCTAACTGAGCCTCATCTTCTAAATCAATCAAATTGGTTAGAGTTGAGGGACTATCTAAAGGTTCCTCTTTTGGTAAGTTAGGTGACGAAGGAATCGGAACAGCAATCACATAATCATTAATCATCTGAACGTCCAAAAGTTGTTCACTACGATCGCCCCTTGTTATACTGGCTATTATTTGTTGTATGGCCTCTGCATTGGCCGATACCAGCTCAGTTAGATGTTTTATTTCTGCTGCTACAGGCAAATCATTTTTGGTAGTATCACCAGCCGTAACCGCAGCAAAAGTAGTTGTCGCCATGAATCCCAATCGTGGATCAGCGGGTGTTTGGGAGGCTTTATTGTTCAGTGAGGAGCTCACTCTTTGTTTCCCTTTAGAGAGAGCCGCTACCATATCACACGTGAACAATAACCCCTCTATACTGTTGACCTTTGTAAGAAGGTCAGTTAAAAAACTGTGTTAATATCCAAGTTGGACATGCGTCTGATCATGTCCTTTATCTAGAAGATTCAGGATTCTAGACAATACCGGAAACTCAGCTCCAATATCAGAGGACTCAATTAGGTTACGTTCTGCCTCGGCTCCTAGGGCCGACAAGGTAATTTGTGGTTCAACAGGGGAGGGTACCAAAGCCAGAAGAAATTCCGACATCCTAGGAGTCCCTACAGAGGGGATTTTTATTTCTGAAGGAGAACTGGTCCCTAACTTTTTAAGTTCCTTATTACCCTCATTGTTACCAATTTGGTTGTCAAAAAAAGTATGCACCTGGTCCTTCAAGCTCGGTTCTAGATCAGCATCAATATGGACATGTACATCCTCCATACAGTACTTATTGGCTTTAATTGGGGTGGAGGGCCCTCTAGAGAACCACATCCTTCTGTCCAACTATGCCTCAATTGCAGGTGCAATAATTGAAACATCAGAGAATCGAGGTTTGGTGGTGGAAATAGCCATCTTTGCTAATAAATCACCCTTCGGATAATCTCCTGAGGTTTCACTCAGAACGCCATTATCGGAGTCATGATTCATTGCTTTGAGGTTATAGGTCATTAGTGCGGTATCAGACTTATTCTTGGGCATGGTTTCCACTAAGATATCAGGCTGTGTTATTTTACCAGTCAAATCTCCAAGGGTTTCTACACATGCCGACGTTCCCACCTTGTTAGATGAGTTGTTCTCCTCACTCTGAGTCTACCATTGCCTCATTATCTCCATGTATTAACATAGTATCAACCATATCATTGCTCATCTTACTATGGATTTGTCGCCCATTACGGAGACCATTCACCATATTAACTCGAGTAGAAGGAGCTGATCACCCAGTGCTCAAATAATCCAAAGAGCGCCTTGGTTTTAGAATTATTGCAGTCAACCTACCTTACCCCCCAAGCAGCCAGCGCACCGCACACTGCACAGTGAACAGTAAACAGTACTTCCCACGGTGCGCGCGCTGCCTGCTGGGTAAATGTAGGAGGCTTCCAAGGGTAAATGTAGGAGGCTTCCAAGCGGTGTGGGCGTCACATGGGCGGAGCCTTGCCAAAGTAGTCCTTCTTCCAGTGCCACTAGATCAGGCAGTCCAAGGTGTTCGGGAAAAAGACTTCCTCCTGCTGTCGAGCGAGGCAATTCACGAACGTCCGTGCAGGCAAAACAAATGCTTGATGTTAATCCCAGGCAATTTCCACAGAGCACGGCACGCCAGTAAACAGTACTTCCTCTGTACTTCCCATGGTAACGCTCCATTGTCGGGAATTACAAACGCTGTTCCTGGGAATCCCGCGCATCTTTTCTGGGACATATCAGTTATTTGTGGAATAAGGGTAGCACCCCAGGTTATAGTTTTCCTCCTCTTGGTAAACTTGTGATAACCCCTCCTCCCCCTGTCCACTCGGCAGTGGCTCAATGCTCAAGTCAGACATTGGGAAGACGCAGGCGGCATATTCAAAATAGCCTTTCCACTAACGCCATAAACAGAGCTCAGTGGGTGAAAGCAGCTGCTGAGGTGTTTGCGTGACTCAACTTGGGCCGACTTTCATCCTATAAGGCAGAGAAAAGAAGTAGTCCTACATCTCTTAATAACTGCTGAGCCTCACGCACAGCAATATATTGCTGCGCTGCGGGTTTATGACACAGTGAGTGCATCTTTTGAAGTTATTGTTTTGTGGGCCTCCTTTAAAACTAGCAGCTGACAGGTCCGCTGGAATCTTTGAGACACACGCACAGCATAACCCCTCCCACACACAGGATCGGATTGTCCATTCCGAATCAGTTTACATTTCAAAGTGCTGATTTTACCTCCTAACCTAAGTGGGCCGATTTTCCTTCAGCTAATTTCATGCTGAGCTGAATGTGCTCTTGTCAGCTCAGCAAGAAACATAGTGCCATGACCGATGCTGAGTTCAAAAAGAGGCGCTACAGTGCTGCTCAGGGACGTCATTGCACCAAAATGCCAGGGGTAGAAGAAGTGACATCACATGACCATTGACCTCTGATGACATTACAGGAAGTGATGTCATTTGACCACACCCCAAAGTGATATGCAGGAAGCATGGAATACGTCCTTTCAATCCTTGAAAAACAGGAAGTGGCATCACACAGCACTGTTCCTTAGTACACTACGAAAGACATGGTTACGATATCACTATAATGTGATGTACATTTCATACAAGAATGGATCGCCATATGTATCGTTCAGATCAGTGTGTATAGGCCCATATTACCAAATTACTGTGAATTCAAGCAGACGTCCATGGCCAAATGATAATGATGGGTTATTATATAGCACTTACTCTTAAGTTCTTTATATAGAAAAAATATACATACACTATCACCCAACCTGTGTTGGGACTCATTTATCTACCTTAGAAGGATGAAAGGCTGAGTTGAGGTGCTTAAGACCAGACTAAATCAGGGATTCACACCCTGAAGTGTGCCTGAAATAAACCTTTAATGAGTCCAGCAGTTATTGTATAGAATTCCAGAAAGACAAATTATTTGGTATTCCTATTCTTTCTTAATGAGGGGCACTGGCGCAAGTGTTAGACTAGGGTAACCAGTGTTTTTTTTTTTTTTTTTAGAGGCCTGAACAAGGAAGCCAGCCACTCCAGAAGCAGAGAGCCACATTGTGCTGGCCACAGAACAGGAGCTTGTTTTTTTTTTTTTAAAAAAACGTTATTTTTTAGGTGTGGCAAAAGAGACCTCAGGGGTGGTGACCCCTAAATGACGTCCCAGGTGCTGCTCCTGCCTCTAGCAAAGGTTGCATGGTAACACATTTATAATTAAATCCCGGACCCTCACACTAGTTCCAGTCACAGGCAGGGCCAGCCACTCTCCAAATCCTCCTCCTTACAGAGACATGAGCCTCTGAGATAACAATGATTGACCTTGGGAAAATTAAGGTAAGCGAAGTTTAAAAGGTGTAAGAGTTTATATATATGCACGTAAGATCTTCAAATTGTGTGTTTCCCCCTTTTGTGTTCTTGTTGCATTGAAATTCCCATACTTGCCAACCCTACTGATTTAGACAGTAGGCTACTGATTTCTAAGCAGTCCTACCGCCTACAGATTTGGGTGACAGATCCTAATGCTTTTTACATGGCAGGTAATGTATGTGACTCCAAAGCAGGCTGTTAGGTGATTTCTTTGTTTGGGCTCAGACTAATCCACTGTCCTGACAGCTACGTGACTCTGTCCGGCACTCGCTGGGACAACCGTTAGGTGAACCACCAGTGAAGGCAACTGGGAGAGCGTAACACCATCACACAGCATCTTCCTATCATACTGAGGGGGGTAACAGTCTCCATGTCATTCAGTGTTCAACTTGCATTTCAGGAATACATATGTGTTGCCCAGGCTGCTACTACAGAGCAGTGGCAAACGTTGCCTCCTAGCTCTGTGTAATTACCTTCTGTGTAATTGAATTTGGTGTTAACTTACCATTCAGAATTATACATTTATAACATTTGGACAGCTTTCCATGTTGTGCTGTTTGATGGGTTGTGTATTTTAGAATGCTTCAATGGTGACAACAATGTATGTTTTGTATTTTGCTTTGATGCCATTGTTATACAAATTATTCTTTTTGAAACTTGAAAAATCCTACACGTTTTTGGTCACATAATTTTGGCAAGTATGAATTCCCAGTTCACGTGTTGCTCTAGCTCGTGTATTGCTCTTTCGGTGCATTGCCTTACGCTTAATTACTTGGATGCAGGGCACAACTCGAGAGTTCAAGGTTGTGGACGTTGTCCGACGCCATCTGCCCAAGGTGTTTGAACAATGAAATAAAGTAATCGTATTTGGCGGAGTTAATTCACCTTTTAGTCCTCTGCAAATCCATGGTTAGAATTGAATGAACCCTGTAAACAGCTGTTATGTTTGAGCTGAGAGGCTGCCAATGCAGGCACTGTTGGCTCTTGGGCCTTTCAAGAAACGGTAAACTTTCGATGAAGTTAAAGCGATACCCTCTCTCCACCTGTTGGCTGTCTGTTCAAATAGAAAAAAATGTGTTTGACTTTTTAGCCCCCTTGAACATTTGCCGTCGTCTTGCTGCATTCTGCAGTTTCAAATGGTGCTTATGGCAGCAGCTGCAATGCGAAGTGAAATGGCTACCCTTTTCACCTATGTATCTTCACAACCAATGATTGCTTGAATGATTTGCATTTTAATTTGTTGACCTTTTATTGTTGTTTTGTTCCACGATCCCATAGTTCATTATTGCCAGGCCCGTGCATGGGAAATGTTGGTGCTTCGCGGTGTAGCTGAAAGTGTTAGTCTGAAAGATGGTGAGGATTTGGTATAATAATATACCCTGGCATGTAGTGTTAGGATTGGCACTCCTCTCACTTTCGAGCACTGCGATAATTAGTGGTAACATGGAGTAAAGACATGGGAATAATAATTATCCAGTAAGGTTGGTGATAAACTATTAAATTGGGTATTCGGTTTATCAACTTAACATTACGAAGAGCATAGCTGACACTGCCCAGATTTGAACCTGCAGGTTGCACAAACAGATCCTGCGTGCTGAAACCAATGTCCAAGTCACTGAGCCATAGTTCAGGATTTTAAAAGCCTCATACTGCCAGGGCAACATCAATACTTTCTGTCCGGGTGAGCAGTGAATCGCTGGCTTCCGGTTCCTTGCAATATCTTGATCCAGCATTTTACCTTCTTTTAATTACTTACTAATTTCACAATTTAAAAAATCCGAGAAATTAACTTGTTGGCAACATTATTTTTTTTTGCTCAAAGCACTTTTTATTTTAAAATCTTTATTTGTTTTGGTTAAAAAATGTAACCTTTTCAATGTGTGACATTTTTAACAACATTAAAATCGTTTTATAAAATTTCAAATTTCATTCTTTCAAGGCATCAATTACAGTACAACACAATGCTTTGAATCAATTGACATTTCCATTGTTTAAAAACCACCGTAACCTCATCAAAGCACTTTACATGTGAGATTTCATAGGCTAAATAGATAAACAGCTAGAGAATTGGTCTTGTTGGCATACATTTGGGTTTACAAAGCATTTCGATCAAGGCCTTTTTAATTGCAATAAATGCGCAACCCCCACAGGTCTAGAAACCATACAATGTCAATATGGAGTACTCCCCCCTACCTCCCATTCCTGTTCTATGCTGTGCCCATTCACTCGCCATCGCTCCTGACACTCCCACCATCTTCCAAGCACTGCAGTTCCCACAATCCCCCTATTCATTTCATGACAATAATCCTGGTTCCAACCCTTCCGAGTTTGCCAACCCTCATAGGATGAGGGTTATTGAACTAGGAGACAGAAAGAATCCCCATAGGAATACGAGGGCTATAACTCCCTATGAGGGCCTGCTTGTTGTCCCAATTTTGAGGCCAGGCAAGATCAGGCAATCGGCTTTGATTACACACACCTGACTTCCCTTTCTCTTCCTGTGAGAAACCCGAAGGTGTCTCACCCGCTAGTCCCCGGTGATTTGTAATCCAGGTGACCAGGACACGGCCATCGGTATTGGATCCAGTTCCTGGGGGTGGACCAGTGCGGGGGATAACCTGGATGGGGGGGTCTTGGGGGAGTGGAAGTGTGACACCGAAAGGTGAGACCCGGTACACCCTTCCTTATGACACCTTTTCCCCATCCTACCCCGTAGGATATTTAGAAACTCTTCCCCCCTTTTCCTACACAAACCCTTTCCCACAATGCGAAAGATAACAGACAAACACCAGAGCTGTTTACCTGACATGTCCCAACACAAGGGTCAGGCAGAGTCAGGCAATTGTCGATAACTACACACACCTGACAGCCCTTTCCCTTCCCCACAGGGATAAAAGGCAGAGCACGAGAGCACTTTCAAATGTGCAGAGGGTTTGGCTTGACCAGTTGCAGGACCACTTTGATTTCCCAGTTCACAAATTTTACAATCTTCTTTGGATACGGTACATAGACTTTCGAATGGGCACCCACATGGCGCCGGACTACTCTGTACACGGTATCTGCCTTGGTTTACAAAAGTTCAGGTATTCCTTGGGTATTCAATTACATTTGCATCGCTCACCACGTACACCTTGTATTTTGTGCTTTGTAAATTTCTTCATACAATGTTGCCGCTTGTAACCTTGGTTCTAACACAGACCGGTTTGAGAGCAAGGCCAAACACACAAGGAAGAAGCTATTCGGGAAAGCAGTTCAAACGGAGGAGAAAGGCGGTGGAAACCGAAAGGACGACAATGAGGGAATTACCTTTGCCCTTTCAACCCAGAGCCACAAACCTTTCCAGAAAAGAACAGTGAAACCGGGAATTGCAGCTGGCGATTGGTGTGGCAGATGCCAACAGTACAAGGGGCCCTCCTGCACTGATAGCCAGGTTGGAGAAAAGAGCTTACAGCTGTGGTATTGTCCTTGATTCCAGTGGGAGAAAAGCCAACGAGTCGAGCACAGCTGGAGAGTCGGAAAAAAACAATAATGGCCCGGACTGTGTTAAAACTCAGAGTTGCAGTGGCAACATTTGCATAAAAGAAAAGATAATAGACAAAGGTCTTTTGTGAACAACCGAGGTATTAAGGTTAGAATGGTCCGGCGCCACATGCACGCTCATTCGAAGGACTCTAATGAATTCCCTGCTCCTGAACAGGGAGGATATATTGAGTTGAGAAAACCACAAGAACTAAGAGGCCCTAGGGGAGGCCAGCGAGAGATGTCAAAGTGGTCTTACACGGGTTGAGTCAATACCCATTGTACAGTCGAAGGTCTTTGACCCGTTGTGATTTGAAAAGCTAAGTGAACTGCATTGTGATGACAAATGTGATCCCGATTGAGGGATGTTCACAATGAGCTGTTGGTCTGAGCCCGATTTAGGGAGGCTGACATTGTGAAGGGGATCAGAGCCCGGCTGAGGGGGATCCTCGGATGAAGAGTAATCGCCCAAAGTGAAAAATGATGGAAGGAACTTTTGTTTGATGTTTGTGATACATCAGGACTTCTGAAGCAAGAGACTTTGCATAAAAGTGACTTGGGCACAGAAGGTCCTGATATTGTAAGAAGGAACTGTAAACTCGGGCCGGAGAAGCCCAGAAGTGTACTGTGTTTGAGAGTCACACCTTGTCCCGTGCTTCAAACGTGGGGAACATCCTGGCTTATCCTTTGAGAACACGTCTTTCTTTCTTTGTGAACATTAACCCACACTATTTTGTAGCATAGCGGTAAGGATTGGCAATAGTTTCTTTTAGTATAGGGCCTTTGTTTTTACTAAACTCCACTAGGACTGTATTATTATTATTTGATGGTTGTAGCTTGCTCCAATCTTAGATTTAGGTTTAGATTAGGCGCTTATCTCACCCATTTTTACAGTTTAATAAACACCCTTGAACTGTAATCACTTGTGTCTGTCTTACTTGATACCATGCCTTCCTTACATTCCCCACAGAGATAAAAGGCGCAGCATGAAAGTACACAGGGAGCGAGGCAAAACACACAAGGAAATAGCAGTCCAGAGAGGGAATTTCCCTTTGCCGTTTTAGAAGAAAGTGCCTGCTACTTTCATGGAGATTTGAGGATACGAAACATAAAGCTCAGTGATAAAGCGGGAGAAAGGGCTTTCCCGCATCGACAGCTGAGGCGGGCAGGAGCAATTGCCGCCATGGTACTGTTCTTGGCTCCGACAAGAAAGCCGCTCCAGTAAAAGCCAGACCAGCTGGTGAGTCGGGGAGACTGATAGCAAACCGGTCTGTGTTAGAACCAAGGTTACAAGCGGCAACATTGTATGAAGAAATTTACAAAGCACAAAATACAAGGTGTACGTGGTGAGTGATGCAAATGTAATTGAATACCCAAGGAATACCTGAACTTTTGTAAACCAAGGCAGATACCGTGTACAGAGTAGTCCGGCGCCATGTGGGTGCCCATTCGAAAGTCTATGTACCGTATCCAAAGAAGATTGTAAAATTTGTGAACTGGGAAATCAAAGTGGTCCTGCAACTGGTCAAGCCAAAACCTCTGCACATTTGAAAGTCTTCGATTTGCTAAAATGAACTGCCGTTGGTCTGAGCCCGGCTGAGGGAGACTAATTGGAGAAAAGGGGATCTGAGCCTGGCCGAGGGGGATCTGGGGTGAACTGTGAGTCACCCAAAGAAAAAGTATACAAACTGAATTGGTCTGAGCCCGACTGAGGGAGACTAATTGTTGAAAAAGGATCCGAGCCCCGGCAGAGGAGGATCCGGGGTGAAAAGTAACTCACCTAAATTGAATCTTTGTAAAGAAACTTTTCGTTTGTTTTGGTACATCAGGCCCTCTGAACAAGATACTTTGATAACATAAGAGACTTGGGCATAGATGGCCCTGATGTTGGTAATGGAACTGTGTCCTTGTGCTTGTCAAGCCCCAGGGAAGCCTCCCAACACTCCTCCTCACCTGTGTTTTCTATAGAACTTTCTTGAGCTTCGCAGTCCCTCTTTCGACGTGGCTTTTTGGGTTCTTTCGGTTTCCTTTCCTTCTTCTGGTGAAGATAGGGGCAAGCTCCCTCGGAGGTCACCTTGACTGAACAAAAGAACCCAGTCAAGTGGATCACCGAGGAGCAAGCCCCCAAAAATCAGGGAAAAAGCCTACTGGCGTAAAAAATTTGTCACAGCCGATTGTCCGTCTACCTTGAATGAGTGGATAGAGTCCACAAAACAATGGCAAGTTCTTTAACACACTTGAGTCTTGATAAGAAACAAACAATCAGTTCTTGCAAGAGCAGGGTAAGATGTCTTCAAAGGAGTGATAAGAAATGAACAGTCTGTTCTTGAAGAGCAGGGCAAGATGTCTTCAAAGGAGTGTTGCCCAAAACAATGAACTTTAGGTATTTGATTATTTGATTCTGAAAGATGGCGCTATCGAACAACAAGGAAGAAAAGAAGCAAAATAGAAGAGCGAGAGACAAGTCCTAAGAGCTAGAGGAACTTCCTACAGAGATTTGCGGCGTTCATAAGGGAATCAGAACACCAAAAATCTTCAAGGAACTAACATGACAGTAGGAGTAAGTATAATAGAAGAGAAAACAGGTAACGGCTCCTGGGCGTAGACGAGGATCCGTAACCGGCAGATGAGAATAGGAGAAACAGTGGAAGAAAGAATAACAGTAAGTTACCGAAAGAGTTCCTAAGAGGTAAAACAGGGAAAGCCACAGACCAAAGGGTAACCGATAGCAGATAAGCCAGAAAGCGGTGAGGCAAGAAGCAAGTAAAAATACAATAAGCAAAAGGGAAAGGTACAGAAGCAGAGAGCGTGGAACAGGACCGCTAAGCGAGGGGAAAGTGAAGCATGATCAGTAAGCTATAAACCACAGAAGTTTACCTGAGAAAAATGCTGAAGCAAAACCGAACAGTGACGGAAGAATAGAAAGAACGAGAATGGGATAAGAACGAAAGGGTTTAATGCAAGAACACTGCAAAACAGGATCCGGCAGCGCAGTCCAAGAGAGGGATACAACGCAGGGAGGAAGGGAACTTCCCCTAGCATTATAGAGTAGGCGGCAATGTTGGTGGAAGACTAGACCGCCACTATGGAACCACGGACGGCCATGTTAAATGTACTTCCATTGTTGCCAGCACTTCCAGGGGTGATGCATGACAGTGCTGAAGAAGCCCAAGAGTGTGCTATGCTCCAGTGAACTGCATTCTCCCGTGTTGAAAACGTGGGGAAGGGAGGCCTACGGCCTGAACTTCCTGACTTATTGTATTGTGAACACTTCTTTCTTTTTCATGAACATTTCCCTACACGGTTTGTAAAATTAGCAGTGAGGATTGGCAATATGTTTTATTTACTATAGGCTCTTTTTATTTTGACTCCACTCCACTAGGACTGCATTATTATTATTTGATGGTCGTAGCTTGCTCCCATGTTAGATTTAGGTTTACATAGGCGTTTATCACACCCTTGAACTGTGGTCACTTGTCTGTCTTACTTTGATACCATGCCTTCCTTACATAGGTGATACACAACCCCCTTGTCACGCACCTGAATGCCGCTGACAGCATGGAATACAGAGCCCTCATTCTTTTGGAAAAACTGAATCTATCCTTCCTTCACCTCTTCTTGAAAAACGGTGTCCCGAAGATTTTCATTTTTAAAGTACCAGCTTCTGCTCACATGTCTCTTTCCTGGTATGGAGAGATTAACAAACACCACAGCATGGTCCGACATTGTGTGTGCAAGGATATTACAATCTGAAAACCAGCCAGACCCTTTGTAGAGATAAGACAAAAGCCAACCGAGAGGCAGAGCCATGGCCAGAAGACCGAAATGTGTACCCCCGTTCCTTGCAGTGCCTAGCCCTCCAAATGTGTACCAGGACCTCATTAGCGCAGATCTGTAACAACTTACCAGTAGCCTAGGTTAACCCTCGACTAAGCCCCCTCGACCTATCCAACAAGTTATTCATGACAGTGTTGAAGTCCGCCTGCTCAACATACCATGTTCTCTGGGTGCTTCCTTAATTGATCTTTTTTTTTATATAACATTTTATTGATTTTAGAAAAACACATAGTAAGTATTCACTACCATTACATAACAATCAAATCAACATGTTAAGTTTTTACAGTTCGTTATCACCGCTCCATGCTACTTTATTTGATAGAATTGTGTCAGGGTATATTTTAGTTCGCATCTTCCCATTTCTGCCAGATCTTTTTCGCCTTCCCAGGGCAGCCTCTAGCCATGTATATACGCTGCTCCATTGCCATACATATATTTACATCTTGTATTGTATTGTATTGTAATTTGTAAAGCGCACGGTCGCCCGGAGACATCATGGCGCTAAAGAAAGGGGCTACTCAGCCAAGGAAAAAAACGATGGAAGACCAGGGATTAAAACAGGTAGGTTTTCAGAACTCTTCTAAAACCAAGATGGTCAGCGGTGGCTTTCAGTGGCACGGGGAGGCTGTTCCACAGTTTAGGAGCGGCAATAGAGAATGCTCTGCTGCCGAGCCTTTCATGATTAGCTCCCGACCCGGTAAGTATCTGGTAAATTTAGCCTGTAGAAATTCAGCACCCTGGGCATGAATGGCCCGGTGAGCGATGCACAGAGACTTGAAATGGATTTGCTGCTTCACCGGCAGCCAGTGAAGTTGGCGTAGAAATGCGTAATGTGGGCCCCATAAGGGGAGCCAGTGGCTAGCCTGGCTGCAAGGTTCTGCATTTGCTGGAGACGATGGATGAGGCCAATCGGTTCTGCCAGGTATAGTGAATTACAGTAGTCCAGCCGTGAGAGCACTAACGCAGCCACCACGAGAGGATGAAGGGCTTCAGGGATCAAAGGCATGACCCTATTAAGTACCCCGATCTGATAGTGGGTGGACTGACAGACGGCCGCCACCTGGTTAGCCATAGATAAGGAAGCGGAGAGGATAACCCCTAGGTTCTTCACCTTACTAACTGGGCTAGGTAAAGGGCCCAGCGAGCACGGCCAGAAAGCAGGGGTCCATAGTAGGGGAGTAGGAGGACGTCCTACCACCAATACCTCTGTCTTGTCCCCATTTAGCTTTAACCAGTTCTGATCCATCCATATCCCGACTGCTCTAAGACAGTCATGGAGGCAAGCAGCAGCCTCGAATTGATCCTGATCCAAGCGAATTAGGATGTGTGTGTCATCCGCATATGAGTAGCAATTAAGCCCATAAGAACAGATGAGACAAATCAGGGCCCAGATATATATGTTAAACAAGATCGGAGATAGAGAAGATCCTTGGGGGACCCCACAGGTGAGAGAGCATGGAGTAGATAGAAAGGGAGGCATCGCAAGAGTCTGCGTGCGATCAGAAAGAAAGGAGGTGAACCAGGCAAGAACAGAGCCGGAGATCCCGATCTGTGAGAGGCGGGAGAGGAGAATGGAATGGTCTACTGTGTCGAATGCGGCAGAGAGATCTAATAGGATCAAAGCCCCAGCTCCGCCAGCATCGACAAGTCTGGACACATCTTGCACAGAGACCAGGACACTCTCAGTACCTCTACCTGGCCTGAAACCAGCCTGTGCATAGTAAAGACTTTAGAGGATTCTAGGAAAGAAGACAGTAGAGGAGTAACCAAAGATTCCAAGAGTTTAGAGAGAAAAGGAAGAAGAGAAATAGGACGGAAGTTAGCCGGAATAGTGGGATCCAAAGAGGGTTTCTTCACGAGGGGGATAACTCTCGCTGATTTCAACTCTGATGGTACCAGGCCAGTCTGACATGAGTTGTTTATTGCCATCGTGATGTCAGATAGGATGTCAGGGGCAATCGTTTTCATCATAACAGCCGGAATAGCATCCTCAGGAGAGGATGATTTGATCTTTATGATGGCTGCCAAGACTTCTGCTTCAGTGAACAAAGGGAAGGAGGACCAACTCGCGGGGGTGTCAGCGGGGAGAGAAGGGACACAACAGGTAGTGTCAGGAGGCAGTAAAGCAAGAGATTTAGCGATGTTAGTGCGAATAGCATCAATTTTTGTAATGAAAAAAGAAGCCAAGTCATTGCACAATTCCTGGGATGGTTTAACCATAGAGGTGACCAACTCCGAGGAAGCTAGCGAGTGCACAATAGAGAAAAGAGCTTTAGGTTTGCACAGCGCGTGTTCGATTTTCTGGGCGAAGAATTAGATTTCTCCAGTTTTACGCTGGTCAGATAAGTGGCCAAGTTAAGTTTATATAGCACTCTAAGCGGGATCATAGCATGCTCGCCATTTGCGTTCAGCTTGTCGAAGTTGGAGACGGGATGCTCGACATCTGCCACCCATTGCACAAAAAGCGGGGTATCGCCAGATCCCCACAACTTCGCTATGCTGCGTTTGATTAGCCCTCTGGTCGTGGAGAGAAATAGCTTCTCGAAACGTGTATTGGCTCCCTCCTTTACAATGCCCAACAGTAACATTTTAGGGTCCATTGGTAATTCATGTACTAAGACTTCAGTTAGTTTATTGCAGCACTGACGCCAGTATCTTTGGATCTGGGGACATTCCCATAGTATATGAAAGAATGTACCCTCCCCTTGCTGACAGTGAATGCAGTTGGTACTGGTGGCACGATTCCATTGGTACAGTGCAAGTCAGTGATAATACACCCAATGTAGGATTTTAAGCTGTATCAACCTGAGTCTTGACAAGATCGCGGTCTCCTGCGGGTACATCAGTGCCACCAGCAAGTCCTTTGATTGTATTGTTCCAACATCTATTTCCCATTTCAGTTTGAAGATAGAGAGTTCAGGAGTTGCGAAGGAGGTTATGACATACATTGTCGAGGTGACCATACTAGGTATGCGTTCAGAAATTACATGCTGCTCCAGTGGTGTACATTCGGGCATATCTGAGAGTGAGAGGAGATGTGCATGTATTGCGTGATGGAGTTGAAGGTAGCGGTAGTGTTCTGTGACAGGGAGACCAAACCTATTAGTTAATTCTTCAAAAGAGTTCAACTTGCCTTTCGTAATTATGTCCCCAATCGTTGCTATTCCTGCCGATACCGATCCCAACCATATTGGTAACTTATTTAATTCAGGTAAGCTACTATTCCTCCATAATGTTTGTACTGGGGGTCACCTTTTTGTCCCAGCCAATGTATTTGTGGGCTTCTCGCCATATTAGTGTAGTGTGGGCTATTATCGTTTGTGGGGGGATTTTATCAAGGTCTGATAAAGATTCATGAGTGGGGACATGTCTTGTAGCACATCGATCTCTGCTCGGATATGAGGCAGGTCCTTATCCCTGTGTAGGGTGTCATTGACCACCGCCATTAGACTCAGCCAGTAGTACGATTGAAGGTGTGGCAACCCAATACCACCCTCCCAGATGGATCGTTGCAGTGTTTGTAACATGATCATGTGGATGTCCCCCACCCCACAGCAAACTTCTGAGAATGCTCTCTATCTTTTGAAATTCCTGATCTGATATTCGGAGAGGCGCGTTCTGGAGGATATATAAGAAGCGTGGTAGCACTAGCATTTTAAAAAGGGCAGCTCTCCCAAGTAGGGTCAGTGGGAGCAGTACCCAGTGTCGGACATCCATAATGAATCTTTCCGTGATCGGGTGTAGATTTTAGGTATGTACTTCAAAAGGTCGGTCATCACTTGGATGCCCAAATAGCAGAAATGTTCAAGTTCAATGCGGTATGGACAGTGCAGTGGGATTGCTTGGGCTGCACCCTTAACCGGGAAAAAGATGGATTTATTCCAATTTACCTGTAGCCCACTGAATGGCACACCACTGGAGCACACCACTCCAGGTGCCCCTGTTCCTGTATGGGTTACACAGCACCTTTAGTGCAGTAACCCAGGGTTGTCTTTAAGACTTCCCTCTGACTCCATTTCGCTGGGGCTGACTACTGTTCCCCAGAGAAAGGTAAAGTTGCCATTTACTTTACATGGTCATTTTTTACCACAGACCCAGTACACCCCATCTTACATGGAGTACTGGAAAGGGCGAATCTGTACCCCTTTTCTGTTGTACCTCCCTGAGCATTGTTTCGCTCTTTTAACATTTAGACTTGGCTCGTGACAGCGGTATCTACCCTAACTTTTCTACCGCGATTATATTAGATAAACGTGGTACTGTTCTTGGCTACTATATTAGCCTCGAACATAAACTTGCTTGACCAAATCGTCTTTCTTTTGGCTCCGGTTGGGTTTATTCGCCATTTCTTTTTGTTAAAGTCCTTCTTGTGTTTTACTTTGCACGGCAAACTAGGTTTGCCTTCTTTGTTCACCGTCTTTTGGCGGGCTTCTGCTCAGAAGCCCTCCTCAAGGCCCCTGGGTGTCTAAGTGGGCTGAATTTGAGGGAGGGGTGTAGTCACCCCCTGCACAGGGTATCCTAGGAAACCCAATTCGCACTTTGCCATGATTGGCTGAGGTGGTTGTCCCAGCTGGACAACCCCTCTGCTGCGTGATTGACAGCTAGGCTGTGTGAATGGGGGTTTCGCGCATAAAAGGCAGGTCTCTTGGGCTAGAAGTCAGAGTTGCCTCTGGAACTACAAGGAACCGAAGAGAAGCGGAGAGAACGACGGCTGCTGCAACTACCCCATCCTGAGCTATCTACCCTTCAACGACTAAGAGAAGATCCAGTCCGGAGTCTTCTTCCCTTGAGCCTGGTGGGGATAACCAGCTCATCTTCTTCAGTCAGAGATCTCCGCCGTGGTCGAAATCGCTGCACACTGCTGTAGTGGTCCGGATAGCCACCTGCCGAGCCTCTCCTGTTTTTAAGGAGCACACCTTTTATTCGTTGTCGCTGCTGCCGGCTTCATCCCTGTGTGGTGCAGACCCCCTTCAGACGTCCTGCTTCACAACGAAGCTCCAGGAATCGTGGGTCTGCGGGAAACCAACAGGAACAACTGCCAGGGCGCAGTTCTGTAACGCTTATCTCTGGGGCCCTGCAGGAGTGCCTGGTCCTCTGTCGGCGAGTTCTGGTCCGGTCTGTGACTATCTCCTGATGTTGCCCAAAACACTCCCTCCCCTCTGCCCACTGCAGGTTTAGTCACCCAGTGGTCAGGGAGGCAGGAGTGACCTGGAGGATTTGAATCCGGGACGCTCTTGTATTGCACCTTCAAGGCGGGTTGAACAGAATGTCACTCCCAGTTTCTTCACTGGTTTTTTGGTGCTTCTGCCCAGTTTCCTCACTGGGCTTGTAGCAGTTCTGCTCAGTTCCTCCACTGAGCCTTAGACTCACTCACCAGTTTCTTCATTGAGGTTATGGTGGGTTTTCCTAGATTTCTTCACTGCGCCAATGGATGCCCAGGCCTGCTGCGGCACCCCCCACGTGACTGTGGGTAGAGAGTCTGCATGCCTGCTGATATGCAGTCTTTAAACCCCTTTTCTATGATTCCTTCCCCAGGACTGGTATGCTGGAGATGAAGGTCTGCAGCCGTGTAGTGGTGGCCGCGGGATCTACTGCTGAGAAACACTGTTCAGGTATGTATTGCAGGGATGGTGGGCGGGGCACAGTTTACCCCCGTGTTCTTTTTCTTTTCAGAAGCGGGAGTAGAGTCCTGGATGGATGCTGTCGCGCGGGAAGAATCACTGCAAGTTCTCAGGTAAGTAGCTGGAGTCTTGGATCTTGACTCGCGTCGTGAAGTCCCGGGCTTCTGGTGACTTGACACGTCGCGTAGAGCTGGATTCACGACATCTTGACACGTCGTGCAGAGCTGGATACTCAGTCTCGAAACATAGTGCAGAACGAAACAAGGCAAGCGTCACGCTGGCAGCCGGAGAAAACGCTAAGCGCTGGGTGTGGCCCAGGGCGGGCTTTATATAGACCTGGGCCCATCCAGCACCACTAGACCACCATGGAAACTTGTACAGTGGCCCTCTGGAGGCCATGTAGGATATTACCGAATGGTCCAACTTGGGGGCCATTTTGGATGGGGCTGATACCACTAAGGCACAGGCAGCAACCTGTGCCTGCGCCAGGCAGCCAGTTTCTCAGCCCAGGTTCCTCCAACATTACCAGCCTGAGCTTTGGGGATTCCTGGGATCGTGACAGACGCACTGTGAAACAATGAAGTCCATAAAAGTCAAATCCAGCATTGGCCACAAGATGGGGATGTTGAAACCAGAATGTATCAGGGCAGAAGTAGGCTGGAGTGGGGGAGCAGGATAGAAGAATAAAGCAAAACAGGTAACACTTGTGTGCGAGAAGTGGGGGGGAACAAGGGAACATCAGGGGGGACGAGAGGGGGTGGGGATGGCCTGTGGGGACAGAGGGAGTAAACACATGTTGGTGCATGCTTACCTGCTGTCTGAGCAGGGGGTTGGGCCCTGGGTCCTCCTGGTCCAAAACAGGAATTGCCTTTTTCTTTGTCTGCCCTTCGCTTCGGATGCCCGGGGCGAGAGACGCCCTTGATCTAAGAGTTAAGAGCAGGAAGGAAGTGGCAGGGCTAAGGAGGTGGGTGGTGCTTAGGCCAAGTGACCTAGATCCACTTGCACCTGCTCCCCATCTGCAAAGGAAAAGAGCCTGGAGGGCTCCTTCAGTAGGGAAAAAGAGCAGCAGCCAGGAAGGCACCAGGTGGGTGGGGCTTTCTAACTGGGGAAAAAGAGCGGCAACCAGGAATGCACCAGTTGGCCGGGGCTTAGGCCAGGTGACCTAGATCCACTTGCACCTGCTTCCCATCTGCAAAAGAAAAGAGGCTGGAGGGTTCCTTACGTGGGGAAAAAGAGCAGCAACCAGGAAGACACCAAGTGGGCGGGACTTGCACCTGCTCCCCATCTGCAAAGTAAAAGAGGCTGGAGGGCACCTTAAGCAGGGAAAAAGAGCGGCAACTAGGAAGGCACCAGGTAAGTGGGGAAAAAGAGCAGCAACCAGGAAAGCACCAGTTGGGTGGGACTTAGGCCAGGTGACCTAGATCCACTTGCACCTGCTTCCCATCTGCAAAAAAAGAGGCTGGAGGGCTCCTTACGTAGGGAAAAAGAGTGGCAACCAGTAAGGCACCAAGTGGGCGGGACTTGCACCTGCTCCCCATATGCAAAGGAAAAGAGGCTGGAGGGCTCCTTAAGTAGGGAAAAAGAGCAGCAACCAGGAAGGCACTAGGTGGGTGGGGCTTAGGCCAGGTGACCTAGATCCACTTCCAGCCCTGCTCCCCATCTTCAAAGGAAAAGAGGCTGCAGGGCTCCTTAAGTAGGGAAAAATAGTGGCAACCAGGAAGGCAACAGGTGGGTGGGGCTTAGGCCAGGTGACCTAGATCCATTTGCACCTGCTCGCCATCTGCAGAGGAAAAGAGGCTGAAGGGCTCCTTAAGTAGGGAAAAAGAGCGGAAAACAGGAAAGGCACCAGGTCGGCCGGGCTTGCTAAGTGGCGAAAAAGAGCGGCAACCAGGAAGGAACCAGGTTGGCGGGGCTTAGGACAGGTGACCTAGATCCACTTGCACCTGCTTCTCATCTGCAAAGGAAAAGAGGCTGGAGGGCTCCTTAAGAAGGGAAAAAGACCGGCAACCAGGAAGGCACCAGGTGGGCGGGGCTTAGGCCAGGTGACCTAGATCCACTTGCACCTGCTTCCCATCTGCAAAAGAAAAGAGGCTGGAGGGCTCCTTACGTAGGGAAAAAGAGCGGCAACCAGGAAGGCACCAAGTGGGCAGAACTTGCACCTGCTCCCCATCTGCAAAGGAAAAGAGGCTGGAGGGCTCCTTAAGTAAAGAAAAAGAGTGGCAACTAGGAAGGCACCAAGTGGGCGGGGCTTGCTAAGTGGGGGAAAAGAGCGGCAACCAGGAAGGCACCAAGTGGGTGGGACTTGCACCTGCTCCCCATCTGCAAAGGAAAAGAGGCTGGAGGGCTCCTTACATAGGGAAAAAGAGCGGCAACCAGGAAGGCACCAAGTGGGTGGGAATTGCCCCTGCTCCCCATCTGCAAAGTAAAAGAGGCTGGAGGGCCCCTTAAGTAGGGAAAAAGAGTGGCAACCAGGAAGGCACCAGGTGGGCTGGGCTTGCTAAGTGGTGAAAAAGAGCGGCAACCAGGAAAGCACTAGTTGGGCGGGGCTTAGGCCAGGTGACCTAGATCCACTTGCACCTGCTTCCCATCTGCAAAAGAAAAGAGGCTGGAGGGCTCCTTAAGTAGGGAAATAGAGCGGCAAACAGGAAGGAATCAGGTGGGCGGGGCTTGCTAAGTGGGGAAAAAGAGCCGCAACCAGGTAGGTACCAGGTGGGAGGAGCTTAGGCCAGGTGACCTAGATCCACTTGCACCTGCTTCCCATCTGCAAAGGAAAAGAGGCTGCAGGGCTCCTTAAGTAGGGAAAAAGAGCGACAACCAGGAAGGCTCCAGGTCGGCTGGGCTTAGGCCAGGTGACCTAGATCCACTTGCACCTGCTCGCCATCTGCAAAGGAAAAGAGGCTGGAAGGCTCCTTAAGTAGGGAATGAGCGGCAAGCAGGAAGGCACCGGGTGGGCGGGCTTTGGCCAGGTGACCTAGATCCACTTGCACCTGCTCCCCATCTGCAAAGGAAAAGAGGCTTTAGGGCTCCTTTAGTAGGGAAGAAGAGCAGCAACCAGGAAGGCACCAGGTGGGCGAGGCTTACTAAGTGGGGGAAAAGAGCAGCAACCAGGAAGGTACCACTTGGGCAGGACTTAGGCCAGGTGACCTAGATCCACTTGCACCTGCTCCCCATCTGCAAAGGAAAAGAGGCTGGAAGGCTCCTTAAGTAGGGAAAGAGCGGCAACCAGGAAGGCACCAGGTGTGCGGGGCTTAGGTCAGGTGACCTAGATCCACTTGCACCTGCTTCCCATCTGCAAAGGAAAAGAGGCTGGAGGGCTCCTTAAGTAGGGAAAAAGAGCAGCAACCAGGAAGGCACCAGGTGGGCGGGGCTTGCTAAGTGGGGAAAAAGAGCTGCAACCAGGAAGGCACCAGTTGGGCGGGGTTTAGACCAGGTGACCTAGATCCACTTGCACCTGCTTCCCATCTGCAAAAGAAACGAGGCTGCAGGGCTCCTTACATAGGGAAAAAGAGCGGCAACCAGGAAGGCACCAACTGGGCGGGATTTGCACCTGCTCCCCATCTGCAAAGGAAAAGAGGCTGGAAAGCTCCTTAAGTAGGGATAAAGAGCAGCAACCAGGAAAGGCACCAGGTGGGTGGGGCTTCTTAAGTGGGGAAAAAGAGTGGCAACCAGGAAGGCACCAGGTGGGCAGTGCTTAAGCCAGGTGACCTAGATCCACTTGCACGTGCTCCCCATCTACAATGGAAAAGAGGATGGAGGGCTACTTAAGTAGGGAAACAAATGTTTGGGTCAACCTAGGTCCCTGGCCCAAGGATTATCAAAGTTATTTTTAGTCTTTGGTGCCTTTTTGCCACTTGCCGATGCATCCAGAAAATTGCTCGCCTCCTCCGGAGTCTGAAAAAACAGCGCTTTCCCATTGTGTTCAACGCAGAGCTTTCCAGGAAATAACATGGCATATTTTATACCTTTTGCCCCAAGTCTCTTATTCACATTAACAAAGGTTCTTCTGGATGCCTGGACCCTGTTAGAAAAATCAGGGAAAAGCCGTATTTAGTCACATTTATAGGTGAGGGTTCCTTGTTCCCTGGAGCATCAGAGGGTGAAGTCCCTGTCCCTGTAATTGAGGAGTCTAGCGATGATCAGCCTAGGAGGCGCACAAGGTACTGAAGGCCTCCTCCAGGTATACAGTGTGCACACTCCACCACAAAAGCCGACGAGAAGCCATCTTGGCCCAGAGTTTCATGCAGGATAGCCTCAACCAGCAACTCCATGGATCCTGTATCCCCTGTCTGCGGGACCCCCACAATTCTGAGGCTATTCCGACGAGATCTCGATTCTAGGTTGTCCTACTTCTCATTTAGCTCCTTAATGACTTTTTTCATCTGAGCCACTTCCCTGGAGGTCGACGCAGACTCTTACTCTATCCTCACTGGGTAATCACTTACTCCCAACAGTGCCGCACAGCACCGGGACCGAGGTCAGGCTCCCTCCTGCTCCAACATCACAAGCCTGGTGTTGCTGTCCCCGCTACAGCTCTGCCGTCGGGCACACACACTCTGCGCCAGGCCTCCACACGTGGGTAAACAGTGATATTCACTGTGCCGGGACCGTCAGACTTCGGATTGGCCGCCACCGACTGCCATGGACCTATAATATGCTAATATTCTGTACTTGTGACTCTCCAAAGCTGATGGCACAAGATTTTGTCCAGATCTTTTGTGGTCAAGTATAGAGCTCACACTAAGGTGTCCGTCTTGGCTGGGCTATTAAGAACCCTCAACCACAACTCTTTACCTTATACATGCTATGACTCTATCAGCTCTACTCCAATCACAACTACTCATGAAACTCAGGGATATGGTGCCCTGCACACCCTTTTGCTATACAAGCAACCCCAGTGATATGGTGCCCTGCTCACCCCTTTCACTATCAAGTAACCTAAGGCTATGGTGCCCTGCTCATCCCTTTCACTATGCCAGAAACCTAGGGATCTGGTGCCCTTCACACCCTTTCACTATTCAAGTAACCAGGGGTATGGTGCCCTGCACACCCCTTTCACTATACCAGAAATCCAGGGATATGGTGCCCTGCACACCCTTCCAGGATTCAAGTAACCCATTGATATGATGCCCTGAATAGCACTTTGCTACACAAGCAACCCCAGGGATGTGGTACCCTGCTCACCCTTCCACTATTAAAGTAACCTAGGGGCATGGTGCCCTGCTCACCCCTTTCACTATACCGGAAACCCAGGGATATGGTGCCCTGCTCACCCTGTCACTATACCAGAAACTCTGCCTGTCACAATTCCCCCTCCGACTAATCTCAGCCCCTCCCCACCTCCTTAATACAGCTTACTCCTTGCACCCCACTTCTACACCCTCGCTACTAGCCTCACTCCCTGCTAACACTCACTCCCTCTCACACGAACAACTATCTCCCACACCATGTTCAGTCTTTCCATCTCACTCCCAACTCCTAGACTCCCCCTCCCCACTTCCTGCTCTGCAAAACACTATATTAAATACCACTGATACCACTGTCTCTCAAATACCTAATCTTTTCAAAATCCACCTCTCCAACATTCTGCTCTGCTGTTCTTCCTCTGCCTGGTCTCTTGGTCTTTCTCCAACTCCACCAGCGACCTCACCCGTTCAACCCACTCTCTGCCTCTGCTGCTGTCTGCTTTTATAGTACAGCACTCTGTATACAGAGGCTGCCCATCCCTCCTTGGTTGAAGTCTTCAGCTGATTTCCTCCACCAATCAGGGCCTGTGTTTTCCCCAGGAGGAGGCCTACTCAGCTTGTAGGCTTTAAAAACCCTTCTGATCCCCCTTTTTCCAGAATGGTTTTACAAGCAGTTTTGTGTTTCTCTGACATGGTGGTGGCTGAAAGTTCGTTTTTCTGCTTGGAGAGTGAGTTGACTGCTTCTCTGATGCATTGGATGGGCTTTGCTGTGTTGCCAAGTCACAGTATGCTGGAATTGCTGTATCTCGTGCCTTTAGGATGTGTGCGTCCGGTCCGAGTTTTCCAAGCTGCTTGCTGTTGCATTGTGGGTGATGTAGTTCTGAAACGACACAAAGAGAACTGTGGCGAGCGACTGTATCATGAGGCATTGAGAGCATATGAGTGGCCTCAGTGTTGTCGTTATTGGCACAAGAGGGGGGGGATTTTTCGTGGACCAGTGACCCCACAATTCACACTTTGCATACATGAGGCAGGACTTGTTTTGAGGTTAATTTTAGAAAGCCTCCTGCTTAAGGCTGGGAAGGGTCACCAGTCCCCCTTTGACAGGGTTAAGACCCTAACCCCGTCACAAAGGACACAAAAGAACTCAGACCCTGCATTGATTACCGAGGTCTCAATCAACTTACCATCAAGGACAGATATCCTATGCCCCTAATCAATTACATCCTGGAAGCTGTGCAAGGGGCCACTGGGTTTACTAAACTTGATTACCACGGTGCATATCATCTTCTCTGCATCAAGGAAGGAGACCAATGAAAGGCCGCTTTTTGGAATATCAAGTCATGCCGTTCGGTTTAGTGAATGCTCCAGCGATATTCCAGAGATTCATGGATCATCTTTTCACAGACATACTTTTCCATTATGTTATCATGCATTTAGATGATATCCTGGTGTTTTCCTCTTCATTCCAGTTACATCAGAAACATTGCAATGACTACGCCACCATCATCTCATGGCCAAACCAGAAAAGTGTTTATTTCAGGTAACCTCTGTCCCATATCTTGGTTTCATTCTATCTGACGAGGTATAGAAATGAACCCACTACTACTTGGCCTTCTCCGACATCAGTAAAATATGTGCAACGATTTCTTGGGGTCGCTAACTTTTACTTTAGGTTCATAAAGCATTTTTCTGAAATCGTCTTGCCATTTACCAAACTTCCGAAGAAAGGTGTTCTCTTCATCTGGGATCAGGATACTGAAACTGCCTTCCATACTGCAATGAGCACATTTTGTTCTGCTCCTTTTCTCTGCCTCCCAGATTAGACCTTACCCTTTATCGTTGAAACATATGCTTCCTATGGAGCTATCAGAGCTGTTCTCAAACAACAAGTAAAGGATAGGCAGGAGCATGTAGTTTATTATTACAGGACTCTCTACATAAGCAAGATTAATTACTTCTGTTATAGAAAAGTAACTTTTAGCCACCCATTTGCTTTTGGGAAACAGACATGAATTTGAGGTCCGTACTGACCATAAAAATTTGAAGATTCTACAGAAAACCGAATCTCGCAATAGTCGACAGGTGAGATGGGCCTACTTTTTCTCACAATATGATTTCATCATCACTTACCTCCCTGGAAGTCAGAACATAATTGCTGGCACCTTCTCTCGAAGATATAACGAAAGCATTCTATTTCTCCAGTTGCTGAGAAAATACTTGGAAACGAGCAAGCCATTTACACAATAAAAACATTCTTGGAACAGCTTTGGTTTGCATTTTTGGACTATCTGCCTCCTATCCTACCTAAAGACAAGGGTTTTGTCACAAAGAAAGACGATGTGTAGGTTTTCAATGATATTCTAGTAGTTCCCACTGCTGATCTTCAACAAAAAGTAATGTCCTGGTCACACGATAATCCCACTTCTGGGCATTGAGGGACTATTGCCACCATTGATTTAATCGTATGTTCTTTTTGGCGGCCTACCATGAAGGAAGATGTGAAGGAATATGTAGCATCCTGTCCTGTATTTTCCCAGAGTAAATTTACCACCAACAATCACATAGGAAAGTTGTTGCAATCACTGATTCCACAGGGACCCTGGACCCACATATCTACTGATTTGTGCTGGAGTTACCTCCTTCCAAGGGAAACACAGCAATCATGGTTACCATTGATTCATTTAGCAAAATTGACAATTTTACTCCTTTGACTGTAGTACCCTCAGCACCAGGGTTAGCTTATGTGTTCCTAAAGGACATTTTCCAGCTTCATGGACTTCCTCTTTCTATCACTACTGATCGTAGTTCTCAATACATATCCCACTTCTGGTCAACACTTTGTAGGTTACTGGGCATTAAAAATGGCTCTATCAAATGGAAAGCCTTACAGCCATTGTAAAGGAAACTAACACTTACACAGATCAACAATATCTTTCGTTCCTCCAATTCTACAGGGAGAGTCAGGCCACAGAATGAATATACTAGCTCTCGAACAGTGATAACCTTCCCGCTCACGCCAAGCTCGCAACTGAGCGTACCATAAAATAAACCCTAGTGGCAGGAAATTAGCACTGGCCCATCTTGGTAAAGCATTTCGCCTAACGCCTACATAAGAGGTTGATCCCCCACTACATATCATCACATGATAAGCCAACGTTCTCCATTGATGATGCAGCCACTTATATTTGATGTGCGCCTGATTCCACTATATTCAGCATCTCGATCATTGACTTTTCACGAATGGGCCTGGGAATGAAAGGGCAGGGGGGTGGGTGTGGGAAACAGACTTTTTGTCCTCTTTGCTTTTCTCCTTCATACTTGCTCCTTCACGACTAGTCTTCCTCAGTCCTCCCTTTACCTCTCTGTCAAAGCTCTGTAGAGGACTGGGGCTCTTGTTCTTTATTTCTTCATTGACTATTTGTATTTGGAGAAATAGAAAATGTTCTTTATGTGACCGCATTGGTCAATATGTAAAGTGTGTTGGTTGACTTTTTTTCTTAGGCCAGTTGGCCGATGTAATTCTTGGTCACAATAAAAATATATTAAAAAAGAAAATGCCTCTATCTTCTGGATACCATCCTCAGACAAATGGGCAGACAGAGCGCCTTAATCATACCATGGAACAATACGTGCAGTGTTACACCTCAGGCAGTCAAGACAACTTGTCTGAGATGTTACAACTTGCTGAATTTGCATACACCTTACACTCTTCTACCAAGATGAGCCCTTTTTATTGCATGTCAGGTACTATACTAATGCGGTAGTATAATGTAGAATTTAGTTCCTTCTACATTCCAACACAGACAATGTTCCCATGTCCGTCATTGAGACATTCTTAGATAGCCTCCCACTCTCCATCCTTTCCTCTGAGACTAGGGATGCCCTAGACAACCCAATTACATCAGAGGAAACATCCAAGGCTATCAATGATCTGGCCTCTGGAAAGGCCCCTGGATCTGACGGACTCCCCATTGAATTCTACAAGCGCTATAAAACATGCCTGGTTCCCCATTTGTTAGCCCTATGGGAGGAGTCCTGCGAGTCGGGCACACCCCCCCCCCTTCGAGAGGCTATAATATCAGTATTACTCAAATTAGGCAAACCTACCACACAATGTGGCTCATATCACCCCCTTTCCCTAATCAATTGTGACATCAAGATCTACGCCAAGGTGTTAGCCCTGAGACTGGCCCTGGATATGTCTTTCATTATTCACCTGGACCAGTCAGATTTTATTCCGGGGCGCTCCACTTCTCTTAATTTGCTTCGCCTATTCAACATACTTGCCCGGATCGACCCGGGCACACAAGTGGTCACAGCCCCTTTAGATATGCAGAAAGCATTCAACTCTGTTTCCTGGAGCTGTCTTTGGCAGGTCCTCAAGAGGAGTAACTTTGGTCTCCGTTTTCGGTCGTGGGTTAAAATCTTATACTCTTGTCCCGTCGCCAGGGTCCGTACCGAGGACCGGTGCTCGGCCCAATTCCAAATAGCCAGAGGTACGAGACAGGGGGGCCCCTTCTTGCCACTAATATTTGCCATAGCCATCGAGTCCCTGGCGGACAGGATATGCCTAATAAATGCACATAGAGGCATAAGACTGTCTGGTTCCGCCGAGATCATCTCCCTATATGCGGACGATGCTGTCCTCTTCATCCGCTCCCCAGAGCGAAACCTAGCCCCAGTATTAGAAGATGTTATTCTCTTTGGTTTAATTTTGGGACTCAAGTAAAACTGCGCTAAATCTGTATTATTTCCGATAACTTAAATCACTACCCCTCCCCCAGACCCTCTGAGATTCGCGTGGTCACAGACCGAGATCACCTATCTTGGAGTAGTGGTCACGTGTCAACAGAATTCCTTATACAAGGCCAACTTCAGGAAGTACTTAACCACCCTTATCCAAAAATGCACAGGCTGAGCTAGATTGCCAATCGCTATGGCTGGTAGGACCGGCATCCTTAAGATAATTGTGCTACCCCAACTCTTATACAGATCCCTGAATGTCCCTCTATGGCAGGGCCAGATTTACGGGAAACCTTGCAAAGTAAGCCCTCCCACTGGCTCCAATATGCGGGTCTCCGCCGCTCCCATAAAAAGAGGTGCCCTGACTTCCCCTCAATCCCTACAGATGATCTGATACTATCTGAAATCCTGTGCACCACGACCCTCAGAGGGAAGGTCTCCAAATTGTACACCCTACTACAGACTAAGACCGCCTCCTCTTTTGTTAAACTTAGAGACACTTGGGGGAAGGATCTGGGTATTGAAATGACAGACCAAGGCTGGGACCGCATGTGTGCCCGTATCCACGAAATCTCATTTAATCCTCAATTTAAACTGATCCAATTTAAGGTACTACATAGATTTCACTACACCCCGATGAGATTACATCGTATGTCAAAAGACCATCCCCCATATGCCCAAGATGTGGTTCAGATGGTGCGGACTACATACACATGGTGTGGTACTGTCTACGCCTCTCCCTGTTCAGGGAGGAGGTATGCACTACCATGAAATACTAGATTGCACTATTACTCCATCTCCATTGACCTGTCGCGACTCCAGGAAGTTGGCCGGACTATGAAGTGCTACTAGCAACTCATTGTATTCTATTGCTCTGGCTATGCCCTGGGGCCCCAACACACACTCGGAGGCTTCGGGCTGTCACCTGGGCCTCGGATACTGAATAGTGCTGGGCGGGCCAGCAACCAATAGTGTTTAGACCGAGGAACATTTGGACCCCATTCCGCTCCTATATTTCCTCCTTATCCGTTGACACAGAAGACGATGCCAACGACCTGACCTCCCCAGTTTCTATAGCCGTCTAATGTATCTGCCTTAACTATTACTGTGATATCTGTACCTCTGATTGCTGTGCTGTACTAACTGGCTCACTACTGCTTTGTACAATCTCATGTCACATTGCATATGTTGAATGTAGACTTGCCAACTATCTGCATGCTGCTCGTTCTCTCTATTGCACTGTCAAGCATAACAAATCAAGTTTTTAAAAAAAACATCTACAAAGGGACTAGGACACTTGAACAATGAAAAGAAAAATGCATCCCTATTTCTCCCCCTCCCCCAAAATCACTCCCTTAGTACAAGAACATTTTTCCCCCTTCCCTCTTCGAACCCCCTCCCGTCCTTGAACGTTGTCTTCTTCAACAAAATGTAAACAAACGTGTAAACTTTCGGTTGTGACTGGATAAAGAGTCTCATCTCATGCTTCTAACTAGTGTCTTTGGCCGCCGCGTGAGGGGCGTTCCCCCTAGTGGGACATTGTCCAAATGGGGCAGTCTCTTCGGAGATTGAGGCTCGTCCCTCTCACCATATCAATCTCTCTGTATTACATTTCCTAACCAACTTCTTATCCATAACATCCCCTCCCTTAATTATCCACGTATCTTGCCATAAATTCACCCCATATCAGCTCATATGGCACTGCCCTCCCATGAAGCGCTGCGGTTATACTTTCCATTATGTATAGGTTTATAGCAACATTGATCCATTCCTTCTTGCCTGGAGTCTTGACACATTTCCACTTCATGACTAGGCAGGCCCGGGCTGCGAGCAGCAGTGGCGCTGCCAGCCCTGTCAGCATTCTGGGTTCTCCCTCTACTTCCTCCATCCCAAATAATATCAGAAACAGTGTTTTATTACAGTGGATCCCATCTACGTCTTTAACACACCCCAGCATTTCATCCCAGAACACCTTTATTCGCGGGCATCCCCATCACATATGTCAGTGGTCGGCCCTTTCCCCACACATGCGGCCGCACATGGGACTTGCCGACTGAAACATCTTAGCAAGCCGAACCGGGTCATATTACCATTTATGGAGAAGTTTAATGGCATGTAGTTTATACCGACTAGAGATCGAGGTCAGCAAGTCCCCTTTCCATAGTCTCAACCAGAGCCCTGTATCTATTTCCCTCTCCATATCTCTTTCTCACCTCTGGTTCTCTGTGGACCTCTTCCCTGCCATCAACAGTGCACTGTACATAGCAGAAATCAATCCCTTTGTTCCAGTTCTTTTATCTAGGAGATTTTAAAATGGGGTCAGGTCTCTCTGTTTCCCCTCTTTCCATTTTTTGCTCATTAGGACTCCCTTTAGTTGAAGGTACGAGAAGACAGAAAGAGCGCCTATGCCCAGATCCCCTTCCAGGCCCATGATCGTAAGGAAGGAGCCTTCTTTCCAATGTTGGCCCACCCTCTCCAAGCCCGCGTCAAACCATGCTTGGAATCTCTTGGGGTTTGGGATTGCGTACCGAACACCAGGTGCCCAGATGTAACTCAAGGGAGATGGCCACGCCGTTACACCATGCATATCTCCCATATCACGCCAGACCTCCCAAATGGTTCCCAGAATCAGGTGATCCCTGATCTTGCGCGGAAGTTCACCTCTCTGTACCCACAGCCACTCTGCAACTGTGGCGGGAGCTAAATTACGATTGTCCAGCTCAACCTACTGGAATTCCTTCTGTATCCTGAGATGGGGTATGAGGATCCTTAGTTGTACCGCTGAGTAGTACAGTTCTAAATTTGGGAGTACCCGGCCCCCCTGTCTTTCGGCAAAGTGAGAACCTTGCACGCAACTCTTGCTTTCTTCCCCTGCCACAAAAACATAAGCATCTCCCCCTTTATTTCCTGGAAAAAGGATTCCGGGACCCAGATCGGAAGCATCTGGAATGCATATAAGAACCTTCTCAGGCAAACCATCTTCAGGGCTTTTAGGCGCACGAGCCAAGATATGGTCAATTTTCCCCATCTTTCAAGATCGCCATGGAATCCACAAATGAGGGAGAGGAAATTAGCTTCAAACAAGGCTCCCACCTCCCGTGTAAGGTTAATCCCCAGGTATATCAATGTGTCCCATTTAACCATTAGTGCCAGTGGCGCAAATCTATTCCTGTCTTCATCCGTTTAACCTCTCCCCCCACTTCCCCCTCCTCATCCTCACCCCACCACCTCCTTTCCCTCCTCCTCCTACCTTCCCTCCCTCTTCCTCCTAGCCCTCTCCCTCATCTCCCCTTACCCCTCTGAATAATTGCTCTACATACTGTTTTTGATGACTGATTCATGTTTCTAATTGGCTTCGGTTACAGTTTTTGTTATGTTAAATGTACCCTGTTGTTGTAACTGTACAGCGCTTTGGTATAAAGCGCTATATAAGACTAATAAATACAAAATACAAATACAAATTAAAGCCAGATAGTTTCCCATACTGTTCAATCAGTTGAATTAGCCATGATATCAAGGTTGAGGGGTTCCTAATATGTAAAAGCATATTATCCGCGTATAAAGCCACTTTATAGTCTACTCCCCCATTCCTCCCCACCGTGAATCCTTCCACTCGGGGGTCCCCTCTGATTCTTTGAGCTAGAGGTTCCAGGGAAAGGACAAATAAAATCGGAGAGAGGGGGCAGCCCTGGCTTGTGCCCCTACTCAAGGTGAACCACCGGGAATAGCCGTCATTGACTGCCGTAGACGCCCTGGGAGATGTGTACACTGCCATTATGCCCCTCCTGAACCTTAACCTCAACCTCAATCCCACCTTGCCCATTACTGCCTCAAGGAAACCCCACTCCACCCGATCAAATGCTTTTCCGGCGTCTACCGGGAGAAGAGCATGGTCCCCCTTGATCTCCCGCGATTCGTGGATCAAATGCAAGGTTTTCCTCATTGTATCCGGTCTTTGCCAACCCATTAAAAAACCCACTTGATCTGAGTGTATCAGGCGGGGCATGTATGCTTCCAATTGTGCCACCAGCACCCTCGTATAGATTAGATCTTGGCATTGATATTTAGGGGGGAGATGGGGCGATAAGACCCACATCTTCCGGGGTCTCTACCTTCCTTATGGATCACCGTTATTGTTGCACAGGAAAATGATTCCGGGGTTTCCCCCGTCTCCAGAATATCATTAAATAGTTCCACCATAAAGGGGATGAGGTGGGAGATAAATCACTTATAAAACCCTCCTGTGAACCCATCTTCCCCGGGGCCTTACCCAATGGCAGTCTCGCCACTGCCCTCTTGATTTCCTCTGCCGTAATTGGGGCTTCCAGTGCCCCCTCACAGGAAAGCCTCCGCATCTGTGTTTCGGTCAGATATGTTGATATGTCTCCCCTCCCAGGTTTGGCTTCCGATTTGTATATGTTTTCATAGAATGCCGCAAATGCTTCTTGGATCCCTTCCGCCCCCGGGTCCCGCGTCCCGTCCCCTCCCTCTATGGCCGTC
The DNA here is from genome assembly GCF_040938575.1 of Ambystoma mexicanum. NCBI lineage: Eukaryota > Metazoa > Chordata > Amphibia > Caudata > Ambystomatidae > Ambystoma > Ambystoma mexicanum. Next base: position 346,332,866 of record NC_090923.1, on the reverse strand, counting down.
ACCCATCTCTCAGACCGCCGCCCCTGCAGCCTGGCAGCCAGTAGTGCATCCACCTTATCTCTCTTTTTGTAGAACCTCTGTTTCAGGAACTCCAACTTCCTGACTATTGCTACAAGGAGCCTAAGCTCTTCCCTTTTCTTCCTCGCCTCCAGGACTCTGTCCTCCCTCTCTTCGGTGGTGACCCTTGCCCTCCTATCTAGGGCAATGATCTCCTCTCTCAATCTGTTCTCAATTAACGTCTGCTCTCTCTTCTTGCTAGCGCGCTCCCTAATAAGGATCCCCCTCCTTGTCACCTTCCCAGCCTCCAACATAGTCTTCTTTGAAACCTCTCCGTATTATTCATTTAAAAATATTCCCCAATTTCTTCTGCCATTTCCGCACTGAACACCGGATCCAGAATGACTCATTGCATCTCCACTTGGACCCCTAATGTACCAGGTCGAGCCTGTTCAGTTCCAACGTCACCATATCATGGTCTGACCATGTGATCGGAGAGATCGCCAAGCCCAATGTCTCCTCCCACAACCCCCTTGAGATGTACAAGTAGTCTATTCTGGTAAAAGTGCCATGTGGGGCTGAGTAGAAGGTATACCCCTTTTCATTCGGGTGACGATACCGCCATTCATCCCTGAGCTCATAAACCCCCAACATTTCTAGGACCTCCCTACACCCCCTGCCGGGCGGGTCCTGTGTTCCAGTTACCCGCACTTGTCTATCCAGTTTAACATCGGCCCATATGTTAGTCACTTCCCAATATTATATAGCCAAGGCTTCCAGCATCAATTTGCGGGAGAGTTTTCAACAAAAACCTCAGCTGACCCTGATTGGGATAGTAAACTGTAGCAAATGTAAAACACACCTTCTGTAAAGTGCCAACAACCAAGAGGGCCCTGTCAGTCGAGAAAAATGGATACCTCTACTTTGTGACCACAAACGTATTTGGGTGGCCGTGGGCCAACCGTCTCATGCACGATATGACAGAATATAGGTTTTCGAGTTTGCCAATGAACGGCCCTTTTTGATGTAACAAGAATTGCCATTTTGTTTTCTAACCATTGCTCATTGCTTTCTGTTCCAATTGCTTCGCAGTATATTTTCTGCTTACACTGCTCGACTGTAAAACATTGTTGTCTGCACGTAAAAAGGACAAGGCCGCAGGGCCCTGAGGATAACAAGAGTTTGTTGAAACACAATGTAGGCAGCGCCAGGAAGAATGCTCGGCTCCCTCCCGAATGTAGCCTTGAAGCAGAGCTGCAGGGCATTTAATCATTTCTCAGCTGCCAGCCAGTCTCGGTATATGGTAGAATATGTTAGAATAATTCAGCAAAAGGCTTGAATTATGCTTTTCTTATGGCCCCCCTTTGCTGAGCCCCGCTAGAGCGTGTCGGCTCCCAGGACACGAATAGCACCTAATAGATAGCAAGGTCTGGAATGCAACTCTTCCCCCCGTATGTAGCTCGCTTCCAAGAACAGAAGCGCTGTGTTCTATTCAACAACTGAAAGATGCCTCCGCACGCACAAATTGCAAATTGTTACTAGAATAGATGTTTGAAGGTGTCATAGTTGTCGGAGATGTCCATCATCACACCAAGTTCAAAGAAACCCAATAAAAGGGGGGTGTTAAATATGTCATAGCTGATTGTTTGATATGCATTTTGTATATATGTAACTGATGTACGTAATTCACTCTCTTGCGTCCCTCGAGGTCTAGAGATACACGTCGCGGGGCGTGAGACCAAGTTGGCCAACTGAGACTTTTGCTTTGCAATAAACCCTAGCTTTGGGAATACAACCTTGTGTCTGGAGTATCTATGGTGTGTGGTGACTCGCCTTGTTTCCATAGACGTTAGGGACCACTACGGGCCCCTTTCAAGATGGCGCCCTAATAGGGACCCTCCCCCCACTTGGTCCATCGCATAATGTTGTAATTGAGTAAGGCGGAGAACGGCGAGGACGGGATGATCGAGCCGGGATCAAGAGGTGTTCGGGGCACCCTGTAGAAGTGATGAGAGACTCCTTTGCAGATCTGCACACATCTGATCCCTGATCGACGTGCCTGGCTAGAGAACAAGGAGGCGAGGGTCCCGAAACGAGGCGGAAGCCAAGAAACGCAGACACAACGTCATTTGGTGCGTCAGTATACAGACGACTTGATCTATCAGGTGAGTCAATCCCCGATTCAAAGTAATCCTGATATTGGTTGAGAGTTGACTTTGCAAAATCAAACGCCCTAGGTAAGGTTGATTAACCAGGGGGAAGGTTGAAACATGCCTGGGGTATTGTCCACCTTAGCAGGGTTTTTCCGCTGTGGTAGACAATCTTTGGAAGATGGCCAAATTGTACCACCTGGGCGAACGCCGGCGTATGAGATGTATGTCAAGCATGGAGTGGGTGTGATAATATTCTGTGAGACTTGGCATAGGCAAACCAGAAAGCAACAAGACCATCAGTGGCCGATTAATGGTAGTTTTGAGATAGCGAGAATAGATAACTTGGAAAGGGTGTTGATAAGAAAGAAAGCACGTCCTGCAGCATTTGAGGCTATTAAAGACTGGAGAAGGGAAGCAATGCTCCGATTTAAAAGCAGAGCGAAGCATGCGCGCAGGCTTAAATCGAAAGGTGAAGTAGCGGAAGAGAAAGAAGAGGAGGAGTGGACTGAGAGTCTAAGAAGGGCAGGTAGGCGTGACCAGTTGAATATAGAAAGATATATCCACAACGAGAATCACACATAGCAGATGAATTGATAGAAAACATATTGACCCATACAAAACAAGGTCCAAGATCAGAAGTGAGGCCAGACACGTCAGTAGCTATTGCACAAACCCCGCCCATATCCCAAGCTCTCCCTCCGGTAGATCAAGCCCTCCCCCAGCCACAGACCGCGCACGTAGCACTTCCTATTAGGCAACCAGGCCCACAACAGACACTCCCTGTTCCCATTGTCCCATCCGCACCTCCCGCCTCAGACACATACTCGGTACTGTCTGTTCCTCCCGGGGTTGAAGTTGAAACTGCGGGGGCAAGAGGCGGGACTGACCAACGGGGATGCACTAGGGTAACTCGCAGTACGATCAGCAAAGAAAGGAAGGTGGAATTGCAGCAACAGGCAGAGATGTATATAGACGGGAATGATGGGATGGCAGCATTGGCTTCGATGTATGACTTTCGAAGAAGCAACGAAAGACAGGTATTGTTGGAATGTATGGGTGAATATTTGGTGGAGAAATGGAAACAGTTAATTGGGAAATTACCACCGCAGCGATTGTTAGATGTGAATGCATTAGCACGCTGTAGGGAGAGGGATGAAGAAGTGAGCGAACATGTATATGGACTTTTTGAACTTAAAAATGAATTAGATAATGATTATGCCGAAATGTTTGCTACACCTGGGTACAGGAGTAGGGATATCGGGAGACATAGGAAGGAAACTGTAGAGCCGTGTATACAACAAAGACATTCAATGTCGTCCGTGCAGAGGGGCGACAAATTAAAAGTATGTATATGAGAAGCGTTTAGATGGATGTCGGATCCCAGTATTCCCACAATGGGGATGCATGAGATATTTGATGAATATTCCATGCCCATGAAAAGAAAAGCACTACAGTCGATGGCTGAACATTTATTAAAGATATAAAAAACGATAAGGCCAGCCCACCCGAAATAATGGCAGTATATAGAAGAGCACTAGAGCGAGGGACAGGAGAAACAGCCCTATCGCTGGATCTGGGAATATTGTTACACCTGAGAGAAGGGGGAGGGACAGTAATTGGGGCATTTCCTATGAGAGAGGTCCCACCTACCTTTGTGCCCAAAGTAGAGGTTCCCGCAGCGGGCAATGTAGCGGCGCAGGTAACACCAGCCCATTACACCGCCCAATATGTGCATGTCCCCTTTTCCAGACAGGAGGTGAACAACATAAAGCAGACAATTCCTGATATAAGAAAGAATCCTGCAGGGTTTTACAAGGAAGTAGAGTCCTGCCTGCAATCATCCGTGCTTACCATGGGTGACATAGACTAATATTCCCGGTGATTCTGCCAGCAGACATATGGAAACAAATAAGGAAGGTAGATGATGTAACGGCCTTTGGCGCCACATGGGCAGACTTGATAATAGAAGACAGGAATAAAGCGGTTGGAGGAACACCAGGACCGAACCTGGTAGCATTACCAGCACGTATAGTGCAGAAATTAAAAGAAATTGTCCAAGAGAAAAGAATTCAATGGGACAAATTTACTGCATGTGTACAAGGCAAGGATGAGTTAGCTACAGATTATTTTAATAGATTTGAAGAAGTATTCACAGACTTCAGTGGGCAGGATGTGGGCTCGGAAGCGGGAAAGAGGTTATTTGTTGACAAATATGTGAGGGGGTTATAACTTCCAATCCAGGAGCTAATAATGACATCAGAGAGTGCATGGCAAGCAAAAACGTTGGGCAAAGTATTACACATGGCCCAATATTATGACCACAGAGTGACTGCGGGAAAAGAGAAAGAAGAGAGGGATAGGGTAAATCTGAAAACACGGGTACTACTGCAGCAAGTAGTAGGACATAATAGAGGGCGAGGGAACGCACAAGGAAGGAGTAATTCGAATATGCATGGGGGACCAAATCAGTGTGCGTATTGTAAGGAGGAAGGACATTGGCGAGCGCAATGTCCGCACCTGCAGAATAGAAATGGATCTGGTCAGAGGAGACAGCATAGAGAACACCAAGGAGCGAATGGACCAAATAGGAATAGTATGCAGCAGCATCAGAATAACGGAGGTAATCAAAACCAACGCCAAAACCAAAATGCCCCAAACCAGAGTCAGGGACAGCAAAACCAACAGTATGGAAACCAGAGTGGTGGAAATAGAGCAAAGAGTGGGAACGTTTTCGATACACAGCCAAACACGTATTACAGTAACAGCAATGATTACACATCGGACAATGTGTTATTTCCCCAATAGGACAGCCCAGGACAGGGGTCGGAACCAGTGTCTATTCCCGTGAATCAGAGAGGACCCTACGTAGAAATGAAAGTCGGGAATGAGGAGCACCGCTTTCTTGTAGATACAGGAGCGCAGAAGTGTTCAATAGACCACCACTTGGTTCCGGATATACCACTGTCAGGGCAAAAGAATGTTTCCGTAGGGTTCGCAGGTACACCAGTCATAAATCCAGTGTCCAAACCAGTCCCAGTTACAATAGGACCATTTACTGAACATTGCCCTTTCCTTTTAACAGAAAATTGTGGGGAGAACTTGTTGGGATTAAATTTGTTGAAAAAATTAGGTTCCGTTATACATTGAACGGCAGACGGAGTGTTCCTAACGATTTGGCCACACGATGCCCCTGTGTCAGAATTCATGTCCGAAACTTTATCAGGGGAACTAAGTAAAGTGCCAACCTGTATATGGGCAATGCATGACAATGATGTAGGATGCTTAAAGATAGAGCCAGTAAAGATCCTTTTGAAAGAAGGTGTTACCCTACCTCGAATTCTCCAATACAGAATTTCGGCTGAAGGTGAGAAAGGATTGAAGAGCATTGTTACAGATTTGGTGAAACTAGGGGTAATCGAGGAAATTACAGGCAATACATGCAACAGCCTGATTCTTCCAGTTTATAAAAAAGGAGGCAATAAAGTACCATACCATTTTATAATTGATTTGCACGCATTAAACAAGGTAGTAAATCCACAATTTCCTCTAGTGCCAGATGTCACTACAATATTGACAATGATACCTGTTTCAGCAGAATATTTTAGTGTAGTGGATTTGAAAAACTCGTTCTTCAGCATTCCAGTGGACAAGGACAGCAGATATTTGTTCGCGTTCATATTAGGAGGACGATCATTTACATTTACGCGGATTCAGCAAGGTTACACGGAAAGCCCAAGTATTTACAGAAGAGCATTAAAAGAGCAGCTAGACATGCTAGAATTACCGGTGGGTTGTGTACACTTGCAATACATAGACGATCTATTGTTAGCTGCAGACACAGGGGAGATTTGTAAAGAAAGCACTATATTACTACTGTCACACCTAGCGGCACATGGCCATAAAGCTAGTTTGAAGAAATTTCAATATAATCGAAAGGAAGTGGCCTATTTAGACTACCTAAATTCGAAAGAAGGGAGAAGGCTAACGCCAGAACGCATAGAAAGTATTTCTTGTATGCCTATTCCAAAGACACAAAAAGGAGTCAGAGCCAAAATAGGCATGGCTTCATATTGCCGACAATGGATTGGTAATTTTGCGTTAATTGTAAAACCGATGGTGAATTTGACTAAAAAAGATGCGTTTATGCCGTTACAGTCGGATGAGGAATGTCAGAAAGCATTTGATGAATTGAAAACTGCATTATGCTCGGCTCCAGTTTTGGGTACGCCGAATTATGAGAAGATTTTTAGACTGTTTGTGTGTGAAGGATGTGCATTGGCGGTTTTGACACAGGAACAAGGTGGAAGAAATAGGCCATGTGGCTATTTTTCTTCTGCGCTGGATCCTGTAGCGCGCACACTACCACGATGTTTGAGATCTGGCGCGGCGGCTGCTGCATCAGTGAAACAAACGGAAGGGATGGTTTTGTGGCACACTTTAATTTTGATGGTGCCACATGCCATAGACGTTCTATTAAATAGGACACAGACGCAACACCTCACCTCTGCTAGACTGACAAGATATGAGATTATCTTGTTCGTGCCCCATATCTAAATTATGAGGTGCAGCACTTTGAATCATGCAGAATTAATGCCACTACCCATAAAAGAAATTGGGGAGGATGAATCACCCCCCACGATTGTTTAATGGTCACTGAGGAAGAAACCAAGGGGAGAGTTGATTTAAGTGATACCACACAGGAAGAGCCAGATGGAGAGTTATTTTGTGACGGGTCATGTTTTAAATTACCAGATGGCACGACAACTACCGCATATGCTATCACTACCCTAGAGAGCGTTGTAGAAAGCAAAAGAATTCCCTACAATTTGGCACAAGCCGCAGAGATAATAGGATTAACCAGAGCCTGCGAGATTTCTGAAAATGTTAATGTGAATATATATACTGATAGCCAGTATGCTTTTGGGGTGGTTCATAACTTTGGTCGACTCTGGGCTGAGAGAGGGTTTTTGACATCACATGGCGCCAGAATTCAACATGGCCCTTTGACTGTACGATTGCTGTCTGTACTCACGCTTGCAAAACGCCTAGCAATAGTGAAATGCGAGGCACACAAAAAGGTAACATGCAAAGTAGGAGAGGGAAACGCGTTTGCAGACAGAATTGCGAAACAAACTGCCACTGATTTAAATACCAAAATGATGACGGTTCAAACAGAGGAAGTACCCTGTATGATAGAAAATAGAGTTGCCACTGTCAAAGAAATGCAAGCCGAAGCTACGGCCGATGAAATACAGGGGTGGGCAGAGGGTTCTGCTGAGTTAGATCTGGAAGGTTGTTGGGTGGACAAGGGAACTAGAAACTGGATGTTGCCAAATTCGTATGTGTCTGCAATGGTCACAATGGCCCACAGCCCTACTCACATCTGTGCGAAAAAGATAATACAGCACCTTTCTACAGTATGGCAGAATGTAAACATAAAAAAGAATGCAGAGAGGTTGGTGCAGAGCTGTATCACGTGTTTGCAACACAATGTAGGAAAGGGAACAGTGACTCCAATAGGCAGTTTTGGCCCACCCTCTATGCCATTTGAGGTGATCCATTTTGATTTCATAGAGATGGAGAGATGCCAAAACTTAAAATACGTTTTAGTGGTGATCTGTGCATTCAGTAAGTGGGTGGAGGCATATCCCTTGAAGGAATGCACAGCAATGAGCACGGCAAAAGTAATGCTTAAGGAATACTTTTCCAGATTTGGCTTGCCCCGTGTCCTATGGTCCGATAATGGACCACATTTTGTGGGCGCAGTGGTGTTTCAGATATGTGCTGGTCTTCAGATTGATAAGAGATTCCATAGTTCAAGGCATCCGAGTTCTGCCGGTCTTGTGGAGAGGCACAACGGGATTCTTAAATCAAAGATTAGCAAGTTTTGTGCGGGAAGCAAGTTGAGTTGGGTGGATGCATTACCAATAGCACTATTATGCATGTGTACGTCTGTACAGGCTAAAACTGGGCTCTCCCCGTACGAGATCGTAATGGGGAGGCCGGCAAATGTAGGGTGCGCACCACAGCCAAAACGACTTAGTGAGGTAGAACATCCTGTGATTAGTACTTATTGTGGCCTTTTATTGCAGAAATTTCGTTTGATTCATCACCAGGTGCAGGAGGCATTACCAGTGAGATACACCGGTCCGGGGCACGCGCTGGAGCCAGGAGACTGGGTGCTGCTAAAGAATTTTGAAAGAAAGTCATCATTAGCACCCAGGTGGCGCGGGCCCTATCAAGTACTCTTGGCAACGCAGACGGCAATACGGGTGGATGGAAGGAAGTCGTGGATCCATGCCACCCATGCCAAGAAGATTCCAACTTCACTGAAAGACTTGCCTGACCCTGATGACCGGAAAGAGACAGCGGTCCCAGAAACGGAAGAAACTGTTGGCAGTAAGCAGCCACCAAATCTGCCAAAACGAGAAGTGAAACTCGAAACAAAGCCTGAGACGATTGCCAAAGAGGGGGAAGGGCAAAGAGTGCCCCAATGTTGCCCAGCAGAATCAACATCACTGCTGGCAGACACGAAATCTGCCTTGCAAATACCAGCAGAAACAAATCGTGTACCCCTTTGGCACCCACTAGCACTTGCCAGCACGCCAAAGAGCGGATCTGCATCATTGGCGCAGCGCACACCAGCACCTGCAGTAGCGCCACAGTGTAACGCTCACCTGATTCTCGCAGAGGCGCCGGTCTTGACTGGGCGACTACCGTATCTTCAAAGGTGATGTGCAGCACCCGGTTGGCTCTTTGGGCTGGACCTCTGTGCCCTGTATGCCTGACGTGCAGAGTAAGATGTCTGCAGATAGAAAATACGGGGTTAATGAACTGGGGTTATTGGGGTGTCCCTATCTCTTTCCCCTTCTCCTCTCCTGTAGACCCCCACAGGTTAACGCTCTCACCTTAGGTAAGTGAATGCCGAGCTCTCCATCTGCCTCGGGGCAGGGTGCTGTAACCAGTTTCTTCATTGGATAGGTAGCGCAGGCCTCTTGACTTCAGAGGACTGCTGTCCGTCGTTTACTGCACGAACGGTAAGTTTCGAGTAACTCAAATGTCTTTAAAGTCTTTAATAATGATGTCTCTTATTTTGCAGGGTTCCGGCGATGGCGGATGACGGGCTGAAGTGAGTTGAAGATGGAGCCCGTGTGATGGATAGAAGCGCCTGGAAGCACGTAAGTAAGCGCTTGTTGCCAGCTTCACGATGCGCTCTAACTGTCTTTTTATTTTGCAGGTACAAGTTCGGAGCGGCTGCAGGGTGCCGGGATACCCACTGGGTTAGATGTGGAAAGGAGTAATGGCACGTGAGTATTAAAGTTCCCCAATGTCTTTAAACGCACCTTGTTTTGTCTTTCAGATGCGGGATGCAGCGCCGACGGCCTCCGGAGCGTGCGAAGAGTTGGTAAGCTTTTGTCTTTCAGATGCCGGAATGCAGTGTGAAGACCTCCGGAGCGCACGAAGATTAGGTAAGCCTTTGCCTTTCAGATGCCGGAATGCTAACCTGTTCTTTCTTGTCTTTATAGGTGTTGCTGAAGACTGGATTCAGGATGGTAAGCCTTTTTCCTTAGGCCCAGGACCGGATGCAGAAGACACGATGAGCGTTCTGCTGCAGAGGGTGCAGAATAACGCAAAGCAAGATTCATCCACCGGGTGTGGTTTAAATAGCCTCCTGTAGTGCTTAGGTGTCTCCTTCCACAGCCACGCCTAAGTAAGAAAAGAGTTCCTGGTAAGAAAAGAGTTCCTGCCTTCCAGAAGAGTTCCAGTGTTCTGAATCTAGGGAGTGGCTCCAGCCCCACCCAACAGGAAAAGTAGTTCCAAACAGAAAAGGATCAGAGGCTCAACTGGCAGGCAAGTAAGCAGCATGGTCTGCTGCAGGTAAGTCCACCCAAGCATTATGAGCTCGGCGCTTCCAGCGCTGGGACTGGGCATATTTATGAGCCTGGTGCCACTGGCGCCAGGACTGGGTCCAAAAGGTCCCAATTGGGACTGGTTGGCACTCGGAACCTGGGTTATGGATCTGCTTCCAAGGGAGTTGGGAAAACCCTGACCTTTTGGAAGCAGAGATCATGACAGTACCCCCCCTCAAGGCCCCTCCCAAACCGGGCTTCTCCGGGGGTTTTGGCTTGTCAGGAAATGTTCGGTGAAATCTTTTGATTAGGTGAGGAGCGTGGACATATTCAGCAGGTTCCCAGGATCTCTCTTCGGGGCCGTAGCCTTTCCAGTCAATTAGGTAGAATAGTTTAGATTTGGAGATCTTGGAGTCCAGAATGCTTTTGACTTCAAACTCGAGTTCTCCATCAACTAGGATAGGTTTTGGAGATTTGGTTAGTCGGGTTTGAGGTTGCACGGGTTTTAATAGAGAGACGTGGAAGACCGGATGTATCTTCATGTGCGGGGGCAAGTCCAACTTGACCGCTACTGGGTTTACTATGGTAGTGATGGAATAGGGACCAAGGTATCTTGGGTTGAATGTGCGTGGCCCTTTTAGAGATAGATATTTGGTGGATAACCAGACTTGATCCCCTACTTGATAGTGAGGGGCTTCCTTCCGATGTTGATCTGCTCCTTTCTTGTATTGTTCTTTAGCCCTTTGAAGGTGAGAAACAGCTTCCTTAAAGGCTTGGGTGATTGTAGAATGCAGGTAGTCTACTGCTGGTGTTTCAAGATCTTGGAGGGGATCCAACTCCGAGGTTCGAGGGTGACTGCCGTACAAAAGAAAAAATGGGGTTTTCCCAGTTCCCGAATGGACAGAGTTATTGTAGGCATACTCGGCTATCCAAAGGATATCTTTCCAAGTTTTTTCAGTTTGTTGCAGCATGCAGCGTAAATACTGTTCCAGAGTTTGATTGGTCCTCTCGGTTTGTCCGTCGGTCTGAGGGTGGTGACTGGTCGATAGTCTCACATCAATTTGAGCCGACCGACAGCAACTTCGCCAAAAATGAGAAATAAATTGACTACCTCGATCCGAAATTAGAACCGAAGGAAAACCGTGCAGTCGGACGATGTTTTCAAGAAATTCTCGGGCCAGAGTTGCTGCTGTTGGCAAGCCTTTGAGCGGAATGAAATGCGCCATCTTGGAGAATAAGTCCACGATTACTAGAATCGTATTGTATCCGGAGCATGGAGGTAGATCGGTGATGAAGTCCATAGAAAGCGTATGCCAAGGGCGAGGTGGGATGTCAATAGGGCGTAAGAGGCCTGCTGGTCTTTCCTTTTGACTCTTGTTTTGGGCGCATACTCCACAGGACATTATAAAGTCTCTGATATCTTTTTTCCAAGACGGCCACCAGAAGTAGCGCTTGATCTTTTCTGAGGTCTTGGCTATACCGGGATGACCTTCCATTAAAGAGTCGTGATAACAAGAGATTACTTTTTTCTGTAAATCTGTGCTGGGTAGGTATAATCGTTCTTGGAAATACAATAAGTTGTCCTTTACTGCAAAGTCCTTTCCCTGCAGATGCCAATTCTGTATGTCTGCTGGAGTTACAAGTTGCCTGGCTTTATCCTTAACTTCCTCTATGGATTCTGTGGCGATTACACCCAGAATTCTTTGTTCGGGAATGATTGGTACAGGTTTAGGGTTGATCAAGTGTTCTTCCACTCCCATCCGAGAAAGGGCATCGGCTTTACCGTTCTTTGTACCAGGTCGATAGGTAATTATGAAGTCAAACTCGGCAAAGAATAATGCCCAACGGAGTTGTCTAGAGGATTGGGCTTTTGCGGTTTTCAAATATTGCAGGTTTCGGTGATCCGTAATCACAGTAACGGTGTGTCGGGCCCCCAGCAGATAATGCCGCCAAGCCTTAAAGGCAGACTTGATAGCCAGAAGTTCCTTGTCAGTAATCGTGTAATTGACTTCAGGAGGCGAGAATTTGCGGGACCAAAATGCCACGGGATGCAACTGATTGGTTACCGGGTCCTTTTGTGATAGAACTGCCCCCATGGCAAGGCTTGAAGCATCAGTTTCCACGATGTAGGGGAGTTCGGGGCGAGAGTGTTTTAAGATTGGTGCAGAGATAAATTTAGTCTTCAAATCCTGGAAAGCTTGTTCCGCCTCGGTAGACCATTCAAAACGTTTGTTTTTCTTTAACAAGGCAGTGATGGGCTGGACTATTCGAGAGAACTCGGGGATAAACCTGCGGTAAAAGTTAGCGAAGCCTAACATGCTTTGCACACCTTTTACGGAGGATGGTGATGGCCATTTGAAAACTGCATCGACCTTCTTTGAATCCATACGCACTCCGCCAGGTGATAATATGAATCCCAAGAATTCAACTTCAGTCACGTTGAAAACACATTTTTGCAACTTAGCGAAAAGTTTGTGTTGACGCAATCTTTCGAGGACCATTTTCACGTGTTTCCGATGTTCAGATTCCGATGAAGAATAAACGAGAATGTCGTCGATGTAAACAACAACACACACATCTATGAGCTCTCTGAGGACATCGTTCATAAAATATTGAAAGGCGGCCGGGGCATTGCAAAGTCCGAAGGGCATGACCTGATATTCAAATAGCCCATACTTGGTGCGGAAGGCCGTCTTCCATTCATCGCCCTCTTTTACTCGTACCAAGTGGTAAGCTCCTCTAAGATCCAGCTTTGTATATATGCATGCTTTTCTGACTTGGTCCAGGAGTTCAGGGATCAAAGGTAACGGATATCTATTCTTAACGGTGATCTGGTTCAGGGAGCGATAATCGATACAAGTTCTAAGGTCTCCTTCCTTTTTTGGAACGAAGAACAAAGCTGAAGAGGCAGGGGACTTGGAAGGACGAATAAACCCATTTGCCAGGTATTGATCCAGGTATTGTCGAAGGTGAAGGTTCTCAGGCTCGGTGAGGGCATAAATTCTACTACAAGGAGGAGTAGATCCAGGTATCAGGTCTATCTGGCAGTCATAAGACCTATGAGGAGGTAGAGAGTTAGCCTGCTCCTTCCGGAAAACATCTTGGTATTCTAGGTATTCGGGAGGTAACTGGGGAGTCTCTGAAGAAATTGCTGCCAGTGCAACACCAGGTGGAGGGTGACAAGTAGAGACACATTCTGGAAACTGGACCGTTCTTGCTCGCCAATCGATCAGAGGATTGTGTTTCTCTAACCAAGGTATTCCTAGAATAATCTGGAACTGAGGGGCCTTGATCACATCGAACACGATCTTCTCATGGTGTCCATCTTGACTTACTAGCGTCACCTCTTGAGTGGTATGCGTTACTGGCCCGGAGGCTATCTCCGTACCATCCACCGTAGTAATGACGTCCTTTACAGCCTTGGGACAAAGAGTTAGATTCATCCTCAAAACCATTTCATGATCCACATAATTGCCGATGGCACCGCTGTCGACGTAAGCTTCAATTGCATGTAATCGATCCGGATTATCAGGGCCAATGAGGACCATAGGTATCACGAAATGCGAGGTCACGGAACTGGTTTTCACGCTCGGCAAGAGGACCTCTATTCTTGTCGGGCGAGGTTGTTTCCCTGCTCAGAGTTTGTAACTGTGGTAACTGCAGCTCCTACTGCCTTCTTGGCAGGTTTCACCGGACAGTCTCGAAGTAAGTGCCCTGAGTTTCCGCAATATAGGCATAATTGCAACTGTTTTCTCCTTTCCCGCTCCCTTTGTGTTAGAGGACCTTTCAGACCCCCTATTTGCATGGGTTCCCCGGAGTCTACTCCTTTGGAAGGAGTTGGCGGTTTGGAAAATACTCGAGCATTAAACTTGGAACGATCGGCCTTCCTGTTCTGCAGTCTGTGATCTATTTGAACGACCAAGTCTATATAATCCGAACAGTCTTGTGGGGGATTCACTACTTGGGCTAAAACGTCTTTGAGCTCTCCACGTAGACCTCTATAAAACAGCGTAATCCTTTTGTCCTCAGGCCATTGAGTTTCCACTATTAGTCTATTGAAAGATGCAATATAAGCCAAAAGGTCTTGATTACCCTGTCGCAACGAAAGAAGCTCATTGTCCAAGGCCTGCCCCTGTGCATGTCTTGCGAACAGTTTTTCCATACTAAGCTGAAAGGCTTGAAAATCATGGAGAACCGGATCATCTTGATTAACTAGAGGGATCGACCAGTCTGCCGCATTGCCACTAAGGTACGAAAGTACAAAAGCTACTTTAGCTTGATCAGTTGGAAAGGCTGCTGGCCGGCATAAGAAGTGCAACCGGCACTGATTGATAAATATCGCAAACCTCTTTGGGTCACCAGAAAATCGTTCGGGCGGAGCCAGAGGTACATCCCCAGGTAGGTTGATCTGCACTGGATTCATAGAGGATGTTGAAGGAAGATTTGCCCCTGATGCGGGTAGCGGGGTCTGTCCGGCTTGTGACTGTAGCAATTGTCTAGCAAGATCATCTGTTCTCTCCTTGGAAATAATTAGTTCCCTTCTTAGAGCGTTCGTTTCCTGACGAGCTGCATGCACTTCTGCCCTTAGTTCCCCAAGTAACCGGGCTAGGTGGTCAGTATCCGAGGTTTCCATAGCGCCTGTGCGAGAGTTTTGCGGTAGGCTTTGCGTTCTGTAACGCTCACCTGATTCTCGCAGAGGCGCCGGTCTTGACTGGGCGACTACCGTATCTTCAAAGGTGATGTGCAGCACCCGGTTGGCTCTTTGGGCTGGACCTCTGTGCCCTGTATGCCTGACGTGCAGAGTAAGATGTCTGCAGATAGAAAATACGGGGTTAATGAACTGGGGTTATTGGGGTGTCCTTATCTCTTTCCCCTTCTCCTCTCCTGTAGACCCCCACAGGTTAACGCTCTCACCTTAGGTAAGTGAATGCCGAGCTCTCCATCTGCCTCGGGGCAGGGTGCTGTAACCAGTTTCTTCACTGGATAGGTAGCGCAGGCCTCTTGACTTCAGAGGACTGCTGTCCGTCGTTTACTGCACGAACGGTAAGTTTCGAGTAACTCAAATGTCTTTAAAGTCTTTAATAATGATGTCTCTTATTTTGCAGGGTTCCGGCGATGGCGGATGACGGGCTGAAGTGAGTTGAAGATGGAGCCCGTGTGATGGATAGAAGCGCCTGGAAGCACGTAAGTAAGCGCTTGTTGCCAGCTTCACGATGCGCTCTAACTGTCTTTTTATTTTGCAGGTACAAGTTCGGAGCGGCTGCAGGGTGCCGGGATACCCACTGGGTTAGATGTGGAAAGGAGTAATGGCACGTGAGTATTAAAGTTCCCCAATGTCTTTAAACGCACCTTGTTTTGTCTTTCAGATGCGGGATGCAGCGCCGACGGCCTCCGGAGCGTGCGAAGAGTTGGTAAGCTTTTGTCTTTCAGATGCCGGAATGCAGTGTGAAGACCTCCGGAGCGCACGAAGATTAGGTAAGCCTTTGCCTTTCAGATGCCGGAATGCTAACCTGTTCTTTCTTGTCTTTATAGGTGTTGCTGAAGACTGGATTCAGGATGGTAAGCCTTTTTCCTTAGGCCCAGGACCGGATGCAGAAGACACGATGAGCGTTCTGCTGCAGAGGGTGCAGAATAACGCAAAGCAAGATTCATCCACCGGGTTTGGTTTAAATAGCCTCCTGTAGTGCTTAGGTGTCTCCTTCCACAGCCACGCCTAAGTAAGAAAAGAGTTCCTGGTAAGAAAAGAGTTCCTGCCTTCCAGAAGAGTTCCAGTGTTCTGAATCTAGGGAGTGGCTCCAGCCCCACCCAACAGGAAAAGTAGTTCCAAACAGAAAAGGATCAGAGGCTCAACTGGCAGGCAAGTAAGCAGCATGGTCTGCTGCAGGTAAGTCCACCCAAGCATTATGAGCCCGGCGCTTCCAGCGCTGGGACTGGGCATATTTATGAGACTGGTGCCACTGGCGCCAGGACTGGGTCCAAAAGGTCCCAATTGGGACTGGTTGGCACTCGGAACCTGGGTTATGGATCTGCTTCCAAGGGAGTTGGGAAAACCCTGACCTTTTGGAAGCAGAGATCATGACACACAGGCTGACTTTGAGCCTGAATCTGGAAGTGCACCACCACTGTTCACGGATCACACGATACCAGGAGTAAGGCGATACAACTTGCGGCCTCGAAAGACAAAGTGATCTGCAGTTCTTTTTTGGTGTTTATGTCAACCTCTGGTTCAGCTCGGACGGAGAAGGAACTAGAGGTATAGAGGAGAGAAGTGTGAGAATTGTGCAAGTCGGACAATTCTAGACTTGCGGCTCCTCGGTGCGATCATAAAAGTACATGTGTCAGGAACCAGAGCGGACAAGCTGGGCGCACGTGGTACTAAGGCAATAAGATAACTGATCAAAGGTCCTCTGAGCAGTATGAGAAAGGACAAGTGATCTTGCCTAAGAACGAATAAACAAATCCAGGCTATTAAGGACTGGCAGAACTGAACTGTGACAATTCCGTTGAACTTATTGACATCAGAGCAAGCGCGACGAAGAGAGATATTCACGACAAACTGTGATAAGGAAGAAGAAGGACGACGAGAAACATGCCGGGACTGGTTCCAGCCTCCACCTGCACCACCACTGCTGAGAATGAGTCAATTATAAAGACTGTAAGCTTAAGAAAAACGCATGGTAAAACGAATTGTATGCTGGCACTGACAATAATAATGTGCTTTATGAGCGTGGTAGCACCAATATCGACAGCCCTAATATTATGGTATGTGGAAGCGATACACCCATTAGAAATGTGTTTACCAATAATTAATATATCCACTACTGAAAGCCCGGTTCAGGTGATTACCTATACCCTGCCCCCAATGGAAGAAAGACACAGGGAAGGTTTTGGGAATAATACGTTGTTATTAATCATGAACACGACACATGCAATTCTGAAGAAAACAAATTGCTGGGTATGTGCCCATTTACCACAGCATGCTGGGAAAGGAATAGGGTGGTATGTACAGCCATTACCATTAAGTTCTGCATGTAGTGCATCTTTAGGTGCAATGTTTTATGGGAAATGGAATGAGAGTAGTACGGGTCAATTAGACAGAACCAACATGAATGAGTTTGAGGAGATAATAATGAAGCCTGTGGGTTGTTCCATTTTCTATAAAGCACAAGTAATAGCCCCAGAGCCCACGAGGAAAAGTACACGAAAGATAACACGACAAAATAGACGAGATAGATTGTTCGCCCAGAAAAGACATCTGTAATGACGTTTCGTGTAAGAACAGAAGGGGACAAAGATGCAATCCCCCCCATCTTACACGGTGAATTATAGCCCAAGAACTGTCCCTTTTTGTCTAAAAAAGAAAGGCTATTTTTCAGTAGGAACGTATACTGGATGCATGAATACAGTGGTATTAAAATGGGAAATAGAACCAGTATGTGTAGGTGATCCAGTTCATTTTCTATGTGGAGAGAAAGCATATCCTTGGTTGCCCAGAAACTGGGGCGGTACATGTTACCTAGGTCTACTGTTCCCAGGAGTATTCCTCTTAGAAACAGCAGACATGG
The DNA here is from genome assembly GCF_040938575.1 of Ambystoma mexicanum. Lineage (NCBI taxonomy): Eukaryota > Metazoa > Chordata > Amphibia > Caudata > Ambystomatidae > Ambystoma > Ambystoma mexicanum. The sequence goes on along the minus strand of NC_090923.1, from coordinate 346,315,301 downwards.
CCAGACTATCCAGAACTAGAGTCAAAAGGACTGACGAGGGGGTTTTAATAGCAACTGATGTAGCGAAATCATTCATTCCATTCTTAGGGCAGATAGTGAACTCCTATAATATAAGGCAGCTGTCCAGAATTCTAAAAAATACCATAAACACAACAACAGATATACTATTTAACATGACGTTGGAAGAAAGAGGAATCAGGTTAATGACGCTGCAAAATAGAATGGCTCTTGATGTGATCCTGGTTGATCGTGGGGGAATTTGCAAAATAGTGGAATCAGCGTCTTGCGTTTATGTCGATGACTATTCCCCTACGATCTTTGAAGCGATAAAGAAAATGCATGTCCTAAGCTCTGAACTGCCTACTGAAGAAGGGGGCTGGGGAATAGGATCTTGGTTTTGGGGAATACTACGTTCTTGGGGATGGAAGTTGATTTCAATATTAGTAGTGGTGTTTGGAATATTCCTAACGTGCTGTTGTTGCATACATTGCCTACCAATAGTTTGCGCTGCGGTAACTGAGGGATGTACGGAAGGATGTATGCATATGATGAGGAAGAAAAAACAACCTCATGGTCGAGCTGACCAAGACCCAAATGAGATGAAAACCGTAAAAGAGTTGACGGCAATAGATATTGATGAAGATGCTGATGTTTACGATAGCATGCAAAATTCAGACATAAGTACTTCAGACTCATCATCACTAGAGGAGGTTTCAATAAATGGATGAGACGTTTGGCATACGGCCAAAGGAGGGTTCGTCAGTCTAGAAAAATGGATACCTCTACTTTGTGACCACAAACGTATTTTGGTGGCCGTGGGCCAACCGTCTCATGCACAATATGACAGAATATAGGTTTTCGAGTTTGCCAATGAACGGCCATTTTTGATGTAACAAGAATCGCCATTTTGTTTTCTAAACATTGCTCATTGCTTTCTGTTCCTATTGCTTTGCAGTATATTTTCTGCTTACACTGCTCGACTGTAAAACATTGTTGTCTGCACGTAAAAAGGACAAGGCCGCAGGGCCGTGAGGATAACAAGAGTTCTTTGAAACACAACGTAGGCAGCGCCAGGAAGAATGCCCGGCTCCCTCCCGAATGTAGCCTTGAAGCAGAGCTGCAGGGCATTTAATCATTTTGCAGCTGCCAGCCAGTCTCGTTATATGGTAGAATATGTTAGAATAATACAGCAAAAGGCTTGAATTATGCTTTTCTTACGGCCCCCCTTTGCTGAACCCTGCTAGAGCGTGTCGGCTCCCAGGACACAAATAGCACCTAATAGATAGCAAGGTCTGGAATGCAACTCTTCCCCCCATATGTAGCTCGCTTCCAAGAACAGAAGCGCTGTGTTCTATTCAACAACTGAAAGATGCCTCCGCACTCACAAATTGCAAATTGTTACTAGAACAGATGTTTGAAGGTGTCATAGTTGTCGGATATGTCCATCACACCAAGTTCAAAGAAACCCAATAAAAGGGCGGTGTTAAACATGTCATAGCTGATTGTTTGATATGCATTTTGTATATATGTAACTGATGTACGTAATTCATTCTCTTGCGTCCCTCGAGGTCTAGAGATACACGTCGCGGGGCGTGAGACCGAGTTGGCCAACTGAGACTTTTGCTTTGCAATAAACCCTAGCTTTGGGACTACAACCTCGTGTCTGGTGTATCTATCGTGTGTGGTGACTCGCCTTGTTTCCATAGACGTTAGGGACCCCTAGGGGCCCCTTTCAGACCTACCTTCTTCATCTGCCCATGTCTTGGTCACCTTCATTTTAAGCCCTTTGCCGATGAGAATACCCACCCCTGCTTTGCTCAAGGGTCCAGAGCCCCAGAATTCCTGTCTCAATCCACTCCCGAGACCCTCCGTTCTTCACCCCTGGCATATTTAGTCCCCTGGAGGAACATCTCGTCAAGATCCGATCTACGAAACTTCCTGGCCACTAACAACCTTTTCGTGGGTGAGTTCATCCCTTTGACATTCAACGTTCCCCCCCATAAGGAGACCACCCCTCTGGGTTGCTAGATTCACTACCATACTAACATCCCTCCACTCTTATCTCTCTTTTTCTCCCCGGGCGTCCAAGCCCAAATGTCCACCTTCCCACAACCGATAAAACTGAACTTCAAGAAGACCCTTTTCCTATCCCATTCCCACTACCTGCCCCGCCCCCCCCAGACCCCCTCAAAGGCACCTGACACCTCCCTGTTGTCATCACTGGGCTGAGATCGGACCACCAGTTGGGACCGTTTCCCTCCCGGTCCGCCGCTTACTCATCCTCTTAATCAATGAGCCCCCCCTCTCAGACTGGGCCATATCTGTTTTCTATCCATGACCCCTGTGGGTCCCACACACCCCCTCTAATATTTTCCAAGATCTTAAACCAACAGGGGCACTCCCAGGCCCCCTTCTCCGCCATGGAACCCTTTCAAGACCACATCCTTGAAACACTTGTGTATATGCACATTATAAATACCATATATCATATCATATATCATATCCATCACATTTATCAGCGTTACTATATTCCTGATGAGCTTCAAGTTTCTACCACGGGTCACGCGTTCAACTTCCGGTACTTCCTAGATCCCGGCATACGCCTCCTTCTCGGCCCTTTGATGCGCAACTGTCTATCGTCATCCGATCTTTCACCCTAGTTCATCTTGCCGTCAGATCCACACAGCAACTTGCTTGTGGTCCTGCGAATGTCTACCTCTCTCGTCAGCCTGTGTCTGTGGCCATCCAATTCAATTGTGAGGGAGAACGGAAATCCCCATCTGTACCACACTCCCTTTTCCTTTAGCCACTTGGTCAGGAGCACGCACATCCTTCTCCTATCCAGGGTCAGTGAGGATAAATCTTGGAAAATGGTAACTCTCGCTGAGCCATAGATGAACGGGCCCTTCTGTTTCATTTTCTCCAGAATTTTCATTTTGTCTGCGTAATTATGGAACCGAGTGAGGACTGATCTGGGGCCCCCAGTAGCCCCTCTCTCGTGATCTTTGCCTCATCAATGGTGTCGTCATCAAAAACCAACTTTGTGACCTCATGGAGCTTTTTTTCAAGTCTTGCTCCGACTCCCCCTCTCTATCCGGGATTCCAAAGAGCCTATGGTTATTTTTCCTTTCACTGTTTTCCAAATCGTCCCCATCTGAAATTCCTCCTCCTGGCTTTCAATCACTGAAATCTGCATGTCCATTTGTGTCTCTAGGGTGCCCAGGAAGGTTCGATTGTTTTTGACTTCCTCCAGCCGTTCCTCCATCTTATCTATCCTCTGGGTAATCTTGTCGAACCTGTTTCCAATATCTGCCCTCATACTCCTTAGCTCTTCCATCAGGGCCGCCACGTCCTTTTTGGTTGCTGCCGATTCCTCCGATGTTGACGCCATTTTGCTCTGTCCCGGAGTCTCTGGTCCGTGGCAGATCGGTGGATATTTATATGTGGCGAACCTCTGCTTTGCCTCCATGCACCGTTGCCCGATATCCACAGCATGCCCCTTCTGCGCTCTCTCTACCTGACCACCACTCTGGGCGGTAGCTGTCGAGGCTGCCCCCTCAAAGCCACACAATCCTCCTAGATTGTTGCTCCCCTGCCACAACCCCTGTGGCGGCCACATGCTCCTGAGTCAGGGGCCCACTCCACTGAGCACCGAATTAGAGGGGACCCACTTTCCTCCTCTCTCCGGTCTTATGCTACCAACTGGGGGGGGGGGGGGCGGGAGTGCTCCTCAATATGCTATCCCCAGTGTACTGGTTTCAGCAGTCGCATTGCTCAGCCTCACGTGCTTTCAGTCCCTTTCACACCGTGGGGTCTTCCCCTGTACCCTGTGCCCCAATGTCCCACTCCTCCACATGGGCGGGACCCTTGGCAGAGCGCCGAATAGGCTCCACCAACTCACTCCCCACCCCAGCGTGAATTTTCCTGTTTTGGGGTGGGCCCCTACGTGGGGCCCAAGGTCCTGCGAGGAACAGTTCCAGAGTCTCTTCTGGCAAAGGCTGTCGATCCCCAGCCTCTGTGGGCCCACACACCCCTTTGTCAACTGTGGGAGACTACCCGGTCCCCTAGAGTCTGTGTGGCTCTGGCCCCCCGTTTACCAGGCTGAATTCCGTGGGTGAAGGTTTAGACCAGAGCTGCACTTTCGCTCCCATCTAGATGCTTCACCTTCGGCCCTGAGACCCTGTGGGCGGGCTCAGTCCCAACTGTGGCCTGTATCTGGCAGGCTCCTCCTTTCCCTGCAGATTATGTTAACCCAACATGCATATCCATATTTTGGCCACTTATTTACCCCAAGACCATATGAGTGCTTGTGGAGGGGCTTTGGATCTTCTTCTGTGTTGTATTAGGGTAGCAAAACTGGGCGCAACGCTGCACGTGTCACCATCCAATGTTCATTTGTATTTGCCCCTTGGTCGGTAGAGGCACCAGATTTGGTGCCTGCACTTCTCCAAGTCCCTGTGGCCAAGCTGTTACCCTAGTCTGAGATGTCTGAGGCCAAGGGAATGTCTGTGGCACTGCAGTACTCCGATAAAATCCGGCTCGTGTATGTAGGGCGTTGAAACAACCTTCCTCTGAGCTACGAGCGCATTGTATGATCAGCACCAATGTTCTCTCTAATTATTTTTATCTAAGTGAAGAAATGGGTAGCTTTTGTGCACACATTCTTTCCATGTGCGCAATTGAATAACGAGGTAAGCCTGTTTTTGAGCATGTGTAGTTAGTGAGCCAGCATCTCAAAGAGTTTGCAAGGGAACTTCACCTTCCTAACTACTGCAATTCTTTACAAATCAGTGTAAAATGTGCCTCTTACAACACTTTTTCCAAACATGTACTCTAAAAAAAAAAAAAGGTTTTATATTTGATTGTAGGGAAAGCTCATCATCCAATCCAAGACTTCAAGATATGCCATATTAACTACCGAAATTACTTCTGTAGAGATAAAGAAATGTGTATGCGCATAAAAAGCTTTGTATGCTCAGGATAAAATGGGTTTAGTTCTGGTTATTCATTTGTTCAGAGACATTGCAGAAAGTGTCCATTGCAAAAGAACACTCATTTATTACAAAAAACAAATATTGCTCATCGCTGATGTGGCTGTAACAAAGTGTAGTCAAGATACAATTTTTTCAAATGAAATAATGGCAACTAAAAGGAATGTATCCAAAAACAATAGATGTTAATGTGCCACTTTAGTGAGGTGGTTCAAGGGCCAAGAGAACATGCCCCTCATAAATTGCGTACTGACGAAAATTGCATCAGAATAACTGCACCACAGAATACAATTATCAGAATTCCTGGGCCTCTGCTTACTATCCACATTACGTTGTCCTGTGAGTTGTGACAACATTTGCTCAAAACCAGCCTTACAGCTAAGAGGCATATATACCATCCATTTTTTACTCCCTAAAAACAGGGAAATGTGCCCAACAAAAATGTGAAACCATGAACATATAGAAGCCTAACCCCCTGCTTCTACCCAAAAAGTTCCAATGATATGTTTTTGCGACCAGCAGAGCAGTGGCATTGGTAGGAACGCGAATCATATTACTGTCCGATCTCTGGAGGAATTTTAAGGGGAAAGAACATTTATTAAATATCTCTACTGGCAAAGCTAATTACTTTCTTACTCCCTGGAAAATCATTTGATTCCAAGTAGGGAGTAAAATCGTATCAGAGCCATGCTTGGAATCCTGACATTGGAAGTGTGATGACAGGACACATAATACAGCTTATAGTTTTGCACACCCTTCATCGCCACAGCTTAGATCAAATTCAACAAGAGCCTTACTGAGGTTTCTTCTGGAGCCCCATTGAAGAAAATCACATTTATTTTCCATGCTTGGAGGCACAAAAGATTGAGAACCTTCTTCTGTAACTAGGGACGACTCTAATGCAAACACATGATTATATTGAAAGGCCCTCAGCAGCTGAGCAGAGAAAGAAACAGAAGGTGCAGTTTCCTAGACTGTTTTTAGTGTTTCCTATCTTTTTGCAGACAAACACCACATTTCCTTCACTGTACTGTCAAATCCTCTGATTAGTTTTTTTATAAAAGTTGCTTATTTGTATTTAAATCCGAAGGAGTGTTGTCCTGTGCCCTTCCACCCATACCCCTCCACGGCTCCTGTTCTTGCATCCAATATTAGTTGACAGGGCTCTGTAAAAGGTGAGGAATTGTAGCAGTAAGCACTAGCTGGGATATTTGCATACCCACAATACTTTGCAAGCATACCATATGTAAAGCCTCACAATGATATTATGTGCAGTTAAAAAAAAAATCATGTATGTGCGCAATTACTATGAAGTGCATACAAGATCGTTTGCAACATACCCCATCTTTAAATTGTTGGGTAGAATTATACAAGTGCCCAGTGAACCCGTTTTTGTACAGCAGCGTGTTCCCATACAATATGTTATGCTCTATGCCCCATGCAACTCTGAAAACTTGTAAAGGCTGCAGAGTGTGTGAAAAGCATTCTAGTTATCTGAATACCCATTGCCCAAATAGTATATACGAATAATGCCTGGATATTCGCTTGCAGGCCAAGTAAATGTTGCAATGTTGCTCTCCACTTATAGGGTAATATTAGCAATGTTAAGTAGGAGATGCAGAGCATAACATTTGCCTACTCCGAAACCTTAGAGGGCAAATTAATATTTGAGTTTTGTAATGTGCTAACTTGCAAGGGGCCACTTCAAAGTGCTTGTATGACTTATGTACAAAGAATAGGAAGCATGGGATGAGAATACACATCTACGTAGCCTGCTTACTTACAGTCAGTATCTGATATAGGCGGGTTACAAATGTCATATATCATATCATATTTGAGCTGACCGTTGGGTTACATAGTCTGGGTGACGATTTTGCTAAAACGGATCTACGTGATTTCATTTGGTACGATTACATCTAAAGTTAATTCAACAGAGAAAATAAAGGCTCGAATAGCTAATAGCGTGATAATGTAATATCCAAGGTAACTGACAACTGCTTTACAATATAACATAAAAAAGGTATACATAAAGAGATTACCTTTTTTTGCAGGATCGGTGAATGTTTAGGAAAAATGCGATTTCTGTGTTTGTGACTTGTACAAAATCTTGTGAGATTTCAGGAATGTGGAAACAAAGGTTTGAAAAGCATACCTCCAGCACGGTAGATTTTAAACAAGTGGGGAACACCCGTGCAATCCCCAATCCCCTTTGCCCAATACACCCCTTCTCACAGCAAAAGCAGTTAGTGAAGACGAAGCAGGAGGGACTGTGGCCGAGACACATTTAAGGCAAAGCATGAGTGGCTGGGCCTGAAATGAAGCATTTGAATGTAGGAAATAATATATACATTGAATGAGATATGCAGTGAATTTGCCTATATACAAAACGTAGCAACGGCGTGTTGTACCGCTAAGGCACCATGAGTAACAGAAATATATGTCCTCAAACGTCATTCATATTATAACAAACCTAAAACAAGAGGCTATCGGTCAAAGTCTGGTAACCTTTTACAGAGGCATGGTAGAGTCCAGGTTGTCTGGTAATATCTGAATGTGGCCTGGGGTGGAAGTACAAGTCATAAGATATACATTTTGTTGACTCAAGTATACGAGTCATGGGTGCGCAGGGAAGATATCTGGTTAATGTGTGCAGAAACATTTTAGTTTTACCTTCTGTTCACAGAGCCACAACATCATAGGAGTTTTTAACCTCTTATGGGTGTATTCTAGTTTTTGGGGTTTTAACGTCAAGCTTGCATAGTAGCGCAAAGTAAATAAGCTAGACCAGAATATCAAGACTAGTTAGTATAATTTAGCTTTATTTTGAGAGAAAGCAAATATTAGCTACCTGCTGTGGCTTGTGCCTTATTAAATCTTTTTAAATGGGTGAGAATTGTCTGTGTGCGCTGCTAAAATTCATCTGAGCAGCACCCAGAAGGAAGCTGGGGAAACACACATGCGCACAGCTTAGAGGGAACATCGCTAGTTAGTATAATTTAGCTTTATTTTGAGAGAAAGCAAATATTAGATACCTGCTGTGGCTTGTGCCTCATTAAATCTTTTTGAAGGGGTGAGAATTGTCTGTGTGAGCTACTAAAATTTTTCTGAGCGGCACCCAGATGGAAGCTGGGCAAGCGCACATGCGCACAGTTTACAGGGAACATTGATCAGCGCTCCCTCGTTCTCAAACATCTGCCTCCAGCCCGTCCCTCACTGTCTTCAATCCACTTGTTGCCAGGTCTCTTGCTACCGGGGACAGCCTGCGCGCTCCTGCGTGTCTCACAGGTAGCGCTCCGGGGGTCCTATGGTGTCCCCACCATGGACCCACATGCAGGACATCCTCATCTGTTGACCCAGCAACACCGGTCTCTCACACGGCAGACTGCAGGGTGGGGGCCCGCAGGAGGGGTGGCCCTTCCCCCTGCGGGACGTTACACCCGCCGAAGTGGGGGGGCACACACTCACCTCCCGCTCATTTTCTGCTTTGGCCCACTGCTCTTCCTTGGTAGAGGTCCCCTGTGTGGGACAGTAGCTGCCTTGCGCCGCCTTGCAACACCGGCGCAATAGAGAGTCCACACTGCGAAGTTCACCAAGTTCGCCCTCCTCAATTCCGGTGGAAATTCGTTCTGCTTTTTCTTCCTCTTGTGTCTTAGCCTTTCACCAGCCCATACCTTTGAATTTGCGTCGGGGGTAGGGAGGCAAAAAATAGGGGCTCATGCCGCTTTTCGGTCCAGAGTAGGGACAGGAACACGCTCAGGCTACTTTCATGAGCACGCCCCCTGGTGGACTCGTCGTTCCCAATCTTTATCGGAGCTCTCTGCCCCAGGGTTACCTGCCACTGTCATTTGTAACAGATCTCCTTATTAGCAATGCCTTCCCCCATATGTTTCTGAAAGTTCGATATGGGGGCTGAGGTCCCCGAATCATGGGTTACAAAATGTTCTAAGGGTGTAAGTTCACTGACCGCTGCAGACTTTATTGGTGGGGCCAGGATCAAATGTCTCACTTGAAAATATTGGAATCTAGATTTTTCGGACGGACCAAACTCTTGTTTGCATTGTGTGAAAGCTTTGACCTCTTCCCTTAGGAACATACCCCTGGGATTTTCACATCCTGCCTGTTTAAATGCATTGGGGTCTTGACCTGAGGAGAACTGCAAATTAAAGAACAAGGGTGTAAGTGGCGAAGGATATGTCGTCCAACTATACTTTTTAACTATAGCGTCCCAGGAGTCTTCTACTACCCCCATTATATTGCTCGCATGTATGTTTGCTGGGCGATCTTGTCGTTGGTAACCATAATACTTCATGGAGCCTAGATCCCCACCCACATCCTGTTCTATTTGTACCCATCTTTTCCCCGACTCGCCCATGGACCACTCTTTAATAACCCTCAATTGGGCTGCACGATAGTATTTAAAAGCAATTGGGGAGATCTAGTCCACCCTGCTCTGGTGGGATCATTAACATGTTTAGAGCTATCCATGGAGTTTTATTTTGCCATATAAATGCCTAAATAGTTTTGTGTATTTTGTGAAAAAATGCTTGGGGAACTCTAATTGATAATGCTTTGAAAATATATGATGCTTTGGGGAGGGTTACCATCTTCACAGAGTGTATTCTGCCCAGTCACGAGATAGTAAGAGGATCCAATTTTTTTAACTGTGTTTCTATTTCTCGCAGCAGAGTTGGGTAGTTTTCTGTATATAAATCCTTTTATGTGGGAGTTATTACTACTCCAAGCAGTTTTATTCCCGCTTGTGCCCAGCCAGGTTGCGTATGTTCCTGAAGCTCTTGAATTTATGATGGTGAAAGAGATAAGTTTAAGATCTTGGATTTGGCAGCATTTATCTTTAGGCCAGCTACCCCACCAAAAGTTTCCAATTCTTGAGTGGCTAGCTGTAAAGTTTTAATGGGGTTTGCTACCATAAGTAGCATGTCGTTGGCGTATGCCATCATTTTATGTGGGATGCCACCAAACTATATTCCCTTTATTCCCCTCTGTCTGTCTGAACTTGGCTAATAAAGGTTCCAAATGTAGTGCGCATAGCAGGGGCGACAGGGTGCATCTTTGCTTCATTCCGCATTGAATGTAAATAAGAGAATATGACCCTACTTTCTTTTAACCACAACTCTTTACCTTATCTATGCTATGACTCTTCCAGCTCTACTCCTATCGAAACTACTCATGAAACTCAGGGATATGGTGCCCTGCCCACCCTTTTGCTATACAAGCATCCCCAGTGATATAGTGCCCTGCTCACCCTTCCACTATTCAAGTAACCTAGGGATATGGTGCCCTGCTCACCCCTTTCACTATACCAGAAACCCAGGGATACCGTGCCCTGCTCCCCCCTTTCACTCTTCAAGCAATCCAGGTATATGGTACACTGCACACCCTTCCACTATTCAAGTATCCCAGGGATATGGTGCCCTGCTCACCCCTTTCACTATTGAAGTAACCTAGGGATATGGTACCCTGCTTACCCCTTTCACTATACCAGAACGCCAGGGATATGGTGCCCTGCTCGCCCCTTTAACTATTCAAGTAACCCAGGGATATGGTGCCCTGCTCACCCCTTTGCTATACAAGTAGCCCAGGGATATGGTGCCCTGCTCACCCCTTTGCTATACAAGAAACCCCAGGGATATGGTGCCCTGCTCACCCCTTTCACTATGCCAGAAACCCAGGGACCCATCTTACCCCCAGCTTACCTCTTTTACTCTTCAAGTAATCCATGGATATGGTGCCATGCAAATCATTCCACTATTCAAGTAACCCATGGATATGGTGCCCTGCACAGCTCTTTGCTGCACAAGAAACCCCAGGTATATGGTGCCCTGCTCACCCCTTTCGCTATCTTCAACTCTCTAAAGAGAAAAACAAGCAATATGCAGATAGACACAGAAGCGAGAATCCAAACTGGACTGTAGGAGATAAGGTATGGCTATCTACCAAGTATATACCTCGATAGATTTGTCCATGAAAACTGCCCCCATGTTTTTTGGGACCTTTACAGATCATAGCCAAACTCATTTCCGGTTGCCTTTAGGCTGCAACTATCCATCTCCTGCAAACGCATCCATCCAGTGTTGGTTTCATCCTTACTCAAGACCTATATTCCCGATAGATTTGTCAGGACACTGCCTCCTCATAAACAGTCCCATCCTCCTACAACTGAACTAGATGAGTATGAGGTTTCTCACATTTATGACTCCCGTTATTATAGAGGCTATAATACCTCATGCATTGGAAGGGATACTCTCCTCAAGAGAAAACTTGGGAACCAGTCTCGCATCTACATGCCCCCATCCTCGTCCGATGTTCTCATATCAGGCATTCCTGGAAACTTGGACTCGACCAGACGAGTATGAGTCATACTGTCACAGCGGCGCGGTGGTCGCTGTGGCTTTGTTAGAAGAGACATATGTAGTTCCATCACTTTTGATCAGCATCTTCCCCTGCCGGTCTATTCTATTTCCAAGATGGCACCTGCTGTCTGCAATGCTTTTTATCAGCGCAGACTGACAACGCCTTGCAACCCTCAGAATGTCCTCGTCTTTGGGTAAGCTGCTACATTTTCCTTCTGTCTGTTGTTAAACCTGTGCTGCCTTCTTCTGTATTCCTTTCTCAGATCCTTTCCCGCTCAGTTCCCGCTGATGTCTATGCCTGGGCATTTTCTGTTCCGTTGTCCTTCATGCCTGTTATCATTTCTGTGCACACTGTTACCGCCTTGACTGTTACATCTGGGGGTTTTCTGCTGTTTTTGGCTTTCCCCCCGCTGGGGCGTGATCCCTCCTGTCCCCCTCCGTATCGTTCCCTGTTCCATTAGAGGGACACAGTGGCAGCAGGTCAGGATTGTCCTTAACCGGGGGGTGCTGTTGAGCGCAGACAAGATGGCTGAATAAAAGTAAGGCTACACAGCCTGCTGCTGCTCCGCAGCAAGTACATATCCTTTATTAGCACCGAGACCTACTGAAACAAACACCGAAGCTGCTGGTGGGGTGCTGCGATTGTGTGCCTCATCTAGACCCGTGCTGATGCTGGGATTGTTGCGGTTTGGCACAGCCCATGCGGCCTGCCCACTCATATAGCGGGAACCCAGCTGCGCACTGTTCGGCCTGGGCTGGACCATTGTTTGCCGCCTGAACGAGGACTGACACCGGCTGTGACTGCTGGCTGGAGACCCTTCGAGGCATCATACTTGACCTTCTTTACCGAGGGCACGGACCGCCCTAACACTGCAAAATCGTTGGTGCTGCTCCTCCTTGCTACATCTCCGCTCCTGCGTCTCTGCAGAGAGCAAGGATCTATTGCTGAGGTTCAAGTAACCACAAGGCTAACACCACTAATTCTATTTAACTAAGAAATCATGTCAAATATGGAAAGCTACACTGAAGAGGGTCTCTTGGACTACACAGCTGAGGTTTTGAGAACCATGTGTAGGGAGAGGAGTCTCTGAATTGATTGCAAAGTTAATGGGAAAACAAAGTCTGGAGAGTGGGTCCAAAGAGCCTACCCCTGCAACAAATGTGGATACTGATGTTTCTGATTCTGAGAGTGTTGATTTCGAAGAAGTAGATGAGTCCTTGTTAGGAAACCCTACAACTCCTTTGCCTGCTCAGAAAGCACAACCTCTGTCCACTGGGACCCCCACAGGTCCTGCACTTACACCTGAGTTTATTGCACTTGGGAAAATGAGACTTGAATTGGAAGTGAAACGTATTGATGCACAAACTGCCATGAACCATCAAGAGTTAAGGCTCAGAGAAATGGAGCTGAACCTTGAACTAGAGATGAAGAAATTGTCTGTAGAAAATGCTTCTCTCCCAGAGTCTTCTAGGTCTGCCAGCCCTAAGAGACCCCGTATGCCAAAGGAAATGATTGGTATGTATGAGACTAAACTTGATGTTTTGGATTGGTTAGCAATGTTTGAGTACAATCATGGGATTCAAGTTATCTCAGGGAATCAGCTGATTCCCTGGCTTTTCTCTAGGCTTCCCCCTGTTGCAAGTGATGCTGTAATGGAGTTGGGGGAGGAGGATAAACAGGATTATGAGTGTGTGAAGCTAGCATTAATAGCTAGATTTGGGAAGACCCCTTCCCAGTATCTTAAGAGGTTTAGAACCCTCAAAAAGCATGATGGTAGCCCTTGGGCTACCTGGGTGTGTGAATGTTTGAAAAGCTTAGATGGTTGGGTTAGGAGTTACAAAGTGAACCCTTATGAAGGTTTGAGGAATCTTGTAATGTTGGAGTCTAGACAGCACTTGGCTGATTCAAATGAGATAGATCCTAAGAAACTAGCTAAGGCTGCTGACTTGTAGGTTGCCAACAGGGCTACTCACAAGGATTCTGGGGCAACTCAAAAGAAGGATGAGGGAAAGCAGCCAAAGAAAGACAACAAGGAGAATTCCAATAATTCCAATCCAAAAGAGGGCCCCAATCATAACCAGGGTAAGCCACAAAGGAAACCGAATCAGGCTAATGTACTATCTGGCCCCAAACCAGATGGAGGTCAGAGTAAACCCCCATTTCAGAGAGCATTTGGAAAATGCTTTGTTTGTGGGCTACCTGACCATTTGAAAGGAGATCCCAGATGTAAGGGTAAACCTTCAGGGGTCAACACTGTCTCCTTAGTCCAAGGTGGGTGAAGTATCTATGACCAGTGGAAACTTTCAGTTACTAGCTGATGAGCCCATGAGAGTCTCAGCTAGTGTTTATTTAGTGTCCTTGGGTCTTTGGGAACAACAGAACTTAGATGTCTATAACTCAATCCCAGATAATACTAAAGAGTATTATAAAGATAGTGTACTTGTGAATGGTCAGGAGACCCCTGCCATCAGAGACACTGGAGCCAGCATAACTGTGGTTGATGAATGTTTTTTCAAGGTGGAGGATGTTGCTAAGGCACCCAAACACTTAACCAAGTTAGCGGGAGGCCCTGTGTAAATGGTTCCCCAGTTACCAGCTCTCATCCAGTGTATTGAGCTGAGAAGCTGCCTGTAGGCAGATTCCCATCCAGTTTAATGACATGACTGTCAGGATACCTGTAAGTGTGCAAAATAAAGTACCTGGGAGGGTCCTGCTGGGTAATGACCTTAAAACTCTTGGAGTTGTGTCTAGTACCTCCAGGCCCCCCAGCAGAAGGAAGCAGGAGCTCACAAGGTCTGCAAGGGAGAGAACCCTGAGAGGCTCTCCTGAGGGCACGATAGAGGAAACTATCACCCCAAGTCCACAGGGCTTACTTACTGCCATTGCAAGGCAAGAAAAGACAAAGGGGAAACCCAAGTCTGCCAGCAAGAAACCAGCAAGCACTCTTGTCCCCAGAAGGACATGTCCAAGACTGTCCAAAGTCACAGCAGTGACTCCTCCACCAGCTGAGGCTGAGTGTGAGGTTCAACCATGTATGGTTCAACTAGATACTGAGGAATCAGATCTAGAAGAAGATCTTAGTCTGGTAGGAGATCTTGACCCTGTTGACCATCCTGAGCTGCAGTCTTTACTGGCAGAAGGTGGACCCAACAGGGATGATTTCAGCAAGGGACAGAGAGAATGTCCTACCTTAGAAGGTCTTCGCCTACAGGCAGCTTCTCAGCTCAGTGGGACTGAGCCTGGGAAGTATAGGTTGCACTGGGAAGATGGCCTCTTCTACAGTGAACCAACTGAGTCAACCCCTGGAGACTGCAAAAGACTTGTAGTACCTATAGCGAACCGACTCCAGTTTCTGCAGTTAGCCCATGAGATACCTATATATATATAGAAGTAGACAAATTCTGCAGGAGCTGCCACACTTGCCAAACCTCTGGCAAGAGTGGAGCCAAGAATGTGGCACCCTTGGTGCCTCCCCCAGTGGTGGGGGTTCCTTTTGAGAGGGTTGGAATTGACATCGTTGGTCCTCTTGACCCTCCCACATCTTCAGGCAACAGGTTTATCCTGGTTGTAGTGGATCATGCCACTAGATTTCCTGAAGCCATACCTATGAGGACTGTTACGGCTCCGGCTGTGGCTAAGGCCCTACTTGGTATTTTTACCAGAGTAGGTTTTCCTAAGGAGGTGATATCTGACAGGGGATCCAATTTTATGTCCCACTACATGCAAGCCATGTGGAAAACCTGTGGAGTTACCTACAAGTTCTCAACTGCCTACCATCCCTAAACCAATGGGTTGCTGGAGAGGTTTAACAGAACTATGAAGAGCATGATAGGTTCTTTAGAAGAACCCCTTAAAAGAAAGTGGGACCTTCTACTGCCATGCCTTCTCTTTGCATATAGAGAAGTCCCTCAGGAGGGAGTAGGATTCAGTCCCTTTGAACTTCTTTATGGCCATCCAGTCAGAGGTCCATTGGCCCTGATTAAGGAGGGGTTGGAGAGTGCTCCTTCCCCCAAGCCAGTCAGAGTGACTGACTATGTGATAGGTCTCCGGAGGAGAATGTCACACATGATGGCAGAGGCAACTGATAACTTGAAGGCTGGTCAAGCTCTGGTCAAACATTGGCATGACCAGAAGGCTAACATGGTTGAGTTTACTCAAGACCAGCTTGTTCTTGTTATGGTCCCCACTAGGCAGAGGGCCTTGCAGGACAAATGGATAGGACCCTTCCAAGTTGTGGGTAAACTTGGAGAAGTGAACTATCTGGTGGACTTAGGCAATTCTAAGGAGGCTCCCAGAGTCTTTCACACCAACCGTTTAAAGGCTTATGTCTCTAGACCTGATATAGGAGCTTTGCTTCTAGCTTCAGCTCAGGAGGAGGAGGAGAGTGAACCTCTGCCTGACCTCCTCAGAGGCTTACCTGTAGATGAGCAAGTGGAAGGAGTTAATCTCTCTTCCAGTCTCACATCTGACCAGCAGGATGAGTGCAAGTTACTGTTAAATCAGTTTGCCTCCCTGTTCTCACTTTCACCAGGCTTAACCCATTGGGGACAGCATGATATACTCACTGGTGACTGTTTGCCTGTCAAATGTGAGAACCCATATAAGGAATGAGGTGAACAAGATGCTTGATCTCGGGGTTATAGAGCCCTCTACTAGTCCATGGTCTAGCCCAGTTGTGCTTGTACCAAAGACAGGATCCAAGGAGTTGAGATTCTGCGTGGACCACAGAGCTCTAAATGCAGTCACCACGACTGATGCCCATCCTTTGCCTAGGACAGATGAGCTGGTGGACAAACTTGGTGCAGCCAAGTACCTCAGCACATTTGACCTAATGTCAGGCTATTGGCAAATAGTCCTGACAGACCACGTGTTAGGGAGAATTCTCTGTAAGGCTAATTTCCCACACCTAGTGAGTCCCCCAGCAGCTTTGCTGGATTTTTGGGGTTTATTTTTTTCTCTCCTGCTAAGAGTGAGATTCTTTTTGCTACCACTCTTAGACATGATTTGAGGTGTTCCTTTAACTTTCCATGTGTTCTATGGGCTATGGGGTCTCTTACTCCATAGGGTCTCGTGTTTTTTTGATGTGGGTTACACAGCACCCTCCGTGCCGTAACCCAGGGGTGTCGTAGCGAACCCCCAAAATAGACTCCATACCCTGGGACTGACTACTGTCTCCCAGGGCATGTAAAGTCACCATTGGCTTTCCTAGTCCCAAATTATGAACAGAAACCAGTACAAACCATCATATTGTGGACGTACTGGTCAGGGCAATTCGATTGCCCCGGGGTCTGTTGTTCGAGGGGGCACGTCTCCGTCCCCCATGATCGAGTTTTGGCTGGTGGCAGTGGATACTACTTTTTTTATTCGACCGCAAACATATCCCTATGGGATTTTCCCATTGTTCGAGGCTACCAACTTTAGTTATTTAAACCGCTGGTTTATTTATTTAATATTAATTCGCTGGTTGGTATTTTTTGCCAGAACTCGATTTTAAAATGGCGTTTGGGTTCTCTTCTGTGACTCACTCCAACCCAAGTCGAGCCCTTTGTTCCACTTTTTGGCGGGCTTCTCCACAGAAGCCTCCAAAAGTGGTGCCACTCTGTCTGGGTACCACAGGGGGTGTGGGAGGGGGTTTAGGCACCCTGGACTGAGTTACCTTGGTAACTCAAGTCGCACTCTTGTGTGATTGGCCCAAGTGGTGAGCCGGCCGGCACACCACTTAGCATGTTTGATTGACAGCTAGGCTGAGTGAATGGGGGTGTGCTGCATAAAAGCAGGGCTTTGGGGACTGGAACTTCAGAAGTCGCCACAGGACCTAAGAATCCGAGGAGGGAGAAGCTGAGCTGGCCTGCAACGACGACACCACCGGTGGAGCCCTGCTGAGAAACGTCTCACCACTTTTCCCAACGACAGAGTAGATTTCCAGCCCGGAGAGTCTTCTTCCTTCGACTGGTGGGGATAACCAGTCTACCTTCTTTTCGCCTTCCTGGAGCATCTCGTGGCCGCCTTGCCTGTGCCAAGCACCCCGGCAACCGGGATACCACGTTTTCACCACTACTGCGAACCGAAAGGGTAGTACCTTTGTACCGGAGAACTCCGCGGCTGGTTTCTTCCCTGGCAGTGCAATGACCTTCATCTTTCCTCCACGACGAGATCCTCTCTTCCTCTGGACGATGCTGCGACCTGCACCCGCTGCCAGGAACAACTGCCCCCGCTGGAGGATCCTCTCCATTTAAGGTACCGTGTTCCGCCTGGCTTCCCTTGCAACCGATTGAACGGGGTGTATTAAATCCTTGTCTCTCGAACCTGGGTTAACATGGGACACCCTAGCTAACTTTTCTGAACTGAACTAAACCTTTTTCGAACTACCTCCACAAACTTCGAAGACTCTCTGTAACTGTCTGATCTTGGGCATCTTCCGCCTGGCTCCCTGGAAAGTGGGCCTGGC
Source organism: Ambystoma mexicanum (assembly GCF_040938575.1). Classification (NCBI taxonomy): domain Eukaryota; kingdom Metazoa; phylum Chordata; class Amphibia; order Caudata; family Ambystomatidae; genus Ambystoma; species Ambystoma mexicanum. The sequence goes on along the minus strand of NC_090923.1, from coordinate 346,297,490 downwards.
ACCTAAACTTCCTTGCTCACCAGTAGACTGTGCCTTCCTAACTTGCTGTGTTTCTTTAAAAAGTGTTTAGTGTGTAGGCTTCCATAATTCTGCTTGTCTCTCCCTTTTTATTTAACTTGTTGGAGTGCCATCGAACGTTAAGCACTCACCTCTGTCTGGAAATAAGTGGTGTTAACTAAGACTTGTCCAACAAGTAATCAGGGATGTACATATGATAATAGTGATTGTGTTTTGAACTGATTTTACCAATTTAGTGCTAGTGTATTTTATAAGTGTGTGTTAAATAAATAATCATATACTTTTACACCCAAGCTCTGGTCAGTGTTTGCTTGTGCTACTGTATTTCTGTACCTATTTTGTATGTTCTGTATACTGCCTAACTCTTCTTGAGGGAAGTCTGACTGCTCAGCCACAGCTACCAAGTGAATCTGTGTGGTACAGACTGCTACCAAGTGGGTTTACTGCCAAACACCTGTAGTCTTAAATCTTTTGCAGTGGTCCCTAAGGGAACTGCACAGGTTTCTGCCTAACACCACGCCAAGGTGAAAACTGCCTTTTCCACCCCAGCTGGCCTCTACCAATTCAAGGTAATGCCTTTTGGATTAAAGAATGCACCTGCTACATTTCAGAGGATGGTAAATCAAGTTCTGAATGGGATGGAGGACTTCTGCATGGCATACTTGGATGACATTGCAGAGTTCAGCCCTACATGGAAAGAACATATTGAACACCTAGGCTATGTATTGCAGGCTCTGGAACAGGCCCATCTGACCATAAAGACAAGCAAATGTCAAATTGGTCAGAGTACAGTGGTCTACCTTGGACTTGAGGTAGGAGGAGGTGAAATAAGGCCATTGCCTAGCAAAGTACAAGCTGTACAAAACTGCCCCCCCTACTACTCAAACCCAAGTGAGAGCCTTCCTAGGTCTCACTGGGTATTACAGGAATGCCCTAAAAAGGACAGGTGGAATGAGGAGTGCAATCAAGCCTTTAAAGACCTGAAGAAAGCCCTTTGTCAAGCTCCACTCCTAAGAGCTCCTGGCTATCACCAACCCTTCATTGTACAAACTGATGCTTCAAATGTAGCTATAGGTGCAGTCCTTAGTCAACTGGATGAGAAAGGTAGGGAGCACCCCATTTGTTTCATCAGCAGGAAGTTAAAGGATCCTGAGCCAAGGTGGGCAACAATAGAACGTGAATGTTTTGCTATTGTGCGGGCACTGAATAGGTTTAGACCACACTTGTATGGATGTACCTTCATCATTCAGACTGACCACCAACTCTTGAGATAGCTGATGCAAATGAAAGGGGAAAACCCAAAGTTACTCAGATGGTCAATCTGCCTGCAAGGATTTGATTTTTCCATTGAGCACATAGCAGGAAGTCACCACCAAAATGCTGATGGTCTCTCTAGGATGTTTGTAACCGACTAGAGGTTTGAGAACCATCCAGGAGTGGATTAAATCCTCCTGTCCCTTAGTCTGGGGGGGTGAGTGTTAGGGAGAATTCTCATTTCATGGCTAATTTCCATTACCTAGTGAGTCCCTCAGCAGCTTTGCTGGATCGCTGGAGTTATTTCTTTCCACTTGGTAAGAGTGTGAGCTTTTCCCCCATTCTTACCCATGTTTTGCTATGTGTCTTTTACCTGTGTGTATGATTGTGGGCTCTGCAGTACACCACTTCAGTGGCCCCCTTATTTTGTGTGTTACACAGCACCTTCCGTGCAGTGACACAGGGATGTCGTTCAGACTTCCCACCAACTCCATTTCTGAGGATGACTACTGTCCCCCAGAAAAAGGGTAAAGTTGCCATTGACTTTACTTGGTCAATTAACCACAGATCCGGTACACCCCATTTTACATGGAGTACTGGAAGGGTTAACTCTTAGCCCTTTTTATCTGTACCTCCTAGAGCATTGTTTCGCTCTTTTAACATTTAGAATTGGTTGGTGGCAGTGGTATCTACCCTAAACTTTTCTACAGCGGTTATCATATATTTAATTATTTATTTATTTATTTATTTATATTTATATAGCGCGCAAGCAGCCCAGGGGCATTGAGGCGCTGTTACTTGCAATAACTTAGTTACATGGTACATATGATAGCGATTGTTGACACATTATGAATAGTACAAGAAAGCATTCTTTCTTCAGCTGAGCGTGGAGAGCGGTCGCCGGTGGCCCTAGGGGAACAGCAGGCCTGGGAAGCCCTGCCTGGGCCTCCGTGAGTGTTTTTTAAATAATTTTGAATAATTTGCTTTTCGCGCTCTGAGCGCGGTGTTTGGCCTGCTCCTGCTCCCCCCCTCCCACTTCCTGGTCCTCCTCTCCCTCTCCGCCTCCCTGCCCGCCCACCCCCCCCTCTGATTGGCTTTGTGTCTGCTTCCCCTCTGCCTACTCGACGGCCGTTCCCCCCGCTCGCTTCTTTCTTCAGCTGAGCGTGGAGAGCGGTCGCCGGTGGCCCTAGGGGAACAGCAGGCCTGGGAAGCCCTGCCTGGGCCTCCGTGAGTGTTTTTTAAATAATTTTGAATAATTTGCTTTTTGCGCTCTGAGCGCGGTGTTTGGCCTGCTCCTGCTCCCCCCTCCCACTTCCTGGTCCTCCTCTCCCTCCCCGCCTCCCTGCCCGCCCACCCCCCCCCTCTGATTGGCTGTGTGCCTGCTTCCCCTCTGGCCTACTCGACGGCCGTTCCCCCCGCTCGCTTCTTTCTTCAGCTGAGCGTGGAGAGCGGTCGCCGGTGGCCCTAGGGGAACAGCAGGCCTGGGAAGCCCTGCCTGGGCCTCCGTGAGTGTTTTTTAAATAATTTTGAATAATTTGCTTTTCGCGCTCTGAGCGCGGAGTTTGGCCTGCTCCTGCTCCCCCCTCCCACTTCCTGGTCCTCCTCTCCCTCCCTGCCTCCCTGCCCGCCCACCCCCCCCTCTGATTGGCTGTGTGCCTGCTTCCCCTCTGGCCTACTCGACGGCCGTTCCCCCCCGCTCGCTTCTTTCTTCAGCTGAGCGTGGAGAGCGGTCGCCGGTGGCCCTAGGGGAACAGCAGGCCTGGGAAGCCCTGCCTGGGCCTCCGTGAGTGTTTTTTAAATAATTTTGAATAATTTGCTTTTCGCGCTCTGAGCGCGGTGTTTGGCCTGCTCCTGCTCCCCCCTCCCACTTCCTGGTCCTCCTCTCCCTGCCCGCCTCCCTGCCCGCCCACCCCCCCCTCTGATTGGCTGTGTGCCTGCTTCCCCTCTGGCCTACTCGACGGCCGTTCCCCCCGCTCGCTTCTTTCTTCAGCTGAGCGTGGAGAGCGGTCGCCGGTGGCCCTAGGGGAACAGCAGGCCTGGGAAGCCCTGCCTGGGCCTCCGTGAGTGTTTTTTAAATAATTTTGAATAATTTGCTTTTCGTGCTCTGAGCGCGGTGTTTGGCCTGCTCCCCCCTCCCACTTCCTGGTCCTCCTCTCCCTCCCCGCCTCCCTGCCCGCCCACCCCCCCCTCTGATTGTCTGTGTGCCTGCTTCCCCTCTGGCCTACTCGACGGCCGTTCCCCCCGCTCGCTTCTTTCTTCAGCTGAGCGTGGAGAGCGGTCGCCGGTGGCCCTAGGGGAACAGCAGGCCTGGGAAGCCCTGCCTGGGCCTCCGTGAGTGTTTTTTAAATAATTTTGAATAATTTGCTTTTCGCGCTCTGAGCGCGTTGTTTGGCCTGCTCCTGCTCCCCCCTCCCACTTCCTGGTCCTCCTCTCCCTCCCCGCCTCCCTGCCCGCCCACCCCCCCTCTGATTGGCTGTGTGCCTGCTTCCCCTCTGGCCTACTCGACGGCCGTTCCCCCCGCTCGCTTCTTTCTTCAGCTGAGCGTGGAGAGCGGTCGCCGGTGGCCCTAGGGGAACAGCAGGCCTGGGAAGCCCTGCCTGGGCCTCCGTGAGTGTTTTTTAAATAATTTTGAATAATTTGCTTTTCGCGCTCTGAGGGCGGTGTTTGGCCTGCTCCTGCTCCCCCCTCCCACTTCCTGGTCCTCCTCTCCCTCCCCGCCTCCCTGCACGCCCACACCCCCCTTCCTCTCCCTCTGCCTATAACCTCCCCCCTCCTGGGCAGCCCTCTGCCCGGCAGCCCCCGCGGCTAAGGGCCCCAGGCCAAGGGCGACTCCTACAGTGCGGCTCCCTGTGTGTCTGCAGGTGTCCGCAGGGGACGCCAGGCGCCAGTTCCACCTGTTCTCTGTTCCCCGGCCCACCCCTCCTACTCCTGGTTACATCCGCATGGGGCCTTGCCTCACTGTATTCACAGTTGAGGTAAACTAGGGTGTTATCCCCCCCTCGCAGGATTCTCAAACTTAGGTGGCCCGGTACCTAACACGCATTACTGTTTGCTCTGAACTGTGGTAAACTAGGGTGTTTTTTCTCCCCTCGCAGGATTCTCAAACTTAGGTGGCCCGGTACCTAATACGCTTTACTGTTTGTTTGCTCTAATTGTGGTAACTTGTGCTTGCCGCTCACTTCCTGTCTGCGTGCTCTTGTTTCGTCTGTCTCCCCCCCTCCCTCCTACTCCATGGTGCTCTCTGTCTCGCCTATCTTCTCTAACTGCTTCTCCATTGACTATCCTGCTCTCCTCACTAAATCTGGTAGGAAAAAGTTTAAAAAGGACATCCTGGTCTCCAACCCAGGCCTCCCTATCGCTGACACCTACACTAGTGCCTGCTCTAAGGAAACTCTCACTGACATCCTCTTTTTCGTGCCTTCGCCTGACCTATGGACCCTTCATATGGTCTCTGTGCTCTCTCCTTTCTCCTCCTCTCCCATTAATGGTGGCACCCGTTGGGATGTCCTCTTGGCCCCCTTCCGCTCCTCTAAGGCCATCATTAATGTCTACGCTAATGGGACCATATTGGTCCAAGGCCCTCAGGCCAACCTTCTCCTCTTTGATAGACGCTTCCCACACCTCATCAACTTCCTCTCCTCTCCTGCAGTCCCCCCTCCTCTATCCTTGGCTACCTTGCCTCTACCCTCCCTCCCTGCCCCCTCTCGTGCTCCTTCTTCACCTCCTTCTTCAACACCTCCGCAGGGCGTACCTCTGATCTGTACCCCTCCCCGGAAGTTCTTCAAGGAGGGCAACCTTCTCCACATTGCCACTCTAAATTCTCGCTCTGCCATCAAGCACTCCTCTGATATCTGTCACCTTCTTGAGGAACTGGACCTCGACGTCCTCTGTCTCACTGAGACATGGTTCACAGCCAGCTCTGCCACCAGCTTTGACACACTCCTACCTGACGGTTACAAGATCCACTCCATGCCCAGGCCTAACCGTGCAGGGGGTGGTGTTGCCCTTATCTTCCCTGAGTGGATTCCTGCCACTGTCACTCCTACGCAGACCTACTTCTCTTTTGAATGTCTTGTCTGCCGACTCTCTCTCTCTCTCCTAGCCATTCCCTTACCGTGGCTACTATCTATCGGCCACCTGGTCAAATTTCCTCCTTCCTCTCTGAGTGGGCTGACCTCTCCTCCTCACTCCTGTCCTCAACCACTCAACTCCTCTTTCTTGGCGACTTCAACATCCACCTTGATGCCTCCAGTCCCCCCACTGCTCTCTTTCGTGACCTCTGCGACTCTCTCTCACTCTCTATTCTCCCGTCTGGGCCTACTCACTCTGCTGGGCACACTCTTGATGCTCTGATCTCTTCTGACCTTCCCCTCTCCGTCCCTCTCTCCACTCCTCTCTCCTGGAGTGATCACTTTCTCCTATCCTCCCACCTCACCCTCCCTACCCCACAGGCAAAGCCACCCTCTTCACTGCCACCCACCTTCTCGGTCATCCGACCCATGAAGCGTGTGTCAGTTGAGGCTTTCGCTGCTACCTTCTCGCCCCCCCCTGCCCCTTCGGCTGACTCCCACCCTGACACAGCCCTCTCCATGCTCCACTCTGCCATATCTGTTACTCTTGATATCCTTGCCCCCGTCATGAGAATCCGCCTGAAGCCCAAAGCCAAATGTAATTCCTGGTATGACTCGGATCTCGCCACCCTAAAACGCAAGTGCAGGGTTGCAGAGAGGAAATGGCGTGCTTCATGTTCATCCTCTGACAAACTGGCCTGCCGCCTGCTCCAAAGGCAGTATCGGCTCTCCGTTCTCACCAAGAAGAGAGCCCTTATCCAAGCCCGCATCTCTGCGGCATCTAACAACTCCGCCGAACTCTTTAAAATCTGCAAGGAGCTGGCCAACCCTGTTGCAGTCTCTACCTCTCCCGTCCCCTCCCAGGCCCTCTGCACTGCATTGGCCTCTCACTTCATCTCTAAAACTCAGGACATCCTGTCCTCGCTCTCCTCCTTTCACCTCCCTCCCTCCCTTCCCGGCTCTCCCTCTGGCCCTTCTGCAGTCACCCCTCCTCCCTCTTTCTCTGCCTTTCCACTTTTCTCTGCTGACGAGGTTTCCAGACAAGTCCGATCTATGAAAGTCTCGTCTAAACAGGTTCACCCCTGTTCCTCCAAAACTATCAAGGACCACATCGACTCCCTGGCTCCTGCCCTGGCTGACTTTTGCAACCACTCCTTCGCCTCTGGAGTCTTCCCTTCCCCCCTCAAGCACTCCCTTGTGCACCCTCTTCTCAAGAAACCCTCTTCCGACCCCTCCTGCCCGGATAACTATCGCCCTATCTCCATCACTCCCTTCCTGGGCAAGCTCCTGGAGAAACTGGCCATCTCCCAGCTTAACCTCCATGCTGAATCTGTTGGTAGTCTTCATGACCATCAATCTGGTTTCAGAGCTGCCAGAAGCACGGAAACTGCTCTCCTGAACATCCGTGAAGACCTGCTCTTGAACCTCGATTCCAACACTCCGTGTGTTCTCATTCTGCTCGATCTCTCCTCTGCCTTTGACACTGTCAACCATGCCATCCTGCTCAACCGTCTCCGTGAAAACCTGGGTATCACTGGTCAGGCTCTGGCGTGGCTGACCTCTTTCCTTTCAAATCGACCCTCCCAGGTCCAACTGGGGTCCTTCCTCTCCGACATCTGTTTCTCCACCTGTGGTGTCAACCAGTATCTGGCACTCCTTGCCCACCGCATCGCCGCGCTCTGCCCTAATTTCCAGTGCTATGCGGACGATACCCAGCTCATTTTCAGGCTACCCTCAGCCTCCCCCTCTCCTTCCCTCATCTCTGACTGTCTGTCTGCTATCCAGGAATGGTGTGCCGCCAATGACCTCTGCCTTAATGCCAGTAAGACTGAGATTCTACTCATCGGTACACCCACTCCCTCCTTCCCTGCAGCTCTCTGGCCTGCTTCCCTTGGCCCCCTCCCTGCTCCCACCTGCAATGCAAAAAACCTTGGGGTCATCTTCGACTCCACACTCTCCTTCTCTCCTCATATTTCTGACGTCGCTAAGAAGTCACACTACCAGCTGCACCTCTTCAGAGTTATTCTTCCCTTCCTCTCCTTCCCCCAGAAGCTCACTGTCTCCCGAGCCCTGGTTCTCTCGAAGCTGGATTACTGTAACAGCCTCTATCTTAATCTGCCTGCCTCCACTCTCCGCCCTCTGCAACTCACCAGAACAGAACTGCGAGACTTGTCCTTGGCCTCAAGCCCAGGGACCGTATCTCTCCAGGACTGAAATCTCTACACTGGCTCCCAGTGGCTGCGAGGATAAAGTTCAAAACCCTCTGCATTGTCCACAAGGCCTTCTGGGGCCTTGGTCCTAAATACCTTCAACTCTCTCTTCCCAAATATCTTCCTTCCCGAGCCCTTCGCTCATCCGCCTCCAACTCTCTCAGGGTCAGCCGCTTCTCGAAGCAACGAGCTGGGGGTAGATCTCTCTCCGCGGCAGGGGCCTCCCTCTGGAACAGCCTTCCTGCCTCCCTGAAACTTGAGGAGAACCATCTCCGGTTCCGGAAGCACCTCAAAACCTTCCTCTTTGCTTCTGCTTTCTCTCTCCCTCTCCCCTGCTGAACAGCTAATATTCTTCACTGAAACTGCACTGATTCTGCAACTGGACCACTCTTAACGGCCTCGGTCCTGGGCCCAGCCACTCTCCACTTGCACTGATGCCCTGGAACCCCTCTGCACTGCGGGACTGTCTCTGTATCCCTACAGCCCCCCCCCCCTTTTCCAGCACTTGTTCTGCACTTACCTTGCACTTGCCACCAGCTGGCCCCATTTATTTATTACTTTACGCCACTTACCTTGTACTGCACTTCCCCCCCTCCCCTCCCCTTGCACTTTTCCCCCTCCCCCACCCCTGCACTTGCGCGATCTGAATGACACCTGGCCTAGTAGGATTGTTGTCTGTCTCCCATTGTTCCTCCCCTCCCTGCCTCATCGCGCCTTGAAACACCTGTGTATAGGCGCGTTACAAATGCCATATCATATCATATCATACTGTTGTTACAAATATTGCATTTGGTCGTATATTACAACATATATGATAAGTATTCGTGCTGATGTGTATAAACGTGGTAGTATTGTAGGCTATTGTATTAGCCTCGAACTTAAACCCGCTTGACCGAATACTTTTTCTTATGGCTCCGGTGCGGTTTATTCGCTATTTCTTTTTGTTAAACTCCTTCTTGTGTTTTACTTTGCGCGGCAAACCAGGTTTGCCTTCTTTGTTCACTGTCTTTTGGCGGGCTTCTGCCAAGAAGCCCTCCTCTAGGCGCCTGGGTGTCTAGGTGGGCTGAATGTGAGGGAGGGGTGGCATCACCCCATGCCCAGGGTATCCTAGGAAGCCCAACTCACACTTTTTCATGATTGGCTGAGGTGGTTGTCCGGGCTGGACAACCCCCCTGCTGTGTGATTGACAGCCAGGCTGTGTGAATGGGGGATTTTCGCATAAAAGGCAGGTCTCTTGGGCTGGAAGTCAGAGAGTCGCTACTGGAACTACAAGGAACCGAAGAGAAGCGGAGGAGAGCTCGACTGCTGCAACTATCCCGTCCCGGTGAAGCCCTGCTGCAGTCCTGAGCTATCTACCCTTCAATGACTAAAAGAAGATCCAGTCCGGAGTCTTCTTCCCTTGAGCCTGGTGGGGATAACCAGCTCGTCTTCGTCAGTCAGAGGAATCCCCTTGTGGTCGAAATCGCTGCACACTGTTGTAGTGGTCCGGATAGCCACCTGAAGAGCATCTCCTGTTTTTAAGGAGCACACCTTTTATTCATTGTCGGTGCTGGCGGCCTCATCCCTGTGTGGTGCAGACCCCCCTCATCGTCCTTCTTCGTGCCGAAGCTCCAGGAATCGTGGGTCTGCAGGAAACTACCAGGAACAACTGCCATGGCACCCGCTTTATCAATTGAGAAAGGTACTGTGTCCTGCTTGAGGAATTTGGGTGAATCCCTATTTCTCTTCTTTAAGGCTTGTCCTTACTTTTCCCTCGTTCTTATAACTTTTGCTTCCGAACATTGACAGTATCAAAGTACTCTTGGCTATGTTGAATCGTGAACTGTCCGACTGTGTGATCCTCGACAACAGGCACCCGGTGTCACTTGACTTTGGCTCCGGCTCTTTGACTCTTGAATTCCTGTCTATGAGTATTCTTTGATTCTGTCTGCCTAACTAATATATTGCCTATGATTTTTGCCCCCAACTCCCTCTGGGTATCTCAGGTCCTAAGTGTGTTTTTGCCCCGGTAACATTTCTTGCAGCGGATATGCATTTATTTAGTAGACCGAACTGTCAAAAAGTGATCGCAATCGTATTCACGGTAACGTGTCTTGTTTCATAATACCGGTCTGTTTAAACACAGGGTACTTACCTTGATTAATACCGTACAAAGGTGAATTGGTTAGTTGTAGTGTATTTTTTGTGTGGTTTTGAATTTAATAGAAGTGTTGTGTTTATAACAAATGGTTTAAAAATAAATGTATTTATATTTTTTACCTGAAACCTTGAGTCAAGGTTTGCTTGAGTCACAGTAATTGTGGTCCTTTTGTGTAATCTCTGCTACTGCTCATATACTCTTGAGATAAGCCTGGCTGCTCCGCTACTTCTACCACTTTGACATAGTAGTACAGGCTTGTACCAAAGCTAACATTTGTATTGCCACCTGTAGTCTTAATTGTATGTAGTGGTCCCAAGGGCACTGCACAAGATTCTGCCTAACATTTAGGACCCCAGAATGACGTCGGAGGTGGACAACCCAACGTGTGCTATCCACTTACATACACTACCGCGTCCCTGCGGCCCTCCCCCAGGCTACACGACTGCTGCTCAGCACGGAAGCGCACCCGTTGCATCGAGGGTGCTGTGCCTTGGCTCCGGGACACAGGAACGAGAGCCGTAACGATTGTGAAGGTGAGCCGGGATGGGGGAGGTCATGATCCTGAAGATCCTGAGTGAGAGAGAACGTAATACTGCTGCGCTCTGACCTGGCTCGCCCTGCGCCGGCACTTATCCCGTGCTACTGGCTGTGAACTGTTGCCCGACGCGCACCTTCTGGTTGCTGCACTAGTTGAGGCCTCCCCGACTGGGCGTGCTCTGGTGCCATTAGGACCACACTGTTCTGCCCTGTGGTGGGCCCCGGACAGGCACTGGTGGTCTGCGGTCCCCCACCAGCCCATACGCTGCGACCGCCTGCTGGACCAGAGTACAGCTGCGGGTGAAGACCGCCTGCTATGAGGAGAGCAGTGGTTGCCCCGTACGGTGGCTCCTAACAGCCCTAAGACTGAGCTGTCTGGGTGGCTCTGGGGGCTGGTGGCCTACCAAACTGAATGGTAGCAGCTGGATGCAACGGCTGTGAATGGGAATAGATCCTGGTTGCTGCATAGCCTCCTGGCTTTTGGCTCTACCGAGGGGTTTTTTTTTGCTGCTGTTCCGGGCACCAGATACTGGATCAATAACCTACAGACCTTATCCTAGGCCCAGTATCAGCACACATATGCCTGCACCCAAGGATATCAATCATCCATTGCCACTCTACTTGTAGGCACTTGTAACCACCCACGTTGCCTATCATCTGCAATCCTGGGGCACAGTCTATGGACCTTGATACAGGACGGCAGCCTTTGTGATTGTGGATGACCCGGCTTCTCGATAGCTCTATGTGGTTGGGTTCCGATGGCTCACAATATCGAAATACATTGATTCACCCAATACTGCAATCCTTCTACCTCAGACGACCCTGTAGGGCAGTTGGCACCTACTATTGGACTGTGACGGCAGCCCTTAATACTTTGCATCATACTCTTTGGCGTCCTCCTCTCCTCTGGGCAAGTGGTGCCACTATATCGTGTTCAGCGACTCCCTTATTGCTAGAGTTTTGGAACCGCCATGACTAAATGGGGAAGTAAGAAACCCTTGGGGGCTATGATCGAGCAACGCTGGACTCAACCCCCTCTCTGGCAGCGGGGAGCCTACCAAGATGCAGAACATTCTGGATTACATGCAAGAGGGGTTCACAACCCTGAATACCAAGCTCAATGATATGAGTGGGACAATCAGTGCTATCAAGGCCTGGATGGAAAAGACGGATACTAGGGTGACCGAAGTCGAATCCAGAGTCAGTGTGGCTGAGGACGACATCACAGCGCTTAGTACCAATCTCACTGCACTTTCAAGACAGGTGCAGGGGATCAACAAGAAGAACGAGGACCTAGAGTCAAGGTCCTGGCGTAATAATATTTGCATCATTGGCGTGCCAGAGGACAACATACCCGGTGACATGGAGGAGTTTGTGGAGCGCACACTCCTCTTCCTTCTTGATGGGCCCAAGCTATCACCTCACTTCGCGATAGAACTCTCCCACCGCTCCCCTATGATGAAGCCCAAACCAGGTGCATCCCCTCGCCCTATTATCGCCAGAGTCTTAAATTACCCAGACAGGGAAGCACTGCTGTGGGCTGCAAGAGCTAAGGGGGAGCTACTACTTGGCTCGAATAAGATCCATCTCTATCCAGATTTCTCTGTGAATGTACAGAATGAGCGAAAATCCTACCTTGCAGTGAAGAAAAGGCTCTGTGAACTCAATGTTAAATACGCAATTATGTTTCCCGCCAGGCTTCGCATTGACCACGCTGAGAAGGCCTTTTTCTTTACAATACCCGAAGAGGCCATGAAATGTATTGAACAACACTTTCCAGGCTGATAACCCCCTGCAGTTACCATATCTCCAGATGCTTCGATCACATGCCTAAGTTACAATTGCTCTGATGCCGCTGTGGAGTGTGGTGGGCTGCTTGACGCGATCAGCCCCCCCATGCTAATTTGCAATGTTCTTTGTTATGGTTGTTCTGTGGTCTTCATCTCCCTGATTGGGAGGGGTTTAGGGGAGGTCGGTGGATGGGGTTGTAAGAGGGTTCAGAAAATGCTTGGCATAGGTTGTTGGGAAGTCGAACAACAACATTGTTATTTGACACTGCTCTGGGAACAACATGGCTCGGATCGTCTCCGACCTGGCCCGCTCCAACTGATGGTATTTTAATATGTCTGACACGATAAAATGTATCAGCTGGAATGTTAGGGGTTTAGGCAATTATTCCAAGATGCATAGGCTTCAGTTATATGTGGAGCAGCACAGGGTACACATCCTCTTTCTGCAGGAGACACATTCACTGGCGACGGGGTGTGCGAGATTCGCTAGATGCTGGGGCACCCAGCGTTTTTATACAAAACATATTCGACCCAAAGCCAAGGGGTGATGACTCTAATCCACAGATCACTTCAATACACGCCCAGGGACACCCATATCGATCGTACTGGGGTGATGTGTTGCTGTACGGGACACTGGCTGGAAGGGAGGTAGTATTGCCTAATATATATGGGCCCAATGTTGACGAACCTGAATTTTACACTCAGCTGATGGACATCCTAGGCAAATATCCCTTGGTCCCCGTCCTCTGGGGTGGGGATTTCAATACCATATCGGATGTCCAATTAGACAGATCCGGTAGTAGCCTCTGACCTCTGTCTAGAGCTGCCTTTACTGTCCTTGATAGAATAGATGGGCTTGGGGCAGTCGATGCATGGCTGCTGCTACACCCACAGTCTCAGGTTATACATTCTACTCCACAGTACACGATTCTCACTCCAGGATTGATCTGTGGTTACTATCTGGGCGGTTGGTTAATTGCATCACTGACACTGACAGACTCCCGAGAACATACTCGTACCACTCCCCAATCACCCTGTCACTAGCCTGGGTTGAACAGCTACCCCTTGGTCACTCCTGGAGATTTAAACTCCACTCGTTACTCGAACCAGTGTTCAAAGCTGAATTGAGAGAATGTGTGGAAGACTACTTTAATATTAATACAGGCACAGTGGACTCTCTAGCTATCCTCTTTATAGCATATATCCGAGGTATGGCCATGGCCAAGGAGGCTGGAATCCTGAAGGCAATATGAAGGAATATTCGTACATGCGAGAACTCTCTGAAGCAACTTGAAATACTATATGCATAGGACCCAGAGGTTACAACTCTGGGTGCTATTAAATAGTCTCTGGATTCCTTTAAGGAGGCGGCAGAGAGGGAGCGAAAGTTCCTAGACAGTCCAATAGCAGCTAGGCAAGGGAGGGCCAACAACCAGGGTCTCTACTGGCCAGGCCGGTACATCAGGAGGGGGGACGGGTGTCACATTCCTCTGATTGAAGCCGATCCACGGCCCTCAACCTGCGACGGTTATTTAACGTCCTCTCCCATATCGATTCCAGAGTGAGCACTGTTGCGGCCATGTTGGACGTACAGAAAGCGTTTGACTCAGTGTCCTGGCGATTCCTGTGGGCAGTATTGGAGAGGTCTAATTTTGGTCCCAGCTTTGTGTCCTGGATGTAGCTGCTTTATGCTAAACCTGTCACCAGTGTACGCACAAATGGTCTGCTTTCACCTTCGTTTGATATTAGTAGGGGGACCAGACAAGGATGCCCTCTGTTTCCACTTATATTTGCGATTGTCATGAAACCCTTTGTGGATTTAATGCGACACAAACATTCACATAGGGGGATACGGCTATCTGGGTCTTCCGAGATTGTTTCTCTCTATGCAGACGATGCATTGTTATACATTAGGAATCCGGAGCGCAATCTTTTGCCCATTATGCGAGATATCACCAACTTTGAGACCCTGTCAGGCCTTTGGGTCAAGCTTTTTCCCCTAACCAAAACTACTGTGGCCCCGGCGGACCTCATGGGCTTCCTGTGGGCACCAGAAGAGATAAAGTACTTGGGAGTTACGGTCACGAGATGTCAGGGCTCACTGCATGAGCGTAACTATGGTAATTACTTGCAGCAATACAGTCTGAAGCTGCTGACTTGGGCGAAAATACCCATCGTTCTCTCTGGCAAAGTTGCTTTGCTCAGGATGGTGCTGCTGCCCCAACTACTCTACTGTTTCTTGAATGTTCCACTGTGGTCTGGTGCAACTAAACTCAGATCTGGGATCAATAGCTTCCTATGGTACTCTGGGGCGGTTAGGCTGAAGTGGTCCACTCTGGTTAGAACACATAGACAAGGGGGTCTGACGGCCCCTGATTTTGAGCTGTACTGGCTTGCAGGGCAGGCACATTTTGCGGCATATTGGACAGCTAAAGGCCCATCACTTCCACATGTGAAAATTGAGCGACTTGCGGCTGGAACTAGAGGGCGGCACTCTCTATTCCTGCCCCCTCTGTGGCGAAACACTAGCAAGTCCAGCCCGGCATACATTACTGCTCTGGCCTGGTACAAGATAAGGAGACGGACGGGTACCCCCCACCTATTCCTCCAAGACTTGCCGCTTTGGAACCTTGTTCATGAGGTCCCACAAATTATCAAAGCTGCGATAGCCATATGATTAGCAGGTGGCTACTCTATTCTAGGTGACATATACGAGCAAGGCACACTCATTGGTTGGGCAGATATACAGGAGCGGCTTTGCGAGCTCCCATCTGGGTGGCTACAATACGCTGGACTGAGGCGCGTGATTGAGAAGCGGTGGCCTGAATTCACCACACAGCCCCTGGATGATCCTGTATTGGCAACCGTGATGGGTGCGGCTGGTCCTTTCGGCATGGTCTCTAGAATTTACTGTGTACTTCAGGAACGATGTAATAAACCCCTAACTAAACTCTGCGAGACTTGGAGTAGGGATCTCGGTACCAAGATCACTGACGAGAGCTGGGATAATATCTGGGGGCGCGCTCACGATGTGTCTGTGAATGCTAAGTTCCGACTGATTCATTTAAAGGTATTGCACAGGTATCAATTTATTGCTCCTGATTGACCGGCATTGGAGCCATTACTGGTCGATACGTTGGAGGAGTTAGAGAAGTTAACAAATTGTTTCCTTTTATTGCCCATATTGTTCATTCTGCCCTGATTCAATTTGTAGAGGTCATCATAGTATGTTTCTATGAGGTAGGGGCTCTAACAGAAAACTTTTTTCTTTACAATGGTCGATTTTACAATCAGCTACAAGGCATGAGCATGGGTGCGACATTCGCACCGGATTTAGGTAACCTTTATATGGATGACCTGGAACAGCAATCTATCTATGGAACCAACAATCCATATTCCGAATTCATAAAGAAATGGCTTCGCTATATTGACAACATCTGCATGATTTGGAGCGGCCCTTCTGAGCAACTAACCTTCTTTCATGAAGGGCTCAATACTCAAACTTCCTGTATCCACTTCACAATACACTCAAACTCAAAGAATATAGCATTTTTAGACCTTGAAATACAGAAAACACACTCAGGGGGCCTCATTACAACCCTGGCGTTGGACCATGGTGCTATTAGCACCATGGTCCATGCCGGATTCCGCCATGGTGGATGGCGGATTTACCGCCCCATTCCAAGGTTGGCGGGGCGGTAAATCCCCATTCACCATGGCCCCTTCTCCATTCCCATTTTTGGCCCATAGGGCTCAATGGGAATGGGGATGGCGCTAATTACGGCACCGTAAATTACGGTGCCGTAATTAGCACCAAGGTCCCTTAGCGGGTTGGACTTTAACGCCTGCAAAAAGCAGGCGTTAAAGTGTGAATCTGGCGTTAAGGGTTTAACGGTGCCGCAGCCTTTTACGGCGCCGTTACCCCCTTAACGCCAGGGTTGTAATGAGGCCCAGGTTGTCTAGAAACAGTCCTGTACAGAAAACCGACATGTTACTTAACTATCACAGTTTTCATCCTCGTAGTCTCAAAGAAGGTCTCCCATACGGACAGTTTCTGCGCATTCACAGAAACTGTACTCAACTAAATATATATAAAGAACATGGAAAGACATTAAAATCTAGGCTTAAGGATAGAGGATACCCTAAAACAACTGTACAACGGGCATACAAAAGGGTGCTACATGTAAATAGAGCTAGCTGCCTAGAACCGTCAGAGCGACACAACGTGGAGAAAATGACCTGTGTAAGTACATACAGTCCTATCGGTAGCCACTTGAGGAAGATAATCCTAAAGCACTGGCACATGATAAAAATTGAGGATTTTAATCCATCGACACCACGTTTTGCCTTTAAAAGGAAAAGAAATATCAAAGACACCCTTGTACATACATATCCCATTTCCATCAGGGATAGACCATCGCAAACACCGCTGTGGGGTTTGCCTCCAGTAGAAGGTCATCATCGCTGTGGCAAATGCTCAGTCTGCGCGCAAACCACAAATATGAAAAGCCTTAAATTGAGAGACGCAGTAGTCCAACTCACATCTTTCACCAACTGCCTTACCCAATGGGCTGTTTATGATATTAAATGCCCCTGCGATCTGGTTTATATTGGGAAGACCAAACGCCAAATACGCCAGAGAATCTGCACGCATAAGTCATGCATTCGAAAAGAGATAAAGACCAAACCACTAGTGGCTCATTTCACAGCTAAACAGCACAAATGTACTGATATGCTGTGGTGCGTCATTCAGGTTATTAAACAATCTCCAAGAGGAGGGAACCGAGATCTAAATCTCACCAAATGTGAACAAAGGTGGATTTACAACCTAGACACAGTAAAACACAGCCTCAACATCGCCGTCAAATGGAGTGTATTTATCTAACAGCAGTATTATCATTACAACACCAAACTTTGGTACCATTCAGACCATATGCTACAAATTGACATAGACTACATGGCACTTCAGCTAGGACCATGATCCCTAGAACTTGCAACACATTATACACAGTTCAATAGAATATTTCTAATTTGGCCCCTACATCTGAGGCTGTATGTGTCATACGAACACCAGTTGTAGTAACTGGCCTTTTTTCTCGCAAGAAATCCTAAAAAAATATGACTTCTCTGTCTAAATCTAGAAAGCAACCAAGATGTACGGTACTAAACTAGATCACCTCACATCAGTCGCGATATGGTCGCGGTACGGGAAAAAACCCGCTGGTAAAAAAAAGTAAAAAAATGTGTACCACATCTAATGGTCTTTAAATACAGTCCCCGAAAAGACTGTAAAATGGGCTCACGCTACCTTTCGTGCTTCAATAGACACATCACGAGTTGGCATAATAATACTAGCCATTAATAGACATGTCCTACTATTTAAACACACCACTCGGGGATGCCGCTCATATTAGTATCCTGTGTGCCTCACTCGGCTCTAACACAGCGAGTTTCATACAAGATTTACGGTACCCGCAGAATATACTCCATATTACTTACAATACGGTAATAGTGCGCGTAACTTCCTGGTGTACAATTTTTCTTAACCAGGAAAGTCATTATACCAAACAGGGGTTTATAGTGATTTTTTCGAATTACATTTTTTTGAATGCCATAATGTCAAAAACATTTCGCCTAAAAAATATATTTCGAATGCCTTTTTAAAAAAAAAAATAATTTCAATGGGGGTTTCCCCTCCCCTTAGGCCCTGTTTTTTTTTTTAACCCTTTTTTTTACTTACGAAACAAGCTAAAAAACTATAAACTAAAAAAAAAGACATTTGAAAAAAAAACATTCAGCAAAATGTTTTCGACATAATTGTATTTCTAAAAACTGTTTTGGAAAAAATGACCGGATATCTCAAATGGGCATACATCTACAACCAAGCCCCCATTAATATACCCCTAGAGCTAAACTCTAGAAGAAAAATTGTGTTAAACACATTCTCTATACGTAATCGGTCACATGACTACATAAAGATAGTCACGTGACCCCAAATAAGGAAGACAATCACAGTCAGTCCGACACAGTACGGAACGGCTGTAGAAGCAGAATTCACTCCTGCAACTACGAGCAGTAAGGTAAGCCCTACAGACAGCCGTATTTCTATCAGCAGTCAATTACGCATTAGTCTGCCTCCAAATACCGGTTTTTAAACTATTCAGGTATGGATGGATAAATGCAGTCTTGCAACATTCAATACCAGCACTATGTTCCATAGTAGTAATGTAAAGAATATACGGTGGGTACAAAACCAATAAGAAGGGGAAAACTAAAAATATTTCACCCTTATATTGACAGATATCACAACAGAATTACTTCTGAAGTGCCGCCCCAAATCATTGGATTTCCATACCGGCTCCAGTGCTATTGAGATGCTAATAATAGAAGGCACGGCCTGACACGTGAATCTCTGTAAGTTCTATCACGACCTCCAATTAAGGATACATCCATATTACAAATAAACGTTGGAACACTTACAAGTTCCCTCTTTTTTCCTATTTTTTCAGGAAACTGCATACTGGACGCTCAAATTAAATTTCCCAGTATACAAACTCAGAAGTCCTAAATAACATTATATGGACAACAGGTGGGTGAAGTGGTTGATTCTTCTAGTATACTATATGAGTCATCACCTTTATAACCAGTTGGGTAGCACCAGCTCCTTTTTTTAAAACAAATCTTCCAGCAAAAATAATCTATGTCCTGAAGATGGCCCTATATTTGCACAAGTGATCACCCCAGACAACGACGGTACACATCCAAGGGCCGAAACATATGTCGACCTCAAAAGGGAACTCAATGCAATTTTCCTATGTCCTATATGCATAATTCACCGACTGCTATTGTCATGCACCCTGCTTTACAACCATCCAATGTCCCGTCTGTACACTTATCCTCTTCCAAACGAATAGGGTGGCAGCGGAGTGGGAGCTGGTGGCACTACGCATGGAAGCAAACGGGCAACAGGGACCATCTGAATCGCCTGCACCCCTTTCTCCACTGGCAGCTCACGTGACTCAAAAGAACCAACCACCTGTTAAAACTACAGAGCAAGTGACGCGGAAGCCCCGATTACGTGCTGGAGACACGCATCATGTAACACGAAAAACGAGATCACCCGACAACCCGGCACCAGGATAAAAATGTTCAGTACGCACTGTTCAGTGCTTCACAGCTGTACTCTTCGGCACTGTTTGGCGTACTTCTGTTTTTTGACTCATGGTTTACTTGGACCACGTATTTGCTTACCGGACTTCCTTCGCTTCATCCCTGCATTGTTGTTCTCGCTCCTGCCGGTATACTGACCCTTGGACTGCCTTACCTGGACTTCCACTGGTACTCCTTCGGATTTGTTGTGTCTTTGAACTCTTGACCTCGGAACCCGCCAGGACTGTTTTGGATTATCCCGCATCATTGCAACTCCTTAAGACTGCGCCCGCAGTTATCACGGGTATTTCCAGTGTGTGCTCTATCTGCCGCAGCACCGGGCCCTGTCTTCCTTCCGGCTGCCGCCGACCAGGCACTGAGGGTGCCTGGAATGCCTCCCACCTTGCTTACCCCACGATCCCTAATTGGTTGACGTTCCATCCTTCTCCCATTTAGGTAAGCCTACTAGTGGGTTATAACTCACATGTCTGTTTACTGCTTAATTGGCCTTGCAGTAATTATACGCTTGCCTTACAGCGGTTGGGGGTCTCCAGCGTTCCTGGTTCCTGGTATTCCATCGCCAATACCTGTGGCCTCAAAGATCGCACAGGGAGTTAATTAAGTATCTCCCTGTGTGGTACTTGGGGACAGAGGCTGTCATAATCTTCACAACCATCAAGTCATAACAGACTGTGAAGCCCCTTTTTGGTCGTCCGGATTATGGAGGCCTCAGCCGAAGACCCCGTAGCCGCTTTAGTCCAAGCAGTCACGGTCCTCAGAGCAGATATGGCCGCAGCCACCATGGCTCTCCACCACCGGCTTGACTCCTTACAGAGTGCACGCCACCCTCTTCCCACCGATCCAGATTTCGGGGATGCACCACCACAGGCTTCGGCTCCTGCCAGTACCCCTTCCGATCCTGTCTTGGTGGTGGTTCCTACCCCTTTTCCATTGGCTGCCCCTGAGAGATACCATGGTGACCCTAGAAAATTCCACATGTTCCTAAACCAGTGCAAACTCCACTTCCTTTGCAGACCCCTGGCATTTCCTGACTCTACCACCAAGGCCACCTTTATGTTGTCCCTCTTGGCCGGCATCGCAGCCACGTGGGCGAACCCTTTGTTAGAAAATGATCACCCGGCCCTCTATGATTTTGATCTGTTGGTGAGTGAAATGTCCGAAGTATTCAATACTAGACATAAGGCCCAGTCCCGGGATTTAGAATTGCTTGATCTCGCCCAGGGTAAAAACCCCCTCATAGAATACATAACCCACTTTAACCAACTGTCGGTGGAGACCTCATGGCCTGAGAGCAAGAAGGCTGTGGTTTTCTACGGGGGATTAAATAACCACATGAAAGACGCCCTTTCTGTTGTACCATCCTTACCTGCGTTATACTCCGAACTGGTTGATCTGGCATTACAAGTAGACGCTCGGAGAGCCGAACGGAAGGCAGAAGCAGGGTTTTCTGGTTCACAAACACCTCTTCAACCTCCCAAATCACCTAGTGAACCCATGCAGGTCGGGGGAATATGTAGCCCCATAACCAACACGGAAAGGGAACAACGGAGAGCGGACAATGCCTGCTTTTATTGTGGCCTCAATGGACACTATGTCAAAGACTGCCCACGCCGTCCAAAGCACAAGAATCAGGGTTTTCAGAAAACTCGTCCCTAAACCCGGGGGCTAGGGCGAGCACTCAGAACCCCGCTGATACCGTCCCTGCAATTGGGTGCATAAGACCTGTTATAGTATGTGCTTTTCTGAAACCAGACTCAAACACGTCACATTCAGTTCAGATAGTCATTGATTCATGGGCTACAGGCAGCTTTATTGATATAACCTTGGCCAATACTCTCAAGTTAACTCTGGTGAAGTGATCATCCAGGATACCAATAGAGAAACCCTTACGTTTGATCTCATATCTACCCCCCAGTTTGGAGTTATCCTGGGGATTCCCTGGTTACGACGACACAACCCACTTATCAACTGGGGGACAGGTCAAGTCCTTGTTGAATCCGATGTCTGCCAACACTGTTGTCTCATAGAGGCCGAGGGGTTGCCTTCTCCATCACCAGCACTAGGAGCCATCGCAATACTTGCTGTGAGCACAACCGACGAGCCACTCGCACCAGTCCCACATACGGTAGGCGCGGTCATGGCCAGTGTCCCCACAGTCTATCACGAATATCGAACAGTGTTTGAGGAAGGAACCGCGGAAGGTCTGCCCCCGCATAGGCCATATGACTGCCCCATAGACCTGGTCCCCGATTCCACGATACCCCAGGGGCGGGTCTATTCCCTTTCCCCTTCTGAAGATCTGGCTCTGAAGGACTATATCACAAAGGCGTTACGTTTGGGCCACATTCGGCCCTCCATCTCACCCGCCGCAAGTCCAATCTTCTTTGTCCCGAAAAAGGAGGGTGATCTCCGCCCTTGTGTTGACTACAGGCGACTCAACGCAATCACTGTTAAAAATTGTTACCCGATTCCACTCATCACCCCGTTGCTGGATCGATTAACTAATGCTTCTATTTTCACCAAGCTCGACCTCCGAGGAGCATATAATTTGATCCGCATTCGCGAGGGGGATGAGTGGAAGATGGCGTTCTGCACCCGACACGGATTGTACGAAAATATAGTAATGCCCTTTGGACTGTGCAATGCACCAGCCACGTTCCAACGATTTATGAACGATGTATTCAACGATATCTTGGCCATCTATGTCTTTGTCTACTTGGACGACATTCTCGTGTTTTCTTCCTCTCTTGAGGAACATGTGTCACACGTAAAAGAAGTCTTGTCCCGGTTGCGCAAGAATGCTCTCTTTGCCAAACCACAAAAATGCCTGTTCCATACCAAGGAAGTAGAGTTCTTGGGCTCCTATATTCCACCGGGAGGATTGTCCATGAATCAGTCCAAAATCTGTGCCGTTATAGATTGGCCCGTTCCTGTGAATCTCAAGTCCCTACATTCTTTCCTTGGTTTTGCTAATTTTTACAGGCGGTTCATCTCAGGCTTCTCCTCTATCGTGGCTCCACTCACAGCCCTAACTAGTCCTCACGTCCTTTTCTCATGGTCACCCGAGCATCAAGCCGCTTTTGAGTCCCTCAAGTCCGCCTTCACTACGGCTCCGGTTCTCCAACATCTGGACCCAGATCTGCCCTTCATGGTGGAGGTGGATGCGTCCTCTTTTGCATTAGGGGCTGTTCTTTCCCAAGTCTGTCCATCTTCTGGCCGTCTACACTCGGTGGCATTTCACTCACGCAAATTCACCATCACGGAGTCTCACTATACTGTCACAGAGAAGGAACTTTTAGCCATCAAAGACGCATTCCAGGTCTGGAGGCACCACCTTCTGGGGGCCAAACATCAAACAACTGTATACACGGATCATCGGAATCTACAGGACCTGGCTTCACTCAAGTGCAGCAATAGCCGTCAAGTGCGATGGCACTTGTTTTTCGCTGCTTATGACTTTCAGCTTAAACACAGGCCAGGTGTGACACACGGCAAAGCAGACGCATTGTCCCGCTCTCCTGGTGGGGTGTCCTTCCGATCTTTCCAGAAACCATACTCGACCAAGGCCACGTTGTTTGCCTTTGTACCCCCTCGCAGCCTTTACTGTATGCCATACGTCTCTGGGTCTCCCAACACCCACACCAACTGTCGGAATGGGATCCTGTTTATTGTGACAGTCTGCCTTTTGTGCAGGAGAGGTTAGTGTTGCCCACCAGTGATACTCGTAATTTAGCACTAGAATGGTCTCACGATGCTATCATCAATGGACACCCTGGTCAAAGGCGTACCCTGGTCTTGCTTAAACGTTGGTGTTGGTGGCCCTCGATGAGGCGCGACGTAGAGAATTACGTCAACACTTGTTCGGTCTGCACCCAATGTAAGAACCTGTCATGATGCCTACCCCTGGGCATCAGGACCAAGCCCATCAGCTCCGGGAGCAGGCATCCAGATTCTTATTAAAACATCAACAGCCCCGGCTAGGGGCTGTTTGGGTTCAGTCCTGGTGCCTTAGGCACCAGGCTCATCATAGAAATCAGTCCTGGCGCCATAGGCGCCAGGCTCATAGATTTTACTTACCTGATGCAGACCATGCTGCAAGTGAGTCCAAGCCAACGTGAGGCCTGGATGGGACTATTTTATGACAGGGAATATTTTTCACTCGGGAGTGGTTCTGGGGAACTTCCTACCTGGAACTACTTTGGAGGCTATTTAAACCACGCCCGAACAGCAGCACACGCTTCGCGTTATTCTGCATCCAGCAGCGTAACGCTCACCGTGCCTGCAGTCAGCATCCTGTCTTCTGCCACGCCCGCCTCGAATCTGGAACTCCTAAAACAAAGAGGAAAGAAAAGGACAAGGTTAGAAAACGAACCATTTTCGAATTCCTCACCTGATTCCGGATCCATCTCGCCTCCGGACCTGGAAAGATCATCATTTCAGTACGCGTCGCATCTCCAGCTGCAGCGCCGCGCCATACTCACCAGTCCTCACAGCATCTTTCGATTCGGTGCTGCCTCCATCATTTCTTCGCCGAACTCCGGCATCTGGGCGACAAAAGAAAACAACATAGTGAGCCGAGAAAACCAACAAATATAACTCTTATCACCATAGACTTACTTGATTATCACCGGAGGCATTATTCTATAACTCCCCCCATCTTCATGTGCCGCACCTGTAAAGAGAGAGAAAACAACACATTAAACACGTGCAACATTTACCGGACAGCGTAGGGTAATACAGACTCTTACCTGAGTGCCACCAGCTACCACGAGAGCATCCTCTAACGAACTCAGCTGCAAGACAAGGAAGGAAGGGGGGATCAAGAGTGAACATCGGACATATTGAACTCTATGAACTTGATACTTACTGGTCCTCGCCAGGAACCTGAGTCAATACTCTCTGGAACTCTCCCACGCCTTCAAACCAGTGAAGTAACTGGCATCAACACGCCCCTGCAATCCATGCAGGATGGAGAGCTCATCTTTCAAGAGTATAAGGTGAGATTGCTGAGAGGACACTTCGGAGGTGATTAGTGGGGAGGGCTGTGGGGGGGTGCCATCACTTGAATCCACGGGTGGCTAAATCCATCTCTCCACTTGCAGGAGAATACTTCTACGGGCCAAGCAAACAAGATTAGGAGGGCCAGTGCAGTCAGTCATCTCTGTACTACGCATCACGTTGGTGGAGACTGCAGCCGTCCAGGACCGACCGGCGCCCCTTTGGGAGCCAGGTGAGCGTAACAGAACGCGAAGCCTCTCTATAAATCCCCACCCGGGCGTTATGGAAACCTCAGAAACCGACCAACTGGCCCAATTATTGGGGGAACTTAGGGCGGAGGTGCACTCTGCTCGCCAAGAGACTAATGCCCTCAGGAGAGAACTGATTGTTTCGAAGGAGCGCACTGACGATCTGGCTAGGCAGCTGCTGCAAAACCAAGGAGGGCAAACACCCTTACCAGGACTTGGGGGGAATCCAACTCCTGTTTCATCGAGCAATCCGGTGCAAGTGGTTTTACCAGGGGCTATTCCTTTAGCTCCACCTGAACGCTTTGCTGGGGACACAAAAGGTTCGCCGTGTTTATGAACCAATGTCGCTTGCACTTTCTATGCAGACCTGGAGCTTTTCCAAATGACCAAGCCAAAGTAGCTTTTGTATTATCATATTTGAGTGGCAGTGCAGCTGATTGGTCGATTCCACTAGTCAATCAGGATGACCCTCTTCTTCGGGACTTTCAGGGTTTTCAAATGAGCATGGAAAGACTATTCGCTAGACATTCCCAGGGACAGGCCCTGGATAACGAACTTTTATCCCTACGACAAGGTAACCAGGATCTGTTAACCTATATCGCAATCTTTAATAGGTTGGTGGTGGAAACCGGATGGCCAGAGGTAAAACGAATTACACTATTTCATCGTGGACTTCGTGGAGAACTTAAAGATGTTTTGGCCCAAGTTGTGAACCCACCTCAGGATTGCGCAGAATACATAGACTTAGTGGTCCAGTTAGACCATCGACTTCAGAATAGAAAGGCTGACCGAGCTAAGTTCGAGAATCGGGTATTGGTTAAACCCAACGCCACCCCCAAAGGAACAGATGCAGCAGAACCTATGCAGATTGGGGGGGGTAAGGGACCCTTAACTCAAGAGGAAAGAGAAAGGAGGTGGCAGATGCAATTGTGTCTATACTGTGGGGCCTCAGGACTTTTTCTACAGGATTGTCCCATAAAACCATCCAAGAAAATGGTCAGAGTCGCTGATAGAAATCAAACAGAACCTGATTCGGGAAACGACCACGCCCGACAAGCGTAGAGGTCCGCTTGCCGAGCTTGAAGAAGGACACTCAAACCTCGCACCTAATCATACCAATGGTCCTTATTGATCCAGGGCAGCCATCACGTATGCACGTAGTTAGGGCATACATTGATAGCGGGCCGTAGGAAACTATATGGACCACGAATTGGCTTCTAGGATGAATATACCTTTCTGCAAAAAAACCTCTTCGGATGTCATCACCACAGTTGATGGAACTGAAATTGCCTCTGGGCCTGTAACTCATTCCACCACAGAGATGACACTGTTGGGTCAAGATGGGCATCAAGAGACTATTGTGTTTGATTAAATCAAAGCCCAGCAGTTCCGAATAATACTGGGGATACCTTGGTTGGAAACACATAATCCTAGTATTGATTGGCGAGAGAAGAGAATAACCTTCCCGGATTGTGCACACACCTGTTACCCGGAAAAAACCTTGAACAAAGGCCTGGCCACAGTTGCTAATCCAGTCGTGCAGTTACCTCATGAATATCAAGAATTCCAGGATGTTTTTCAAAAAGAACAGGCAAACACCTTACCACCTCACAGATCATACAATTGTCAAATCGACCTCATACCCAGTGCACAACCTCCATGCAGTAGGATCTACGCCCTTACGGAACCCGAAAACCTTCATCTACGACAATACTTGGACCAATACCTTGCTAATGGCTTTATTCGTCCATCCAAGTCCCCTGCATCCTCAGCTTTGTTCTTCGTGCCTAAAAAGGAAGGTGACCTCAGAACATGCATAGACTACCGCGCATTAAATCAGATTACGGTGAAGAACCGATACCCATTGCCTCTGATCCCCGAATTACTAGACCAAGTAAAGGATGCTTGCATCTACACTAAATTGGATCTCCGAGGGGCATATCATCTGGTACATGTAAAGAAAGGCGACGAATGGAAGACTGCCTTTCGCACCAAGTACGGATTATTCGAATATCAGGTGATGCCCTTTGGGTTGTGCAATGCACCAGCAGCCTTCCAGTATTTTATGAACGATGTCCTTCGTGAACTCATTGACGTCTGTGTTGTTGTATACATAGACGATATTCTAGTGTACTCCTCCTCAGAATCAGACCATGTTAAGCACGTGCGTGCAGTCCTTGAGAAACTACGCCAGCACAAGTTATATGCAAAATTGGAAAAATGTGTTTTTCATACTACGGAAGTTGAATTCCTTGGATTTATCCTGACTCCAAAAGGAGTCCGAATGGACTCTCGAAAGGTGGACGCAATTCTCAAGTGGCCATCACCCAGTTCAGTTAAAGGGGTACAAAGCATGCTCGGATTTGCTAACTTCTACCGCAGATTCATTCCGGATTTCTCACATATTGTACACCCCATCACAGCACTTTTGCGAAAAAACAAACGCTTCTTGTGGACCGAAGAGGCTGAAAAGGCCTTCCAAGAGCTGAAAGCGAAATTCACGTCTGCACCTGTCTTAAAGCATCCCCGCCCTGAACTTCCATACATAGTTGAAACTGATGCATCCAGTTTAGCCATTGGAGCTGTCCTGTCCCAGAAGGATCCTGAAACCGGTCAACTTCACCCAGTATCATTTTGGTCCAGAAAGTTCTCGGCACCCGAGTTAAACTATGCGGTTACTGATAAAGAGTTATTAGCCATCAAATCTGCCTTCAAGGCTTGGCGGCATTATCTTCTCGGTGCCAGGCACACCATTACTGTAATCATCGATCACCGGAACTTGGAGTATTTAAAAACAGCCAAAGCCCAATCATCACGCCAACTTCGATGGGCATTGTTCTTTGCCGAGTTTGATTTCATGATCACTTATCGACCAGGCTGTAAAAATGGCAAGGCAGATGCCTTATCCCGAATAGAAATGGAACAAGCATATGCGAACCCGGAACTGGTGCCTATAATTTCAGAACAAAGAATTCTTGGCATAACTACCTCACAGACACTAGAGTATATTCATGTAAAAATCCAACAACTCTTCGATCCAACAGCCCTGCAGAACTGGGTAAAGAAAGGCCCGGACTACTCAGTCATCAATGACCTACCTTATTATCAAGGGTGACTATTTCTACCACACAAGGAACTACAAGAACTAGTCATCTCCAATTATCATGACACCCTGATGGAAGGGCACCCAGGTATCACAAAAACTGAAGCAAAAATTAAGAGACAATTCTGGTGGCCCACCTGGCGAAAAGACGTAAAGTCATTTGTGATGTCTTGTGGCATTTGCGCCCAAAACAAAAGTCAGAAGAAAAAACCAGCTGGTCTTTTACAACCTTTGGATATTCCACCTACACCATGGCACACCTTATCTTTAGACTTTATTACAGATCTACCTCCATGTAATGGATTTAACACCATTCTAGTTATTGTGGACCTTTTTTCCAAGATGGCCCACTTTATTCCTTTAAAAGGATTACCTTCTGCTTCAATTCTGGCCAAGGAGTTCCTCGAAAACATTGTTCGAATACACAGATTTCCTTTCGTATTGGTCTCTGACCGAGGTAGTCAATTCATTTCACATTTTTGGAAGAAATGTTGTCAATTGGCGCAAATCGACGTGAGGTTATCAACCAGTCACCATCCCCAGACCGTTGGTCAGACGGAGAGGACCAACCAGACCCTTGAACAGTACCTACGTTGCATGCTACACCAGACCGAAAGTAATTGGAAAGATATTTTATGGATTTCCGAGTATGCATACAATAACTCTGTACATTCAGGAACCGCACAAAGCCCCTTTTATACCATATATGGACATCACCCTCGAACCTCAGAACTAGATTCGCCTCAGCACTTAGAAATACCCGCAGTTAGTCATTTGCACTCTACTATTACACAAGCCTTTAAGGAGGCAACAGAACATTTGAAACGAGCAAAAGAGAAATATAAGAAAAATGCTGATCAACATATAAGTGAAACTCCACAATACCAGATTGGGGATCAAGTTTGGCTGGCTACAAAACACGTACCGCTGAAGGGAACTCAGACTTTTAACCCTAGATATTTGGGACCTTACACCATTAAGGCCATTATCAACCCGGTGGCCGTCAAATTGGAATTACCCTCTAATATGCAAATTCATCCTGTCTTTCATGTTTCACTTTGAAAACCAGTTCAACCAGGAACAAGATTAACCAAACCACCCGACCCCATCTTGATAGATGGAGAACCTGAATTCGAGGTAAAAAATATCCTGGACTCCAAGATGGTTAAATCAAAACTTTTTTATTTAATCGATTGGAAGGGCTACGGACCACAAGAAAGGTCATGGGAGCCTAATGACCACGTTCATGCACCTCGGTTGGTGAAGAGATTCCATCGGGACTTTCCAGACAAACCAGGGCCAAGGGTAAGAACAACTTTAGGAGGGGCCTTGGGGGAGAGTGCTGTCATGATGCCTACCCCCGGGCATCAGGACCAAGCCCATCAGCTCCGGGAGCAGGCATCCAGATTCTTATTAAAACCTCAACAGTCCCGGCTGGGGGCTGTTTGGGTTCAGTCCTGGCTCCTCAGGCGCCAGGCTTATCATAGAAATCAGTCCTGGCGCCATAGGCGCCAGGCTCATAGACTTTACTTACCTGATGCAGACCATGCTGCAAGTGAGTCCAAGCCAACGTGAGGCCTGGATGGGACTATTTTATCACAGGGACTATTTTTCACTCGGGTGTGGTTCTGGGGAACTTCTTACCTGGAACTACTTTGGAGGCTATTTAAACCACATCCGAACAGCAGCACACGCTTCGCGTTATTCTGCATCCAGCAGCGTAATGCTCACCGTGCCTGCAGTCAGCATCCAGTCTTCTGCCACGCCCGCCTCGAATCTGGAGTTCCTAAAACAAAGAGGAAAGAAAAGGGCAAGGTTAGAAAATGAACCATTTTCGAATTCCTCACCTGATTCTGGATCCATCTCGCCTCCGGACCTGGAAAGAACATCATTTCAGTACGCGCCGCATCTCCAGCTGCAGCGCCACGCCATACTCACCAGTCCTCGCAGCATCTTTCGATTCGGCGCTGCCTCCATCATTTCTTCACCGAACTCCGGCACCTGGAGGACAAAAGAAAACAAGGTGAGCCGAGAAAGCCAACAAATATAATTCTTATCACCATAGACTTACCTGATTATCACTGGAGGCATTATTCTATAACTCCCCCCATCTTCATGTGCCGCACCTGTAAAGAGAGAAAACAACACGTTAAACAGGTGCAACATTTACCAGACAGCGTAGGGTAATATAGACTCTTACCTGAGCGCCACCAGCTACCACGAGAGCATCCTCTCACGAACTCAGCTGCAAGACAAGGAAGGAAGGCAGGAATCAAGAGTGAACATCGGACATATTGAACTCTATGAACTTGATACTTACTGGTCCTCGCCAGGAACCTCAGAGTCAATACTCTCCGGAACTCTCCCACGCCTTCAAACCAGTGAAGTAACTGCATCAACGCGCCCCTGCAATCCATGCAGGATGGAGAGCTCATCTTTCAAGAGTATAAGGTGAGATTGCTGAGATTGCTGAGAGGGCACTTTGGAGGTGATTAGTGGGGAGGACTGTGGGGGGGTGCCATCACTTGAAACCACGGGTGGCTAAATCCATCTCTCCACTTGCAGGAGAATACTTCTACGGGTCAAGCAAACAAGATTAGTCCAGTCAGTCATCTCTGCACTACGCATCACGTTGGTGGAGACCGCAGCCGTCCGGGTCCGACCGACGCCCCTGTGGGAGCCAGGTGAGCGTAACAGAACCGCAGGGGTCGCCCTTTGGGTCTGCTTCAACCATTACCTATACCCCCAAAACCCTGGCACACCCTCACAATGGACTTTATAACAGACATACCTCGGGTGAAGGGTTACGCACAGTTTGGGTGGTGGTTGACTCGTTCACAAAGATGGCTCGCTTTATACCTTGTTCCCGGGTACCTTCGGCACCCGCCCTGGCCAGTTTGTTTTTTAATCCATTTTCTGTTTGTTTGGATTGCCTTCGGTCTTGATTTCTGATAGGGGTTCGCAGTTCACGTCCCAATTCTGGAGAGCTCTTACAAAGCTGCTGGGTATCGATGCCCGATTTTTATCTGCATATCACCCAGAAACGGACAGGCAGACGGAGAGGGTGAACCAGGCCATGGGGCAATATTTGCATTGTTTGTCATTGCAGCACCAAAAATCATGGCTCAACCTGTTACATCTTGCTGAATTTGCCTACAACAACGCTCAGCATTCCTCCACTGGCTTCTCTCCGTTTTACTCCCTCTATTGCCAACACCCCCGGACCCTTCCTTTTCCTGACCTTTCGCTTTCGTGCACTCCCGCTGCCTCTGCTTGTGTCCGTGACCTTGCCACTGTCCATGCCTGCACCCTTGTTCACCTCCGGGAGGCCCAATCTTCCATGAAAGCGGCAGCGGACAGGAAGCGGGCGTTGGCGCCCGTATACTCTTTCGAGAACCGTGTGTGGTTGTCCACCCGTCACCTGTACCTGCCTGCCGCAAGCTTCTTCCCTGGTTTGTTGGTCCCTATCGAGTGTCTGAGGTCCTAAACCCAGTAACCTACCGCCTCTCGGTCCCTTGTAGTTGGAGGGTGCACCCGAAGTTCCACACGTCTCTGCTGAAGCCTTGCCCTGGCCCGACACATCTCGTGTCTCCTGCTGCTCCTGTTTCTGTCATTGCCCCCGATGAATTTGAGATTAGCGCCATCCTGGGTTCCCGCTCTGTACGGGGGCAGTTGCAGTATCTGGTGGATTGGTTGGGGTATGGTCCTGAGGAACGTTCGTGGGTTTCGGCTTCGGATGTCCACGCCCCTTGTTTGGTTGCCAGTTTCCATCAGGATTTTTCATCCAGCCCACAGGGTCGTGGGCCTTTGGGGGGGGGACTCTGTCATGCACCCTGCTTTACAACCATCCAATGTCCCATCTGTACACTTACCCTTTTCCAAACGAATAGGTCGGCAGCGGAGTGGGAGCCGGTGGCACTACCCATGGAAGCAAACGGGCACCAGGGACCATCTGAATCGCCTGCCCCCATTCCTCCACTGGCAGCTCCCTTGGCGGCTCAGAATGAGTCATGTCGGGCGTTGGCTCGATGTTTTTCCACATCACGTGACTCAAAAGAACCAATCACCTGTTAAAACTATGGAGCACGTGACGCGGAAGCCCCGATTATATGCTGGAGACACGCATCACGTGACATAAAAAATGAGATCACCTGACAACCCGGCACCAGGATAAAAACCTTGAGTATGCGCTGTCCAGTGCTTCACAGCTGTACTCTTCGGCACTGTTTGGCGTACTTCTGTTTTTTGACTTACGGCTTTCTTGGACCAGGGATTTGCTTATCGGACTTCCTTCGCTTCATCCCTGCATTGTTTTTCTCACTCCTGCCGGTATACCGACCCTTGGACTGCCTTACCTGGACTTCTACTGGTACTCCTTCGGATTTGTTGTATCTTTGAACGCTTGACCTCGGAACCCGCCTGGACTGTTTTGGATTATCCCGCATCATTGCAATGCCTTAAGACTGCGCCCGCAGTTATCACTGGTATTTCAAGTATGTGCTCTATCTGCCGCAGCACCGGGCCCTGTCTTCCTTCCGGCTGCCGCCGACCACTTCCTTCCGTCTGCTGCCGACCACGCCTCCCACCTTGCTTACCCCACGATCCCTTATTGGTTGACGTTCCATCCTTCTCCCATTTAGGTAAGCCTACTAGTGGGTTATAACTCACACGTCTGTTTACTGCTTGATTGGCTTTGTAGTAATTATACGCTTTCCTTACAGCGGTTGGGGGTCTTCAGCGTTCCTGGTTCCTGGTATTCCATCGCCAATACCTGTGGCCTCAAAGTTCGCACTGGGAAATAATTAAGTATCTCCCTGTGTGGTACTTGGGGACAGAGGCTGTCATAATCTTCACGACCATCAAGTCATAACAGTTATGCTTGAAGAATAGCACATTTTGATTTACCCCATGATTGTATTAGTCTGTTAAATGTAAGTGGTGAATGATGCTCAAAGGATCAAATGTAAAAATGTTTTTTAATATGTTTTTATGAAAAATAATTAAAGAGAATTTTGGTTTGCAACAAAAGCTGTTGGCTTAAAATCCAAATCGACCCAGATGACCTTTCTACTCACTAACAAGGTAGACCCACATCGCCCCCTGTTGTGCATAAAGGATTTCTAGAAAGGGGTAGTCAGTCTGTCTCTTGCTTTAATACAGTGTACACTCTCCCTTTAAAACCTACTCCCCCCCCCCCGTCAACAAAAAATTTGGGAGTACCCAATTCTATATTCCCGAGGTATATGGCCACCATTCCGTACATACTTACAAACCTTGGCTGACCAGGGAGAGGAAGCAACAGATGCCTTCATGCCGCTTGGATTCGGTTGTAGCAGTGTGAACCATTTTAGGTACTCTAAACTGATTGTATGTTCAATGATATATTGTATGCAATGCACACGTGAAACCTGCAACTGTATAAATCCTTACTACACTATGATTGTTGTTCTGATTGTACCTGTCGCCTTGCCAAGCATTAATAAATAAAGGTTTTTTAAAAAAAAAGGATTGTCTTTACCTCTTCCAAGAAAGACTCTGTGAATAAGGCTACCCGAACATCTCAGCGGATGCTGCCTAAAGATGCTGTATCGAGTCCTACAAGTGAGACTTACCCCTTTCCTAGGCCGCACAGCAGATTAAAGAACATATGGTAGTGGTTAGAAATATAGCACACACTGTGATGAATCCTGTGGAGTCATCACTGATCCCCAACCTATGATCTCCTCCCATGTGGCCAGGTGACGGCAGCCGCTACCTGATCCTAACGCTCAGGGTGGTATTATGGGGAGGATCACATGGGAGAAAATGGGGGGGGGATACAGTATTCTTCCTTTTTAAATGAAGAGGACCCTAGAATTCCTAAATTCGTGATGGCATGCTGTCACTATACAAATCCCTCCAGTTAGAAAAACTCAAACCTTTCCAAACAACCATTCTAGACTAAATGCCATTCATACCTCATATGTACATAACACACAAGTCACATCTCCTATCCCTGATGATTTTGTACTGTGTAAAATCCTCAAACAAATTCTCATTAGAAGTCCTGTTAATCCTATGGACTCCAACTCCCATAATGCACAAGTACTAAGATGAGGAAGAGGGATTGAAAGAAACCCTAAGCAAGACGTGCAGACTAGAGGTTGCAAGGTGAATCAGCTGCGCAGGACATTTAAAGATGGTTTTCACTGGCAATCATAATTTGGAGAGAGGAAACACAGCGTGGGCGAAGGGAGAGGCAGAACCGCAGGTGAAGGCAGACGCAAGGGAGGGGGCCGTGTTGAACCATGAAGGTGCTCCCAAGCTGCTGCTTATCAGCAATTCGCACCGGAGTGACGAGAGACCTAGAGGAACGAGGCAGGCTCCAAGGAAAAGCTGCAAGGGGACCGGCAGCAGAGGAGAAGCTGTGTAGGATGCAGGTGGACCGAAAAGCAGCCACTTTACCGGCAAGTGAATATGAGACCGTGGGAAGGGCTAAATACGGGTCTGCCAAGTGGGGGACTCCATTCCCGTACTGAGACTTTGCCGTAGCTACGTGCACGAGGTCGCAAACGCCATGAGACACCAGTGAGTTGGCCCAGAGATAGCAGGAACCCCGGAGCGTAACGACAAGCACATGGACAACTGAAAGTGCATTTGAATACCGACCAAGTACATTTAAAAGATTGAATTTGATATGATATGTAATTTATAACGCGCCTATACACAAGTGTTTCACAATTCCTCATGCCTGAAATGTCAATATGGCGAAAGCTGCAGCAAATGTGATTATAAGCAGATGGATGTTAATGAAGAAGCTGAAAGACAAGATTTGCGAAAGTCTCCATATATGAGAAGTTTATATGGTGAAAGGTCGAGCATGCATTGCCATAAGTACTGGTGAAGAAGTTAAGAAACAGAACTTGAACAAGTCCTCATTTGTGAGAGGTCCATATGGGCAAATTTGGGACAAGTTAAATGAAGTATAGGCAGTACAGGAGTACAACTGTGCTATACTAGGAAATATCAGGAACATTGAAAAAAGGCCTAATAAATGGGACGCATCAAGCAGTGAGCCTTTTGGGGGAAGATACCTGGCAGGAGAGTGCACCAGGGGATCTATAGAACCCAGGAGGGGATACCCCACAGGAGTGTATACCAGGTAGCCCACTCAAAGTGTATGAAAGAAAGAGACCTTGTACAAAGATACCTGGCAGGAGAGTATATCATGAAATCTGAGAAAACTATTGAAGAATTCCTGGTAAGGGAGTATGCCAGGAAGTCCTCTTTGAAGCAGTTGTGTAGGAAAGACACTTTTCCATCTTTGAAGCCGTTGGGTAAGAGAGACACATTGTCATCCTTGAAGCAGTTGTGTAAAAGAGATACTTCGCCAACTGTGAAGCAGTTGTATAAAATATACACTTTTGCTAACCTGTCACTTGGAAGAGACATTCTTGTCCTCATTAAGGAAACGTTATTTGGGAACTAGATTTTTGCCATCCTTCCTGAAATATTCCAGTGGAAGGGAACTACCCGTGGATCCAAGGACATCTTTGATTTATTTATTTGATTCACCTTTGAACCTTTCAATTAAATATAAGTCAGAGACACATTTTCCTTACACGTAATAGATGTTCATTTTAGTGTGAGGGTCAGATATGTGTTGGACACAAGGACAGTTTAAATAATTTTGTCAACAAGGCACAGACTGATCTTTAGCTTTAGTTTCCTAGAGAGGAAAACTTTGTTTGGGATAGGGACAGAGAGGCCTTTATCCAACCCTTTTCTTTTAATAAAGATGCCTGATGTTGAAAACACTACCACTTTGTAGCCATCTCCCATTTCTGACCCCTCACAACACTGAACTGGCGGAGGTCCAGGAAAACCAAAAGAGTCAGTATAATAAAAAGGCAATCCCTGGTGCTTTTTTCGATTGGACAATAAAAATATTATCTCAATTGCACGGTCCATATGAAGTGTTAGAAAAACTGGGCCCTACAACTATCGAATTGCCCAACCTGATAGAAGGTTACAATCCCAAATGTACCATATTAACCTTTGAAAGACTGGAAAGAGGATCCTGTTGAATCTTCCTCTGTGGTAATGGCGAGTCTATTGTCAGATAAGACAGATGAGACAAACCTAGTGCCCCCAGAACTTCCACTCCGCCAACAGCAGGACATAAAGTATCTTATAGAATTCCCTGATGTCTTTAGTTGTGAACCTGCGACTGTGAGAAAAATCCGACATCATATCCACACCCCACGGGAAAATCAACTTAAATCTTACCGGATCCCAGAAGCAAGGAAGGAGATAGTCCTTCAGGAGTTGGAGAAGTTGTTAGCTGCAGACATTATCGCGCCATTCCTAAGTTTGAGGTTCTTGCCATTAGTTCTGATGGCAAAACATGATCAATCATGGAGCCTGTCTAGACTTTAGGAAGCTCAGTGCCATATCCCAGTTCAACAATTACCCGATGCCCTGGTGTGGTGACATAATTGATCTGCTGAGATCGGCTACATGCCTTTCCATGATTGTTCTTACCAAGGGCTGTTGGCAGGTCACCTTAAACCTGGCAGACAAAGAAAAAACAGCCTTCTCCACACCTAGAGGACTATTTCATTTTGAGGTCCTTCTGTTTGGGCTCCATGGTGCTCCTGCTACTTTCCAGTGACAAACGGATCAGATTTTGCAGCCATATTTCAGTTTTTGCAGCGCATATCTCGATAACCTGGTCATCCATATGTGATATATCCTACAGGCTCCTTGCTAAATCCCTGACTAAAGTCTCCTCCCAGGTGGCCTGGGAAAGGCAGGCGCTTCCTGATCATGACCTTGGGGGTGGTGTTCTGCAGGAGGAGCGTCTGGGAGGAGAAAAGGTCTCCTTGGGATGACACACTGTATTTGTCTTCCTCTAGGGAGGATGTCTCCTTAATGCCAAAGTATGTAATCGCTTGTTGTAATAATCATCTTTTTGTTCCGCAAGATACACCTATAAATAGGGGTGAAAACATTCACAAACTCCTAGGCCATGGGAGAAATGAAACTCCTTTCAAAACCTTGGAAGCTTGTAAAGCTAAAGACCTCCCTAACACCCAAAGACACAGTGAAAGGTAATCTGTGAATCATACCGGTTTAAAAGAACTGTCTTCCCTTTTCAATCAAGTCTGGTGACTAATCTTTGTGATGTTCCTTTAAAGATCACTATAAGGAACAGACTTTGGTTTAAAAGTAAAAATCAAACTCAAAAACCAAACTTTGTCATTAGGGACTTCAAGTCCCACAATTTCCTAAGCACTGGGACGAGGAAGAGGGCTAAAGAGAAACAATGTTGCAGGAGTGGTCAGCTTGTTAAGGCAGATGACCCACACCTGAGGGAGACTCAGAGGCTTAAAAGGCCCCCTCAGGTGCAGGTCATAGAGAAGAGCAGAGGATGTGAGAAGCAGCAGCTGCAGCATCAGCGTGGTTCGTGCAGGCGACCAGGAAGAAGCTGGAGGAGAAATAAGATGCTGGGACCACTGTTGGGCAGATATCAGCTGCGGCTCCCTAGGGGATGTGTGTCTTCTGAATCCTGAAGTACAGAGTTTGCCCAGCGGGAAGCATGCAAAAGGGCAGCTTGCCCTCTGGACACCTATTCTAGAGAGGCTGCACAACGGGAAGCAAAAGCGATGGAAGGTTTCCTTTCCAGGAGGCTTTCTCCGGTCTCTGATGTGCACACAAGGACCTTTAGGCTGACTCCGATGGCTGGGTTGCACTACAGGGCTTCAGAACCAGAAGGACCTCCTATTGCAGGTGGCATGGGCGAAGGCGGCGTACGAGAAGCAGTTTGCCGGGTCGCGAGAAGCCACAGAAGCAGAAGTCCTGCAAGCTGGTAGGGGATCAGAAGGGCTCACCTTACCTGGTGAGGTCACAAGTTGGTAGTGACCCCAGAGCGCTCCACACCCGCTCGTGAGCACAAGGCAGTCGTTCAGCGAGCAAGCAGCACTCGCATATGAGTAAACGTAGTTTTCTTTTATCCCAAACTATTGAAAAGTAGCCAAAGCAGCACTCGCATATGAGTGAAAATGGTACTCAGTAGTGAAAATAGAACCATTGAAAAGCAGCAGACAACACTCATTTATGAGTGAAAGTGGTTCTCAAAGTAATTGTGAATATCGGACCATAGAAAAACAGCAGAAGGAGTGGGTGCTTTGGGGAAGCTGTCATGACCCACAGAACGCGCCCCTTTTGGACTTCATGGTCCTTATCACAACAGAGCTTGCACTCCTTGGTACTTCCAACATGGCCGTCTAACGTGAAACGCCTTCCTCGGTCTTCACGTCGGACGTAGCATATCTACAAATAGACCGCGCCCCCGCGCTTCTCAATGCTATTGCAAGTAGCGACTTGACGTGTGCTCCGTAGTTCGCAGAACTGTTATCCTCGTTCATGGACCTTCTAATTCTATTCCCTTACCCCTCTTCCTTCTTCCTTGCTTCCTGAACCCGTGTGCTGTGCTTGCGCACCTTCTTCGTTTCCTGGATCCCCGGAGTATCTGAATCCTGGAACTCTGAACGCACGCTGGAGCCAGAAGAGGCTCGCGTGGGCTTATACAAGACCAGGTCCGTGCGCAAGAAGACACCGCCCAAGAAATCCTGCAAGAATCGCTCTCAGGTGAGAAAGGGGGAATTCCGTGACAGTTTGAGACGCCAAACGACCGAAGTCGACATGGAAGCGGCCGTTCAGGATCTCATGCGTGGCATGCAAGAACTAACAACCGAGGTACAGAATTTAAAAGCGGAAAACGCTGCTCTCAAACAATTAGTTCTATCCCGTGATTCTGCCCCAAAGGAAAGTGTATTGCTGGGCGCCATTGTTGACAAATACGATGGGTCGGCAAAAACCCTTTGTGGATTCCTTGATTCTTGTTTGGCTCACTTTACTTTTAAGCCCTACTACTTTTCAACTCCCATGGCTAAGGTGGGCTTCATAATTTCACACCTTTCCGGAAATGCTCTAACCTGGGCTACGCCCTTAGTCAATTCTGGAGATGCCCTCCTGGATGACTACGACGGTTTCATACAGGCCCTTAAAACCATGTTTGACCCCCCAGAGCAGGTCTATAGTGCCCAGGAACGCCTGCTAGACCTTCAGCAGGGATCCCAGGATATGCTTACGTTTGTAACCCGATTCAAGCAATTGGCCAAGGAAGCTGACTGGTCTCCTGAAGCAAGTTTTACTCTTTTCAGAAGAGGTCTGAATGAGGAGATCAAAGATGAGTTGGCCAGAGTGGCTCGCCCAAGTTCAATCCAGGCTCTTATGAACCTTGCCATGCAAATAGATTTTCGTATCCAGGAAAGAAAGGCAGAGAAGAAAAAATCCTAAGTAACCCCCCCCAAAGGTGCCCTTTGAGATTACCTCCAAAACTGACACAAACCCAGGGTCAGTTACTGAACCAGAACCTATGCAGATAGGAGCCTTCCGTGGACCCATATCCCTGCAAGAGAGGATGAGAAGGATTCATACGGGATTATCCATGTATTGTGCCTCGGATAAACACCTGGTTAGAGAATGTCCTCTAGCCCCTCCTCGGCGTTCGGGAAACGCCAGCTCCCGATCCTAGATGGAGCAAGGCTTCGGGAGAGAGATGTTTGCTCCTCGTCTATTCCATCCTTGAACTCTCCTGGACAAAACAGCCTAGTGATTCTACAGGCCTTCCTATCGCCATCCAAGAATAAAACCTACTCTATTTTGGCCCTGGTAGACTGTGGAGCTATGGGAGTATTCATTGATCAAGATTGGGTTTTTAGTCACCACATTCCATACGAGACACGAAGTACCATGCAACCGGTGGAAGCGATCAATGGAAGACCCCTCACTTCAGGACCCATAAGCCTGCAGACTAAAGAGATCCAGCTTTCAATAAACCATCACCAAGAGGTGATCAGATTTGACATCATTAAGTCGGCTCATTACCCCATGGTACTGGGTATGACCAGGTTACAGAAACATAATCCTTATATCAACTGGGCAGCAGGATCCTTGTTTCTCGGCTCTGAGTTTTGTATGTCTCACTGTCTATTCCTGGATTCCTCCTTGACACCTTACAAAGAACCATCAATAGATCAGCAAGTACCACTCATGGTTTCCAATATCATACAGGTCCCAAAGGCCTATCAGGGTTATGCTGATGTGTTTTCAACTTCCATAGTTTAGGCTCTACCCCCTCACAGATCTGAAGACTGCACCATAGACACAGAGCCTTCAGCAGTGATTCCCTTTGGGAGGATGTTCATCCTATCCGAACCTGACAAAAAGGCCCTCCGAGAATACTTGGATACCAACCTTGAAAATGGCACCATAAAACCATCGAAATCCCCAGCTGGAGCCTCGTTGTTCTTTGTTCCCAAGAAGGACACCAAGGAACTTAGACCTTGCCTCGATTATCGTGGATTAAATCAATGCACCCTCAAGGACTGTTACCCCTTACCCTTGATGTCGGATATCCTGGAAGCGGTGAGAGGAGCTGTAATCTTCACGAAACTGGATCTCAGGGGTGCCTATCATCTGATTTGTATCAGGGAAGGAGACGAATGGAAAACAGCCTTTAGAACACCCTTTGGACACTTCGAATATCTGGTCATGCCCTTTGGACTTGCTAATGCCACCGCAGTCTTTCAATGTTTCATGGATAAGGGGTTCTCTGACATGCTGTTCCTCTTCGTCATCGTCTACCTGGACGATATCTTGATCTACTCCAAGGACCTTCTAAAGCATGAAGAGCATGTAAAGGCAGTCTTACAATGACTACGTGAACACAGACTCCTAGCCAAACCTGAGAAATGCCTGTTTCACGTTACTTCTGTTCATTACCTAGGATTTGTCCTTAGCCCAGAAGGAATTGGTATGGATCATTCGAAGGTAAAGGCCATACTATCTTGGCTGGCTCCCACTTCCGTGAAACAAGTTCAATCCTTCCTGGGGCTTGCCAATTTCTACCGGAAGTTCATACCCACCTTTTCTGAGATTGTTCAACTGATCATTGCTCTATTGAAGAAAGACACTCCCTTTCTCTGGTCTGCACCTCAAGACAAGGCATTCCAACGTTTAAAGACAGAGTTTACTCAAGCCCCCATCCTGGCCCAACCCGAACATTAATCGGCCATTCCTAGTGGAGACGGATGCCTCTAACGCAATAGGAGCAGTGTTGAAGCAAGAATTTGAGGACAAATTGGAACACCCCATTGCTTACCTTTCACGTACTCTGACTCCCAGTGAGACACATTATTCCGTCTTGGAAAAGGAACTGTTAGCCATCTGCCAAGCCTTCACATTATGGCGACATCTACTCCTGGGAGCTAGACATCCAGTCCAGGTCCGCATGGACCATCGGAATCTTCAAGTTCTACAATCCTTGGAGTGTAGGAACAGTCGTCAGGCCCGTTGGGCCTTCTTCTTTGCCCAGTACCAGTTCCACATCAGTCATGTCCCTGGATCACCAAACATAATTGCCAAAGATACCATCTCATATCTCGACGTCCTGACTACGAAACAATTGAAGATCGGGCCTATCCTAAAATGTTTCTCCACACGATTTTTGTAGCTCAAGCAGTCAGTCTTCTGGAAGAAGTTCAGATGCAAACCCAATCCTCTGAGCTCTGGAAGGATATTTGAAGGAAGAATCAATGGAATCTGAGAACCAAGGACGGATATTTGTTCAAGGATAATGCTCTAGTCATCCCCATACAGAAATTACAACAAAAGATAATAAACCTCTGCCACGATACCCTTCACTCCGGACATCGTGGCATCACCAACACCCTCCGTCTTATACAAAGACAATTTTGGTGGCCTAGAATGAAGACTGACGTACAACTG
Source organism: Ambystoma mexicanum (assembly GCF_040938575.1). NCBI lineage: Eukaryota > Metazoa > Chordata > Amphibia > Caudata > Ambystomatidae > Ambystoma > Ambystoma mexicanum. The sequence continues at coordinate 346,256,116 of NC_090923.1, read as the reverse complement.
TACATCCAAGCCTGTTCTAACTGCCACCTTCCAGGGGATACACAACTATCATGGTCACCATTGACTTGTTCACTCATATGGCTCATTTTACACCCCTGTATAAAATACCATCCTCATCAGAACTCGCTGGAATCTTCCTGGAACACATTTTCTGCCTTCATGGACTTCCATCCCAGATCATATCAGACCGAGGACCCCAATACGTCTCACAATTCTGGAAACATCTCTTTCGCATTCTAGGAATCCAACACGCTCTCTCATCAGGTTATCATCCACAAACCAACGGAGCTACGGAACGTGTAAACCAGACCCTGGAACAATACCTTTGTTGTTTCGCCACCAAGGTGCAGGATGACTGGTCGCTCCTTATACCCATGGCTGAATTCGCCTACAACAATTCCGATCACTCAGCAGTTAAGACCAGCCCCTTTTATTGCAGTCAAGGATTCCATCCATCAGTTTTACCCTCTGTTCTTCCACATCCCACACCAGTACCTACCGTCGACTCCTAGATTGAAACACTCATCAACATACACAAGGAAGCCAAAGAACACTTAGAGAAGGCCAGAATACATACTAAGCGATATGCGGATACCAAAAGAAGACCGGGGCCTTCTTATGCAGTTGGTGATCAAGTCTGGTTGTCCTCGAAACTACTACCCCGACATTTACGGCCAAACAAATTGGCCCCCGGTACTATGGTCCATTTTCCATCAAGGAAATCATAAATCCAGTCTCATACCGGCTCAAGCTACCAGACTCCTGGAAGAAAATTCACCCAGTTTTTCACACTTCTTTATTAAAACCCTCCATCCGATCCTCCCGGAAATCCTGCAGACCCACTCCTGTGGTGGTGGACGAACAACTGGAATATGAAGTGTCCGGAATATGTGACTCCAGGTATAAACAGGGTCAGCTTCAATACTTGGTTAAATGGAAAGGATATCCTCCTAGTGAAAGAACCTGGGAACCAATTTCTAATCTGAATACCCCTCGATTGCTCAGAAGATACCATCTCTTACACCCAGGCAAACCTGGTGGAACAGGTTTTCGGAGGAGGCATGCTGTCATGACCCACAGAACGCGCCCCTTTTGGTCTTCATGGTCCTTATCACAGCGCGGCTTGCACTCCTTGGTACTTCCAACATGGCCGTCTAACGTGAAACGCCTTCCTCGGTCTTCACGTCGGATGTAGCGTATCTACAAATAGACCACGGCCCCGCGCGTCTAAATGCTGTTGCAAGTAGCGACTAGACGTGTGCTCCGTAGTTCGCAGAACTGTTATCCTGGTTCCTGGACCTTCTAATTCTATTCCCTTACCCCTCTTCCTTCTTCCTTGCTTCCTGGACCCGTGTGCCGTGCTTGCGCACCTTCTTCGTTTCCTGGATCCCCAGAGTATCTGAATCCTGGAACTCTGAACGCACGCTGGAGCCAGAAGAGGCTCACATGGGCTTATACAAGACCAGGTCTGTGCGTAATAAGACACCGCCCAAGAAATCCTGCAAGGATCGCTCTCAGGTGAGAAAGGGGGAATTCCGTGACAGAAGCCGGCTTTCATTTGTGCTCCGTCCAGGGTAGGCGGTCGCTCAGCAATCCTCTGAGCCCAACCCTGATTGTAGCAGTGATTCCAGTGCGCACGGACAGTGGCGAAGTATTTGTACATTTTGGTGCCAGACTGAAGCCAGTGAGTCCGCGGGGCCTGCTGCTACAGGCTTCGTCGAGCTGCTGCGGCTGACAACGTGGGGCTGATCTGTGGTTTTTGAGTTTGATTTTTACTTTTAAACCCAAGTCTGTTCCTTATAGTGATCTTTAAAGGAACATCACAAAGATTAGTCAACAGACTTGATTGAAAAGGGAAGACAGTTCTTTTAAACAGTTATGATTCACAGATTACCTTTCACTGTGTCTTTGGGAGTTAGGGAGGTCTTTACAAGCTTCCGAGGTTTTGGGAGAGAGAGGGTGCCCGGCGGTGACACTTGCACATCTCTGCTGCCCAGCGAGATGCTACACTGCTCGCTGGCGAGCGCCCGCTTGACCCTTGGTGCATGATAGTGTTGTGTGCCCCTCCTTCCCACTGGGGATTCGCCTGCAGAGTGCTGTGACTCCCAGCTCGGTGCCTGTCCCCTTATTGAGGCGCGGGGTGCGAGGAACCCTGCAGAACTGACAAAGTGGCAAACAGGCATCTCGCTGGACTGCTGAGGGAAAAAAAGGAAAAATAAATATATATATAACAGTTTTGCATTTTGTTAAATGGATGGTGCAACTGTGGTCTAGCAAAAGCCGTGCATTTAACACTCTGCCTGAGTTAAGCTAACTGGACATGCGCCGCCAGGGGAGTGCTGGGGCCGGCTTTTGGAGCTGCGCGGGTAACAGTGGCCCTGTTAGGCGCCCCATCATTGTACGTATCCTGAACTACAGGGATCAGGACATGATACTAGGACAAGCCAGAGACTTGAAAGAACGCCACCTAGACTCGCACAGCATCCACATTTAGCCAGACTTTACAGTTGCGGTGAAGCAGAAACGACACACTTTTTTTGGGGTCAAGAAACTGCTGCATGAAACAAACATACCGTACGCCAAGCTATTCCCGGCAAGGCTCAAATTCCAGCATAACAAGTCCTACTTCTTCACAGTCCCCGAGGAAGCTACATCCTTTATTAAATCCCAGATACCAATGGGCGGGTCTCGACCTGAGTGGTCTGGGGCCCCTCATTGAATTCAGGGAAAGCAGCTAGAGACATCTGAATACTAGCTATGTATGTATCCATGGAAATGTTAGCTTAAATGGGCTAGTTATATTGCATCCTGTTATTGTCATCACGAAATGCGGGCGCCCGCTCTGGCCAGCGACAGCTGTCCCCCTTTGAAAGAGCACATGCTGCAGTGCTGGTTCAGTGGTGGGCAATGGTGATCAAGGGTTGGGTGAGGTTTTTGGTTCCGGGGAAGGGTTGACATTTCCCTAGTTGGGAGTGAGGGAGGGGGTATTGTTTTTCGGTTGGGCTGAATATTATAAAAAAACGCCTTGGTAGGCAGAAAACTGTTACTGGACGAATGCACTCAGATCATGGGGGGCTCATAGACATCGCTGGGCAGCCATTGATTTACTTGGTTCTGTTAAAGGAGTGACATGGCAGCAGTCAACATGATGAGCTGGAATGTCCGGGGGCTCAGCAACTACACTAAGGCCAGGAAAATAGTGTTGTATGCTGTTAGGCACAAAGTTAACGTATTATTTCTCTAAGAGACCCATGCCACAGCCTCAGTCTGTAGTCGAGTGGCCACATACTGGTATACTGGTGGGGCAATAGGTTCTTCACCTTCGTCTCTACCAAATCCAGGGGAGTTCTCACCTAGGTCCACAAAGCGCTCAAATTTACATTGAAGGGAACACATATCGATCCTGACGGCAGATACAGTATCATACATCATTGAGGGAACAGAGTTGCTACTGGTCAATACTTACGGCCCAAACATTGACACCCCCACTTTTATGGGGAGATAGCAGGTCTTCTATTTACATACCCCAGGGTCCCCACAATATGGGGAGGAGATATTAATACCATTCTTGACCAGCGCATGAATAGAGCAGGGAAGGCCCCCAAACACCCTTCTAAAGCATCTCAAACCCTAGAACGACAATTAAACACACTTGAGGTGCATGGCATATGGAGTACACTTCATCCTAGGGACTGCAAGTTCACATTCTACTCCTTGGTGCATGATTGGCGTCCCGCATTGACATGTCCCTGGTCTCACGGCAGCTCCGGGGAGAGTTAAGGCAGCAGGCATACTTCCATGCACACTATCTGACCATTTGCTTGAAACGCTAGAGCTCACACTGGGGGGGGGGGGCGGACCCCAAACCGCACCACTTGGAGATTTAAGTCAGAAGCGCTCCAGGACATTGCGTTTAAAGTGGATATAGATAGTGACATGCGCACATACTTTGCACATAACATCCCTGACATCACGTCGTATAGCACCCTGTGGCAAGCATTCTAAGTATATATATCTGGGAGGTGGCTATCCCCAGAGAGTGCTGAGCCAAGCTTAAGGACCTGGAAAATAGATACGCCGCTGCACCCAGTCCCGCCCGCCTTGCTGACATGCGCACTGCCTTAGATTCATTCAGAGAGCATGCACAATGCAAAGTCCGGTATTTCGCAAAAACCAGCAGCAGCTGGGAAATATGGGGACGGGGACAGTCCGGGTAGAACACTCGCCCGATGCACATTTTGCTGGGATCGACGCAAATCGACGGCATACTAGACCCACAAGGAAATAGTGAATTTATAGACCAAGAGATACTGGGGGTCTTCCGTCAGTTCTATGGCACACTTGACAGTGCTGCACCGTTGAAGGGCGAGCAGGTCATACACTCCCTACTGGCGGATGTTCCAATATCCAGGCTATACGCAGTGGCCAGAGATCAGATTAATACACCGTTTACCATTTAAGAGATAATACAGGTCATTAAAGGCCTCCCCGAGGGCAAGGCACCGGGCCCAGATGGGCCCACGGCGTAATTCTACTTGGCATACGATGCATTGTTGGTGCCTGTGAAAAACCTGAAGGTGTCTCACCCGCTAGTCTCCGGGGATCTGTCATCCAGGTGGCCAGGACACGGCCATCGCTTTTGGATCCAGTTCCTGTGGGTGGACTAGTGCAGGAGGATCACCTGGATGAGGGGTCATTGGGGAGTGGAAGTGGGACACCGGAGGTTGAGATGTGGTATCCCCTTCCCAATAACACCTTTTCCCCATCCTACCAGGTAGTATACCTAGGAATTCAACACCCCGACCCCCTTTCCCGAGACAAACACTTTCTCATGGACAGGTCACCATGAGCGACAATGGACTAACACCCGAGCCTTATATCTGACATGTCTTAACACCAGGGTCAGGCAGATTCAGGCAATTACTGATAATTGCACACACCTGACTTCCATCCCACTTCCCCACATGGATAAAAGGCAAAACACACGAGGAAACACGAGCCAGCTCAGTCACCGCCAGCAGTGAATACTCGGATGGGGGATATGGTGGTAGGTGGTGCACACAGTATGTGCCTTGTGGCATAGCTCTGCAGGGCCCCCAGACAATATATTCAGTCAGTGGTGGCCACTCAATCCACCACCAAGTGAGGTCCAAAGCCAAAGATAGTTTGGAGGAATGCCTGGATTTGAACAGAGGTCCCCAGGGGACCGGCATGGCTTGAGGAGCGCTGGGGACATCTGACAGACGTGGTGGCCCTGACATGTTTGGCAGAGAGCCCTGATCTGAACAGTGGGCCCCTGAGGTGAGGACCAGGCCTGGGAACACAGTGCTTGCGCACAGATTAAGTGCGGGCGGGGGTTGCCAACAACATTGGAAGGTGTAGGTCGTCCGTGTGGAAGATCATTGAGTACGACAGTTTGTTATCTTGCAGCCTACGCTTGACCCCTGCAAAGGATCTCCTTTGTGCCTGGACCGCTGGATCGGGATAGATTTGAATGGTGTTGCTGTTGAACTGGAGGTCTCCCTTCACTCTGGCGAGTTGCAGAATTGTATCCCGGTCCTTATAATTAAGCAGTGTGGCGATGATTGGTCGTGGGGATGCTCCTGAAATGGGTCTGGTGTTTGGTATTCTATGAGCTCTTTCCACCACAAATGGTCTAGAAAGCGCCTCGATTCCGAAGGGTTCGGTGCAAAGTGTTTCCACTTAGTCTTCCATTTTTACTTGTAGTTGTTGCTCCCTAACTCCGACCAGTCTGATGTTATCTTTCGAGAGCGTCCCTCCAAATCTTCGTTCTTTGCACTTACCACCTTCATCTGGCCCTCCAGTGTGGAGACCCTGGCCATTAGTGAGGTCGAGTTATCGTCCAGGTCAGAGACTCTTTGTGCAACTGTATCAAATCTATCTTCATGCTTGTCAAGACGGTGTTGTGGCCGGTCCTCTTTGGAGGATAGGGTGTCAATTGTACAGTCCAGGTTGCCTATTCCGGATTTCAGTTCAAGTAGAATCTCCCTGATGTCAAATGGTTGAAGGAGTTGGGAGGGGTCTTCTTCTTGGTGTTCGGTTCGTATTGGAGAGCCTGGTCTGCTATTTGGTTTAGGTGTCTTGGAGGAGGGTCCTTCCCTCACCTGCCTTTTAATTAGGGATATGCCAACCCGTCCCTGGAACCAAAAACAACACCCACCCTTTGACCCCCTAAATCCCCACCCAACCAACACCACAAAATGTGCTTTTGCAAAGGGGGACAGCTGCCGCTGGCCAGAGTGGGTGCCTGCATTGCGTGATGACAATAACAGGATGCAATATAACAAGCCATGTAAGGTAACATTACCATGGACACATACATAGCTACTATTGAGATGTCTGTAGCTGCTTTACCTGAATTCAGTCAGGGGCCCCTGACCTCTAAGGCCGAGACCTGCCCATCGGAATCTGGGATTCAATAAAGGATACAGCTTCCTTGGGGACCGTGAAGAAGTAGGATTAGTGATTATGCTGGAATTTCAGCCTCGCCGGGAACAGCATAGTGCATGGTATGCTCCTTTCATGCAGCAGTTTCATGATCCCCAAAAAGGTGCATTATTTCTGCTGCACCGCAACTGTAAAGTTCGGGTAAATGTGGATGTTGTGCGAGTCCAGGCAGAGTTCTTTCAAGTCTCTAGCTTGCCGTAATATCATGTCCCGATCCCTGTAGTTCAGGATATGTGCGATGATGGGGCACGGGTGGCGGTTGGGCTGAATGTTGTAAAAAAACACCTTGGCAGGCTGAAGACTGTTACTTGACACATACACTCAGATAATGGGGGCCCATAGATATCTCTGGGCAGCCGTTGATTTACTTGGTTCTGTCCAAGGAGCGACATGGCAGCAGTTAACATGATGCGCTGGAATGTCCGGGGCTCAGCAACTACACTAAGGCCAGGAAAATAGTGTTATATGCTGTTAGGCACAAAGTTCACATATTATTTCTCCAAGAGACACATGCCACAGCCTCGGTCTGTAGTGGAGTGGCCACATACTCGTGGGGCAGTTGGTTCTTCACCTCCTTCTCTACCAAATCCAGGGGAGTCTTCACCTTGGTCCACAAATCGCTCAAATTTACATTGAAGGGAACACATATCGATCCTGATGGCAGATACGTTATCATACACTGCATCCTTGAGGGAACAGAGTTGCTACTGGTCAATACTTACAAAAACATTGACGCCCCTACTTTTTATGAGGAGATAGCGGCTCGGGGTGCCCACAAAATTGTGGAGATAGGAATACCATTCTTGATTAGTGCATGGATAGAAAGGGGCAGGCCCCCAGGCTCCCTTCCAAAGTATCTCAAACCCTAGAACGCCAATTAGACACACCATCCCCCACTCCACGGCCTCCTCAAAAGGGAGAGGCCCCAGGACACCGTAAAGGGGGCACCCCCCACATCCATGGGCTCACGCCAGGCTGTGTCCACCTCCTCCCCACTGCGGTGTCCCATGTTGCCCCCCGTGCCCTGGGAGATCAGGGGTGGGAGAGAGACCACTCACTGTTCACCTGCCACAGTTTCTCCTCTCCCTGCTGCCTCCCTCACGCCAGGTGGCTTAGAGTGCCACCATCCACACCTCGCCCGGATGCCAAACGGTCCCTCTGGGCGGCCCGGATCACCTCAGCAGCTTCACTGTGCGCCGGAGCATTCCTCTCCAAGGGCCCCAGCGCAGAGGGCTGTACACATGAGTGTCTCTCCCCTGAACCAGGCACGTCCAGTGCGTTTCTCCTCAGGGACCATCCACTCCAGGACCATGCAGTCTGTCCACACAAGGCTCACCGAGTCCCCGCTCCTCAATCGCCACTGCTCCTACGCGGGCGGGTTGCACCTTCTCTGGTCCTACGATGGTGCTAGGCTGTAGTCAGGCCCCCAGGGGGCAGTCTGCATGCAAGTCTTTCCTCTTCCCCCCGTGTCCGGGCTGCGAGCCGTAATCCTCAAGACGTGTGTCTCTATGGTGTGCGGAAAGGCAGCCCACGGCACGTTGGGTCTCCTTCCTCTACCCGTCTCTGTCGCAGGGCAGGCCAGAACTCTCCTCTCCTCCTACCTAGTCGGTGTGGGGAGGTCCGATCGGTCCACCTGCAGGATCCGGGTTGCCACTCCACTGTCGGATGGCTCACGCGTCCCCACGCGGGCTCCGCTGCTGCACGGAGGTGTCCCAAGCTATAGGATGTGGGCCACCTCCGTTCACCTTTCTGGGTTCTCCTGGGTCAGCATGGGCTCCCCGGTACAGGAGAGCAGTTTGGCTGTGTTGCCGGTGCTGCTTATCACAATATCACTTCAACTTCTCCAAGGCTGGGGACGGAGCACAGAGCTCAGGCGGCCATTTTGCCTGCGCCCCCTGGTGGCCTCCATACACCACTTCTTTGATGGCTAGTGCCTCTTTTATTTCTTGTCAACTGCAGGGAAAACGGGAGAGGCCTGAAGCAAGATGAGAAAACAACAATCCAGAAGTAAATAAGGACTTTTTGACACCATCACAATTGTACCGAGCGGATAAGGTTTTGCTGAGGAATTTCACAAGACAGTGGTTCAAGCCACGTTTTACGGGACCTTAAACAGTGGAACTGGTAACTGATTGAGCAGTGAAATTAGAATGGAAAAATACTTGACACTGGTTTATAGTCATAATTTCGACAACAAAAATGTCGAAAGTCAAAATATCGAAAAAAAAAATGTCGAAAAAAAAAATGTCGACTTTTTTTTTCAATGCATTTTTTTTTTAAAGGGGGGGGTTCCCCCCAACCCCCCTTTTTTAATTTTAATTTTAATTTTTCCCTTTTTTTTTAACTCCCGAACCCCTAAAATAAATATATAATTAAAAAAAACGAAAGTCAACATTTTTTTTTTCGACATTTTTTTTTCGACATTTTTGTCTGTCGACATTTTTTTTTCGAAATTATGACCACCCACCCTTGAGACACTACCTGGGGACATCAAGCCCTGCAAAGCATTAACCTCTCCTAGCACTAACAACGAAGGTGCCAACGATCCACAAGCAGAAGAAGAAAACAATTGCTTCGAAGCATTACAACCCAGCAGAGGCCAACCTATGATTACTCGCTCCAGAGCAAGAGAGATAGGGAAAGGACTTCCAACGCATCTAGAGGGAGGGCACACTATCTGTTTGTTATTATTCTTTCCGCACACTGACGGAATTCATCGTGAAAGTGTGACTGGTATTATTGCATTGTTAGTATTGCATTGGCCCATGCTTCCCCTTGATCCTCATCCCGAGACCTTCCAAGGCCAATTTGTCCAATTTGTTAGGAGATCCAACAGCGCAGGAAGGCGCCATCCTATTGTGTTTTTTTGTGTTTTCATAGCTTACCTAGCCCAAGTATACCCACACCTAGAGCTAGGAACCCCATCTGTGCTTGCAGTACTTCGAAATCCTAGAATAAGCACAGTTTGGGAACAACTATTCCTTCTTGTAATGACCCAACATGAAGTTCGCAGTGCTTGAATTAATAAGATACTAATAAAATGACGTCTCTTTTAGCGCTTTTCAGGCGGGCAACAAACTTCTTCAGGACTACACAGGAGTTCAAAGAGGTGTAAGTGATGGAGGGCATTATTAAAAGAATGCTTATTGTTTTCTGTGTCTTATTCTCATGTAGTATTTTTGCCCGCATATTTTGGCAAATGATATGTTGCTAGTAATACTGCTGTGACCTCTACTAACACAACAGCAGGTGGAACGACCATGTCAGTTGGAAAGGTAAGCACTGTAAGTACAGTAAAGAGAGGCAGATGCAGTGCTGATGCAGACATGGGGGGTGGATCTCTATCTCACTGATACTGCTAGGTGTCTAATGACATGTGGTACATGCGCAAGAATAAAGAAGGTAAAGAAACCACAGGGGAGAGCTGCTATGTCTGCTCACTAATCCCCTATGCAATGAGTGCCTAAGAAAGTTTGTAGCAGCTGAAATACCAGCAGTAAACGCACGAGGAAGATTCCAAGGGAGAACAGCAACATTGCGATGGATGTCCAAGGCAACATTCCCATATGAAGATATTTATATAAAGACACTTGAAATGATGGACGAGTACTGGAAAAAAGACCAGGCTATACAATACATAACTGACGGCCCACAGAAAGGAGAGACAAAAACGATAACACTGAAAGAATTGCCATGTCCTAAGAAGTGACCCAAGGAAGTAGGAGAACCAGGATGTTGGGAACGACCACAGATGCTTGTGTATGACCAAGTGTGCACAGCTGCAGGATGGAAGGAGGCAGTAGTAGGCAGTAGAGCACACACGCTCCTACAAGCTCCGGTAAACACAGGACAAGCAGAAAATGATAAATGCCTGAAAGAATGGGATGCAAGTACAAAGTTACGGACCTGGGTGTACAATGAAGCTGCACCAATGCCCATAATACAACTGAAGAAAGCAGCATTGTGTTTCCAGAATGATGGTGCAGTAAAGGCTGGAGAAAACAAAGAGTGCAAGTACACAGAAAAGCATCCAAGCATGAAGGTTGGGACGGCAGTACTAATGGATCATTAATAGGGCGTGCTGATCCAAGGCTCATGAGAAGCTGCCACACAACTGGAGAGGAGTATGTTCCTTGGTGCACATCAATACACCAGCACTAGCAGTGCCACAGCAAGACATCAAAACAGAAGACTTCCCTAAAATGGACAATACGAGAAGAAAGAAGAGGTCAGTAGACGTTATCAGCATCAGAAGCATCTCTGGACGACTTACCACCTGAGCGCTGATTATTCAGTAGAACTGAGATGTTGTTTGCATCAGTAGTTCCAGCTTTACAGACATACGCAAATGCAAAATGGCTCCAGATTACGAGATGGGAGCTGATGCAGACCATAAACTCAACTGTAAATGGAATGGGAACACCATTGATAACGGTGCCGGTGCTTGAGTGATTGTTCTGCCGGTAGTGGCCTGAACTACTGGCAGGTCAGGCCTGCCATTAGTTCACAGCCCCTACCGGCAGACTTGGAGTGAGCCGGTCTGGAAAAGGTACCGGTGACGTTGTTACTGGCACCTTATTTCCGCACTGACTCACTTCTAATGAGTTCTAAGGTCTTAGACATATCAGGTCCATTGACAAAAATTTTGAATTATCCGAAGAAGCTATGGCAACTGAGGGATCCATAGATCCAGTCCCGCTGAAAGAATGGGCCTAAAGAGCAATATGTTTCCTAGGCAATGCCAATTCGGCAATTGAGGCTGAACATAGGAAGGGGATCTGTGGCGAGCCAGAAGAAGGAGTTGTATGCAACTTGGACATTTGTATATTGTTTATTTGCCAAAAGTAATAAAAAGCCTATATTGCCCTATTGCCATGGGTTTTACCCTGCTTAACCAAACTAACTAAAGGTGCTCATCAGTATATTATATTATGTTGATTTATACTGTGCACCAATGTCCAAAACAAAACGTCCTCTGTCCAACAATCTAATCCTATCTGGCCCTACCACTTAGAACAAACAACTAAATAAGGTAGCTACCCGTTAGCCGGGCCTCTCGGTTTTCCATCAGGGTTTCCAAGCCACAATAGTTCCAAAATGTGGTATAAAGTCTGTATTATTCATTCACCTGGATGCGGTAACCTTCACCGATGAGCTTCTATAGTTCTTGATATGTGCTTAAACCTTTTACTTCTGAGGTTTTCTCTTCCTCTGTTGGGGTATCCTATACCCTTTTACTTTACTTCATAACGCTTTTCCTGCGGTCTATTCTCTGGTCTTTGCTTCAAATGGCTTCGAGTTTTATAACTGGTGCTTGGGCTTAACTGAACAGTTTTATCAAAGGCTGTCATCAATTAATGGCAGTATTCATTTTAAGTTACATTAGCCAGCTCTTTTGTACTCTCCTATTACAACGCTTCCTGCTTTCTTTGGGCTTCAGCCTCAGTATTGCAGTTCCTTTGGTAAAGTTCACACAGTTCGCATTGGCCTCACCTTGTCAGAATCACCCGGGTACCTTCCGTTAGCGTGGGTTGATTCACAGGGTTCAGCGTTGGGACGCATTCGCTTTGACTTTTCTCTGCCTCTGGTTTCTTGCTTCGCTTCCAGGCTTGCATTCAATGAAGATTTGCCAATGGGAGAGTTTGTTCCTCCAACTTGTTTCAGGTCTCGGCCTCATTAGTCAGGTCCCCGACCCACCACGTTGTTCTCGTCATCAAGACATCACTTAGGACGGTCCCGTGGATCCCATCCGTACAGAGCTTGCTCCACTGTGTACAATGCTAGGTCTCCGGTGTACTAGTTCAGCGTTGTCTTCCTTGCCGGTTTTCACTGGCACTGTGACTGCACATTGCTCAATACCTCCAATGCGTGTGTATGTCGCATGGCGTCCCCTGTGTATGCTTCTCTCTCTGCTTCCATGATTCGCTCGTTCCTTTTACAGGCTGTTCTGCATTTCACACAACTTTATGTCTCTCTTCAGGTGGCGTACTCTGTCCAGCGGTACCTGAACCCAATAGAAGGGAAACCACGTTACTGGTGTTTACAGGCAGTGCTATGTATGCAGATAGTTTTGCTGGCATAGGGAGTTCCGCAAGGGAACAGGAGTCCTTGTCTCCTAGAGGGAAGTCACTCCCATTGGGGTCCCATTTGCGCAGACCCTTAGGGAGAGTCTTGTGGAGCGGGCTCAACTCCCTGGCCTCAAAGGGGGTGGCTCTCCCCTGGGAAGAAGGGATGAATACTGTCGATTTGTCACATATCCTACTAGCACTTGATCCCAAACTTGCAGATCTTGCCTATAGGGAACCTGGCGTGGAAGCAGGATTTAAGCTATTTGAAAATCGTTTTCTTAAAGACATTTCCATGTAAGTGGAGCTGTATACCTCATTAGATAAGGCTCAAGCCTAACTGAAAAGAGTTTTTGGAGGTTGTGTTTTTGGACATGCCGGAAAAGGAAGAGGTCACTTACCAGGCCGCCCGTTAAGAGGACCTCAAGGACAAATACATCTTGCCCAACATATCCAAGACGTTTTACCTCCAGTATGGAAGTGTCTGGCGTACCAGCCCCAAGAACAACTTGGTTACCAATGACAAAGGTTTAATAGAGGTAAGTCCTCTTTTGTCCGTCAACATTCTTTCCACAGAAAGCTAGGGGGCAGGTTGGCAAACATTTTCCATTCTTAGTTCAATGTCACTTGAGAACCATTGATTCTGCAAATTATCTAGGGTTTTCACATTCTATTCTACACAACACCAATTCAGACTTGTCATCCCAATCCAATTTTATTTTCCCAAGAAAGTACATATTTCCTGAATCAGGAGATAAAAGACCCATTATTAAAAGGCGCCATTGAACAGGTACGCATGAATACTCCAGGTTTTCTCAGCAACATTTTTCTAGTCAAGAAAAAGCTGGAAGGTTCCCGTCCGGTGATCAACCTAAAGGAGTTCAACAGGGTCCTACAGTACAATCACTTCAAAATGGAGGGCATTCACCTGTTGAGAGATAATCTGCTTCCAGGGGATTGGACATCCAGGTTAGATCTCAAAGATGCTTATCTGACCATACCTATTCATGGTCCCCATGAGAATGATCTTCGATTTCTTTGGGGCAACAAGAATTGGAGATTTTTGGCTCTTCCATTCGGTCTGTCATCAGCTCCTTGATGTTTCACCAAGGTGATGAAACCGTTGATAACAGCTTTCAGAGTGAGGGGGTTCATTATTTACCTGGATGACATTTTACTGATGTCACAATCCAAAACACTAGCATCCCAGCATCTGCAAATCACCATAAATCTCATTCAACAATCAGGGTTCATTATCAATTGGAAGAAACCTCAGGTCAGACCCCAGCAGATAAGAGTTCTTGGGTTTCCAGATAGACACAATACAAACCTCACTACAACTTCCCCTCTCCAATATCAAGTCCATCAAAAAAGATATCAAATCAATTCTGAAAGCTCACATAATATCTCTACGATCATTATCCCGGATTGTGGGTTTATTATCAGCATCGATTCAAGACATTTTTCTGGTTCCTTTGCATTACCGAGCCTTGCCAAGATTGAAAGCCTTACACCTCAGAAAAGGTCTCAGTTACACAGACAAGTTCCAACTCTCATCAGAAGCCAGGACGAAGTTACATTGGTGGTTATAACACATGCAGGCATTGTAAGGAACTCATGGTGGCAACAGTAAAGACAGACACAAGTGATCACAGTTCAAGGATGTTCTGTATGCAGGTTGGAAAAAACACCTAATCTAAACCTAAATCTAAGATGGGAACAAGCGTCGACCATCAAATGAAAAATAAGGCAGTCCTAGTGGCGTTGTGTGAAATACTAAGAAACCTATTGCCAAACCTCATGGAGACAATGTATGATATCTCGGAGGGAGGGCATCAGGTTTCCCGGATATATGAACTATTAATGTCCAGGGTGGGGAAGGAGGTGATCCAGCTGAGACGAGAGTGGGAGGAGGATGCAGGGAACCCATGCAAGACGGGCAATGGGAAAGAGTACAGGGATACCATAAGAAAGTGTCCAGGAATGCTAGATTACAACAGATCCAGCTATACGTAACCCACAGAGCGTACATGACCCCCCAAAAGATAGCTCAATTTCAAAACACAGATACACAAATGTGCCCCAAATGCGGAGAAGTGAATGCGGGGATGGCGCACATGTTTTGGGCATGCCCAGAGATTCGGAAATTCTGGGGAGAGGTTACCCACCATTTCACCGAGAAAGGTATTAAACTAGACGTAGAATCGGTGTGGGCATGCATGGTGGGAGGATTCACTAGACCATGCAAAATGAGACATATATGCAAACTTAGGGACTTGGCTTACATCCTAGCCAAACGCAGAATAGCTATGGGGTGGAAAGCGAGCCAGAGTCCTTGTCACTTCAACTTAAAGTTCTGTTCACACAGTAGTGGCGCGATTACGATCCACCCCTGGGTCTTCCTCTTCTAGCCATTGACCTTTCTCAATTCTTAGCCACAGTTCATGTTGGGAGACAGTTTAGACCCTTGGTCCCCCTCTTCCGGGCCCCAACCCCTCACGTATCGTATTCCACAAATTATATAACAGTTCTTTTCTCAATGAACTTTGGGTGATAGCTTCACCCCTGGATCTCACTCGTTCGGGCTCAGATCCCTCTTGACTGCCAGTACCCTTCTGCTGGGTTTACTATGGCTTTTCCACATATACATTGGGTGACGACTTCACCCCTGAGTCCCCCTCTTCCGGGTGCAGACTCTTCTCGAATCTCAGACTCCCTCCTCCGGGTTCACTACTGCCGTTTCAGTACTTTCAATATTGGTGGGATTCACTTCCCTTTTACTTTCACCATGCGTGATTCACTTCCCTTGTACTTCTTAATTGTTTGTAGTTCAAAGTCTTTGGATTGTACAAGGATTTTGCTTGACCTCCTGTATGACCACTTTGACCTGTGTTGGCGGTTCTCCTATGGCCTTCTGGTATCTGGGATTGACCAAGGTCTCTTGAGTTAGCACCCACGTGGTGCCAGTTACCTCTGCAGCTGGTCTTCCATTCACACATTTACAGTTCTTTGACCTTCTTTCAACTTGCGACTTTTATTCATCATAGCCTGGTTCTTATCGGTTCTCCCTTCGACTCGTTGGCTGTGATGAACCACTTACCTCTTCTCTTCACTGGAGTCAAGCCCAGTGCCACGCTCGCTTAAGCTTCCCTCACTCCTGCTTATCAGGGTCAGCACGCTCTGGGTAACGCTGGCATCTGCCGCAACACACCTTGTCTATTGGCCTCGGTCTTACAATTCCTTCTGAGGAGGGTTCGCAGGTTTGCGTGGTAAAGCGCAAGGTCGTGTCTCTCCTTGACAGCCTCTCGATATTTGTCGCCTTTCTCCTCCTCTTGAACTGGTGGGTGTGGATAGCCGTCTCATCGTGCTGTCTGCCTCGCTCATACTGTGCTCTCTGGCTCCACCTTTTATCCCTGTGGGGAAAGGAAAGGGTTGTCAGGTGTGTGAGATACTGATCAATTGCCTGATTCTGCCTGACTATTGTGTCGGGACATGTCAGGTAAACAGCTCAAGGGTTAGTCCTTTGGTTTTCATGTCGAGGAAAAGTGTTTGATACTCCAACCCCCACCGCCTTTTCTGACTCAAAGTGCCCTATTGGAAGAGGTGTTATAAGGAATTGCAACCCTCATGACAGGAGTGTTAACCTTGGAAGGGGGAGATTGGTACCGTTTGCGAAGTGAATGGGAATGATTGGGACTTTTATCATAAAATAAACAGGGGGGTTTGTGGATACGGTAGTGTTTTATCTGAGCAGGTTGGGAGTGTGGGAAATAATAATCAGGGACAGGAAGAAAAATGACTGGGAGTATTCAGGTAGGATATAGGAAAACAGAGGTTCTGAGAGAGGTAGTTTCACGGTGTAACTGGGTTTGGGCTCCTAGTTGGTTTACTAGAGGTGTAGGGGTGATTGGATTTTATCAAGGGAGTTTCTTTGGGTGGAAGGGAGGTAGAAGTGGAATAACCAAGGAAAACCTCAGAGACTTCGCCCCCCTCACCTTGCTCCTCGGTATAATACTGTGCCTCCCCTTGGAAATTCCCCCTAGCATAACTCGGTCTCCCTCACCCAAGTGTCCTTCCACACTGGTCCACCCCCAGGAACTGGATCCAACAGCGATGGCCGTGTCCTGGCCATCTGGATAAGCCGGATTCCTGGGCTCTACCTGGAAGAACACCTTCCATTTCTCACAGCATACAATGGCAAGGTGATCTTCACGATGACACCAGACCTAGTGATATAGTCTGCTGCTAGTCTCATAGCTTGCAGTGCTCACTGCGGGCCCCTATCCACGATGAGGAAATGTACTCCTCAGGAGTGGAAGCTTCACATAAATTGTGTATAACTTTTGGCAGGCTCCTTTGCACTTAAGAGCCTAGCAAAAGACAAAAGGCCTCATTACACGTTAGGCAGTAAGGGTTTACCGGTACCGGTAAGGGCACCGGTACCGGTAAACCCTTACTGCCTTACTACGAGTTCCCTTTGCGGGACCCGACCTTAACGGCTGGTTTTACCAGCCATTAAAGTAGGGTGCCGCAAAGGGACCTTGGAGCTAATTACAGTACCGCAATTTGCGGTACCGTAATTAGCGCCTTCCCCATTCCCATTATGCCCTATGGGGGCAAAAATGGGAATGGGGAAGTGCCTTGGTGAATGGGGAATTACCGCCCCGCTCACCTTGGAGTAGGGCGGTAATTCCGCCATCCACCAAGGCGGACATGGTAAAATACCGGCGGCAACCATGGCGCTAATAGCGCCATGGTTACCGCCTACCGTGTAATGAGGCCCAAAGTGAAGTGTTGCATTCTTCTGAGAATGGACATTTCAGAAGTACAATATATCAACAAGATGGGGGAGTCACCGCTCATGCATGTTAGCAGAAAAAGCTAAAGATTTGTGGCTTTTTTGCCTGGACAGAGAGATTATCCTCCAAGCAGAATACCTACATGGGTTGCACAACACAGTCGTAGACTGGAATTCAAGACACATGAAGGATTTCAGCGACTGGAAACTACATCTATCCGTTTTTCTGAAGATTCTCCGAATAGGGGACCTCTGGATGTAGATATTTTTGCATCCCTCCTAAACAATCAGCTTCCACAGTTCTTCAGCTGGAGACCAGACCGGAAGCATTAGTGCTAGATGCATTCCAACAAGACTGGTCCAAAATTCAGGGTTATGCGATTCCACCATTCATGATGTTCCCCAGACTGGTTTGACGGATGAGAATATAACAAACGATGGTAGTACTCATACCTCCTATATGGGTGTCTCAAGCTTGGCACTCAGCATTCCTAGAACTGTCAGTGGATTTCCCTCTCCTTCCCATGTTTCGCAAGGTCCTAGTGGATCCAGACAGAAACTGGTGATTCAATGATCACTTTATTTAGTGGCATGGACGATTCAGGGTGTCTTGGAATAATAAGGGACTTTTGGCATCGGCTTCTGCCGTCATCAGGCAATCTTAGTGCCCTGGAACTTCCAAGGGTTATTGAATGGCTTGGGGAACTTTAATTTATTTATTTATTTGGTTTTTATAATGCGCCTATGTACAATGTGAGCTTGGATTCTCTGGAGTGTGGACGACACCTGGATCCTGTTATGACGACTCCAATAGAGGTGGTAGATCAAAACAAAGCATTTATAACTATGAATCTATACAGATCAGCTATATCAGCTGGACATGTCCTCCTATATGGGCAAGCCATAGTTAATCACCATTTGATATGCCGTTTCTCAAAAGAAGTGAAAGTATCAAATGCCCCAGGTCCTAAGTATACTGTTTCAATCTTGTGTGCAATCTTTTCAATAATTTGCCTTCTAATAAATTGTTATCCTTGAAAAAAATTGGCTACCAAACTTGCAATGCTCCTATGCCTTATATCTTTTAGGAGGGTTTCAGATGTTAAAGCATTAGACATTACCAACTGATCTTTTTATCCATTTGGTGTATGTTTTATTGTCTCCAGAAGGGCAAAATGTGGTTCTACTACTATTAATTGCCCTTCTTTTCCAGAACAAGAAAAATTATGTTTTGTTAAATGTTTAAGACATTATTAATTAGCCACTGCCGGTCTCAGAACCAACAATCAATCACAGTTTCTCATTTCTTTCAAGAAACCCTTTAGGTCTATGGGGGTCATTCCGAGTTTGGAGGCAGCCATGGTGCTACCAGCACCATGGCTGCCTCCAAACCCGGGACCGGGTCCGGGTAGGCGGAATGGGGACTTTCCGGGTCATTCCAACCTTGGAGGACCCGGTAAGTCCCCATTCCGAAAACCATTCCTCATTCCCATTTGAGCCCCGATAGGGCTCAATGGGAAGGCGCTAATTACGGGCCCGCAAATAGCGGGCCCGTTATTAGCGCCCTGGTCCCCTAGTGGGACCCGCTAAGGACGTCTGGTCTGACCAGATGTTCTTTGCGGGACCCGCTAAGGGACCTCGGAATGCGGTGGTAGGGGTTTAACGGCACCGGCATCCTTACCGGTGCCGTTAAACCCCTACCACCCAACTCGGAATGATCCCCTATGTCTTCCCCTACACCATCCAGATGGGGCATGACCTTAGCTGGAAGTGATACTTCCATATTTGGAGCTCATTCTTTCCAGGGATCAATTGCTTCTGAATCTTTTTAAACAGGTAATTCCCTACAAAATTAATCTGAGATCAGCTGATTGGTCTAGCGATTCCACCTTTAAGGGCGTTGTATTTTAAACCGATCTTACATGCTTCCCATCCGGTGGTAAATGGGCTTTAAACGTGTAAAACTGCAGCTTCTGTGTCTTGACCTAAAATAGCAATTTTCTTAATAAGCAGTGTACGAAAATCCTAATTTTAATAAAGACAACGAAGGCATAGATTTTCCCACCTATTATGCTCCCTTCTCAACTGTGCTTATATCCTTACATATAGACAAACATTTTTGAGATCAGATGGAAGTTACATGACGTTTCATTCAGTGTGACAGCGGCAGTTCGTCGTCTCGTGAATAATGTTTACAGCAATCACAAAGAAGAGGAAGTATTATGGATACACCAACTATTTATACTCTGCTAATTATATTGTGATACACTTGAGACCATGTTGGTCACGTTCAGAATGCGTTACTCTGTTTTTTCTTTTAAAGTTAAATTGTTAATTTTTTGCTGGTGGCCGTCCAGCATGAAACTTTAATGCAAAATCTTTGCCTCTGTTGTCTTATTAAAATTCCAATTTTCATAAACAGCTTTTAAAGAAAATCGTTATTTAATGGCAATCAGAATGTGTTTACATTTGTAATTTTTTTAATGTAAATTATTGACAGATAACACTTATAAATATATTCTAAAAAGATGTTTTAAATAGTATCAAGTTTCATTTGCATGCACAGTTTGATCAAAGATTACTATTTTTATAATATATTGTTTTGACATTTCTGTCGGGGAGGAACATGTGACTTTTATTATTATTCCAGGCAATGGGCCTCATTACGAGGCAGGCGGTATCCGTGCCTGTAAAACAGGCACGGCTGCCGCCGGTATCCATTTTTTTCCGGCACCCGCAAAAGGGCAGTTACAGGGTCATGCCGAGTTTGGCGGACCCGGTAATTGCCCATTCGCGGGTGCCGGTAATAAGGGATTCCCGATCCCCATTCGGCCCCATAGAGCTCAATGGGAAAGGGGAGGGTGGTAGCACCGGTACCGTTAATAACGGTACCGGTGCTACCATCATGTTCTGCTCACTGGTGCCGGTACGGCCACCAGGTCAGACCTGGTGGCTGCAAGGGCACCCGCGAGCAGAACTCCTAGTATGGTGGTACGGTAGCAACGGTGCCGGTAACAATACCAGCACCGTTGTTGCCTTACCGCTATACTTGTAATGAGGACCAATGTCTAGTCTAGCCAATGAAGAATACAAGCCAAAGGTCAAGCCTCATTCTGCCCCACCTCCCTCTCCTGCCATCCCATCTCCTTTTTAGTTTTGTCTATTAGGTGGCGCTGAAAGCGCTACCTTTAAAGCCAAAATTATTGTCATTAAAATAGGAGCTTTAACATAAGTTCTTAAAATAGGGGCTTTAAATGTAGGTTTGTAATGCTTTTCTTCAAATTTGGTTTTATTAGTTTTAGAAAGCAAAAGATAACGTTACACAATTGGCGATAGTATCCAGTTAAAACCGTATTCTATTCTTAGGTCCATAAAGTGCACTTGGGATACTGTACCTCTAATAACAATTACATTTAGCCCTCCCCCTCCCACCCTGGCAGGTCAACGATACAATCAGAACACAATTTCATTCATACTTCTCTACTTCTTGCAGGGACGTCTAATCTTCTTAATCGACATGTCAAATATTACAGAAAGTCTTGAATCGGTTTGCATGGCAATGGGGACATTTCTGAGAGCATCATATTTCAAATACACCACCAAATGGTACAGGTTCTATCAACAACAGTTATCGTATTCATGCAGAGTGTCTCTCAGGGACAGTAACAAAAGCATTTGCAAAATCCTTCCACAACATTTCGTGTTGGGCCGATCTTCCATGGAGAGCGGCCGTGATTCTTTCCATTATCCATAAGTTTGTGGTCACTCCTACCCACTCTTTCTTTGAGGGGAAGTGCTGTGCTTTCCACCTGATTAACGGGCAGGCTTGAGCCGCAAGCAGAAGGGGGCTGCGAGTCCACCAATTCTTGATACACCATCCTCACCCTCTTTCAGGCCAAACAATGCAAGGAGAGACGTTAATTCTCTTGAGATGCCATCAACCTGCTTTATCCACTCCAAGACATCGCTCCAATACACCTGTACCCGGGGACATTCCCACCACATGTGCCAGTATGTGGCTCTAGTTTCACATTCTCTCCAGCATCGAGGGCTAGTGGTCTGGAACAGTTTAGATAGCCTATAAGGATCGGATTGCCATCTGTGCAATAGTTTAATGATGTGTAGTTTGTATTGAGTGGCAATTGATACCTGCAAAGGTGTTTTGCATATCCAAACCCATGTGTGTTGGTCAAATTCCCTACCAAACTCTTGCTCCCACCTGTGTTTGAGTTTGGTAATCGGGCTCGGGCCAGTGTCTAACAAAGCTTGGTAGATGTGTGTAATCAAGCCTTTGGTCTCGATAACCGAGTCAAGAAGCTTCTCGAATGGTGTCAGGTCTCTTTGGATTTTCGATCGCCATTTCTCACTAGTCATCACTCCCTTAAAACGCAAGTAAAGAAAAACCGAGATTGGGTTCAGTTGGAGTGCATCTTCAAGTTCTGAGATTGTCAGGAATACCCCTCCTTTCCAGAGCTGCCCAACCCTCTCGAGGCCCGCTTTGAACCATTACTGATATCTGGGGTTATCAGGTATCTCTTTGCGAACCCCCGGGGCCCATATGTGGCTTAAGGGAGATGGCCATGTTGTGACGCCTATCATGTGCGACCCCTCCTTCCATATATCCCAGAAAGTACCAAGTATGGGGTGATCTCAGAGTCTTCTCAAGAGTTTGGCCTGGGGAACCCACAACCATTCCGACAACGTGGCCTGGGCCAGATTATCATTATCCAGCTGGCTCCATTGAAGATCTTTTCTGTCCCTTAAGTGGGGAATCGGCACCCGCAACTGGACCGCCCGATAATACCGTTTCAGGTCAGGGAGGCCTACCCCACCCTCATCCTTTGGAAGTATTAAGACTTCGTATGCTATTCTTGGTCTTTTTCCTTCCCAGAGGAAGCGCAGCATTGCACTTTGCACTTGGCGCTTCCTTAAAGAATTTGTCTGGGACTTTCAGGGGGAGAACTTGGAAGGGGTATAGAAAGCGGGGGAGGCATACCATTTTGATGGCGTTCAGTCACCCCATCCACGAAATTGTGACGGGTTGCCATTTTGCCAGGTCCGCATGAAACGCTGAGAGGAGCCGTGGGAAGTTGGCCTCGTACATTTCGTTGACGTTCCTCGTGAGGTTAATCCCCAAGTAACGTAGCGTTGAACCACCCATCACTAGGCCCAATTGTGAAAGTTCCCCGGAGGACTCAGGGGTGAGCTCCTGCAGGGAAGTTTGTAATGCTTTTCAATGCAGATCACATATGAGGATGGATTTATGTAGTTTTGCTATGTGTCCCATCCATTTAACGCCCATCGGTAAGTGAAATCTATATGATTGTCCTCCCATTCCCACCCATCTTCCCTCCAACCACGCCTCTTTTTGCACTCTTTTGAATTTCTCAGCCATTTTTACTTCCAAAATGGCTGCCGCTCTACGTTATTGTTATTTAAAAGTTATTTGACTTGATTGATGATTTAAAAAATATTTACTGCAGCTTTTCAAATACGTCACATATTTTAATGTATATTGTAATAAAAAAACAAGTTACTGTTGTAGTTACATTTTGATCTAAAATGTCTCTCAAAATGGTGATGGACTGATTTTTGGGGGTTGCTCTGGTGCTTTGAGATGAAAGCAGTAGCTGATTAGGTATGCAGTTTCTTAGTGGTGTCACTATTATGTGATTGGCTCTAGAGTATGTATTTGTTTTCCACATGGCAGCCATTTTCTTTCACCTAATCCTGGTTTGCAGCCCAAGCAGGGCTCTACGGGCTACAGTTGAGGTTTCCAGAGGAGGAAGGCACTGGGTGTGCCAGTGTGAGGCCGCCTCTATCCTGCATGACAACAGACGGCTGCAGATGCAGCTGTGTGGGAGGGAAGTGAAGCGAAGGGCAGGGCTCTGGACAACTCAATGCTTGATCATGTTTCAAATGAAGTGTAGAGGCCATTAAGCAAACCCACTTTAACCAGACCGAGAGCACCCAGGATGTTCTCATCTCCGGCCTAGTGTCCCCAGATGGCCTGGCATACGACTGGATCAGCAGAAAACTCTATTGGACTGATTCGGAAACCAACCGAATCAAGGTGACCAATCTGGACGGGACCGATAGGAAGGTCCTTTTCTGTCAGGAGCTGGATCAACCTCAGGCCATAACCCTGGATCCGGATCACGGGTAAGTGCCACAAGCCCATCTCATCACTTCTACTGTGTGCCTGTTACCTACAGAAAGCATTCCGACAGTTTTCAGTATGACATTTTAGGATCAACGAAAGGAGAGTTACTATTAAGACTTCATATGATAATTTAATGTTTAAACAATGGTACACAGGTTAAGCTTTTTATTTAAGGTTTCTTTTATCCCCTATGTGCTTTGTCTACATGACGTTTTGACATTTTTGAGGATGCAACTTTTGCCCATGCTCACCTGCGGCTTATAAGGCAGTTATATTCAATGTGCATATGTTAGGCAGAATCATGTGCAGTACCCTTAGGGACCACTACACACAATTAAGACTACAAGTAGTAATACAAGTTCACGTTTGGTACAAGCCTGTTCTACACTGTTAAAGTGGTAGCAGTAGCGGAGCAGCCAGACTTATCTCAAGAGTAAATGAGCAGTAGTAGAGATTACACAAAGGACCACAATTACTGTGACTTAAGCAAACACGGACTCAAGGTTTTAGGTAAGAAATATAAGTACATTTATTTTTAAACCATCTGTTATAAAACACTTCACTTCTAAAAATTTGAAACCACACGTAAAATACACTACACACAACCAATTCCACTTGTGCCAGTAAATTCAAAGTAAGTACATTAGGATTTGACAGACCGGTGTTGCGATACTAACACGTACCCGCGAATAGAAATGCTCACAAAGTTGAAACACACTGGCCCTCATTACGAGTTCGGCCGGTAGCCATGCCGCTATTGGCGGCATGGTTGCCGCCGAAATCGCATCCGTGTCCGGGTCCTCGGAATGAGGACTTACTTACTGGGCCATTCCGAGTTCGGATGGCCCGGTAATTCCTCCCTCAAGGACCCGGACACGGTCCTTCCCCAATCCCTTTCAGCCTCCATAGGGCTGAAAGGGAATGGGAGAGGGAGCAAACAACGGGCCATAACGAGATGGCCCGTTGTTTGCTCCCTCTTCCCCTCGCGGGACCCGGTAAGCACGCCTGGTTTTCCCAGGCGTGCTTAACGTGTCCCACGAGGGGACCTCGTAATGTGGCGGAACGGGTTGAACGGCGCCGTCACCTTTTACGGCGCCGTTTAACCCGTTCTGCCAGGGTCGTAATGAGGCCCACTTTGTACTTAAGAATTTCAAGGGAAAAGTGAATAAAAATCAAAGGCAATATTTTTTCAAGGCAAGGAGGCTCGAGGACTTGTTCAAGTTTACAGATTAAAGTCAATAGGCCTGCGCCAGTGTCAATGGAGCAGATGCTCAGTTGCCGAGGATCACACGTTGAACAGTTCGAGATTTGAGATGCCAAGAGTTCGTAAAAGATTGTCAATTGGAAGGAAAAGTCATAAGAGGGAGGGAAGAAAGAACAAATCTTCGTGGAGGAAAAGGGGTCACCCCGATTCCGGCTGGTCAGGCGGAGAGACCGACCAAATGTGCACATTACATTATTCCGTTGGTGAAAAGCTGGTGCCACAGCAGTTGTTCCTGGTAGTTCATGCAGACTCACGGTTCCTGCGGCTTCAGTCATGGGGACAAGAAGGAGGACGTCTAGAGCGATCTGCAATACCCAGGGATGAGGCCAGCAGCAGCAAAAAGAACGATGAATAAAAGGTGCGCTCCTTTAAATCAGCAGAGGGCTCTTCTAATGGCTATACGGACCACTACAGCACAGCAGTGATTTCGACCCAGGAGAGGGTTCTCTGACTGAAGAAAGGACGAGCTGGTTGATCCCACCAAGCTCAAGGGAAGAAGACTCCGGACTGGATCTTCTCTTGTTGTTGAAGGGTACAAAGCTCAGGACTGCAGCAGAGCTTCACCGCGACTCGGGGTTGCAGCAGCCATCCTCTTCTCCGCTTCTCTTCGGTTCCTTGCATTTCCAGTGGCGACTCTGCCTTCTAGCCCAAGAGTCCTGCCTTTTATGCCAAAATCCCCCATTCACACAGCCTGGCTGTCAATCACTCAGCAGGGGGATTGTTAAGCCCGGACAACCACCTTAGCCAGTCAATACAAAGTGCGTCTCGGGTCTCCAAGGAGACCCTGTGCAGGGGGTGACTACACCCCTCCCTCACATTCAGCCCACCTAGACACCCAGACGCCAAAGGAGGGCTTCTGGTCAGAAGCCCGCTAAAGGTCGGCGAACAAAGGAGGCAAACCTGGTTTGCTGCGCAAAGAAAGACCCAAGAAGGATGTTAACAAAAAGAAATGGTGATTAAACCCAACCAGAGCCGAAATAAAAAGTATTTGGGCTAGTGGCTTTAAAGTTCGAGGATACTAAAATAGCCTAAAACAATACAACGTTATGTAATATAATCGCTGTAGGAAAATTAGGGTAGATACCACTGCCACCAGCCAAGTCGTAATGTTAATGGAGCGAAACAATGCTCCAAGAGGTACAGATAAAAATGGCTAAGGATTAACTCCATGTAAGATGGGGTGTACTAGATCTGTGGTTAAATGACTATGGGCCTCATTACGACCCAGGCGGTAAGTTACCGCCTGGGTCGTACCTTTACCACCATGGCGTAAGCTATGTTTACGCCATGGTGGTTGGCGGACTTACCGCCCCATTCCGAGGTGAGTGGGGCGGTAAGTCCTCATTAACCCATTTACCCTTCCCCATTCCCATTTTTGCCCCATAGGGCATAATGGGAGTGGGGAAGGCGTTAATTACGCCACCGTAAATTACGGTGGCGTAATTAACAACAAGGTCCCTTAGCGCCATGGATTTTAACACCTGCTAAAAGCAGGTGTTAAAACCTCCATGGCGCTAAGGTACCTCAGAATCAGGCGGTAAGGGTCGGCGCTGTTTACGCCGCCGTAAACCCCTTACCGCCTGGGTCCTAATGAGGCCCATATGTAAAGTTCATGCCAACTTTACCCTTTTCCGGGGCACAGTAGTCAGCCCCAGAAATGGAGTCAGTGGGAAGTCTAGAAGATGACCCTGTGTCACTGCACTGAAGGTGCTGTGTAACACACAAAAGAGTGGGGCTGCTAAAGTGGTGTACCCCAGAGTCCACAATCACAAAAACAGATGAAATACACATGGCAAAACACAGGTAAGAGTGGGGGAAAAGCTCACACTCTTACCAAGTGGAAAAAATAAACTCCAGAAATCCAGCAAAACTGCTGGGGGACTCACTAGGTAGGGGAAATTAGCCATAGAATGAGAATTCTCCCTAACAGCATATACTATGTACCTTGAAAAGCAGCTGCCGTCAATTATTCATACTCCTAGTACAAACTTTTTCCCTGCTTGACCTCTGCTCATAAGGCTGCTTTCCCTCATGTTTCTTTGCTTCTCGTAATACCGTGTTTCTGTGCTTAGGCATTGCTTATAAGGCGGCTTACATCATTGCCTGCCCAGTGTTAATAAAGTAGCTTTTTTGTAGGCTTGCCCGCTGCTGAGAATGCATCGTTTTGCTGTTTGCCAGCTGCTCACAATGCTGTTATTTTCAGAGTGTGCCAGCTGCTGATATTTCTGCTCTTTTTACCACCCTTGTGAGCTTTTCATAAAACAGACTTTCCAAACTTCACACTGCTCTTAATGCAGCCTTTCATGTTATCTGGCCATTACAGAAAATTCAGCCTTTTCTATTGTCTGACTCGGCTTATAATGTAGCTTCCCATGTTCTTATGCATTCTGCCAGCATCCTTCTGCATTTCTATTACTTTTACAACCTCCCGTCTATGACCCATCACGGGAAGATAGCTCGGGGGCAATGTGCTCACCTTGGAAGCAAGAGAAGCGGAGCAACACAGGTTCGATCCCCGGGTCCACGCTTAGAAACCTCAGGGTATTAAGTGCGTTATAAATCACCAATAATAAATCATAAATCAGCATCTTGCTGGAATTGTACCTTACTTGTTACCTACCTATTATTATATGTTAGCATGTAACTGCAAATGAATTTTTCTCGCAGCCTCGCCTATTATGACATAGTCAGCAACTTGTTGGAAATGTATCTTATTCACATCCTACCTATTTTGATTTATTAGCACTCTGCTGCAAACGTATTACACTCACAACTACCCACAACCCTTTTTGTCTCCTATGTCTATCTACATGCCTGATGTAGTCCCCTGTTCCACGAGGTGAGGCTTTCTCGGATTGTGCTCCACATTTATGTTGATTCTATGCTTACCGTGTAAAGAAAGATTTCTCTTTACTGTACCTTTCCTTCCATTTTAATGGACCCCCAAACTTTTTGCTTTTATTTTTGATCCTGACCTGTACTTTTTACAGTGCAGTGAAGCCTTAAGCTTAACTGACATGTCCTTCAGGCTGTCAGTACTAGAAAACATTGTTTCCCTTAGTCTAGTTACTTTGTTACTACTTTTAGTAACTTGTTATCACTTGTGGTAACTTATTATCATTGTACAACGCATCTCACAATGCAGTACAATGGGGTACACTTTTGGTTTAACCCTAGATTAACACTAGTTACTCTAGGTGTGCTAAATGGACATGGTGGTGGCAGCAGTGAGTATGTACAATTTTTCGTTTTAGCCTTACCGCATTTACCGTGTTTGGTTACTAACTGTGGTGAGTGGTCAAACATGGCCATGCCACGAGGTTGTTCGCTTGTCCTTTGGTCATCTTGTTTTTTAGTCTTCTTCCTGGCCTGTGAGGCCAGGAAAATCTTTATATGGACTTCTAGTGCCCGGGAAAGCAGAGGCTTTTGGTGGGCTATTGGAGGGCTATGGGTGTTTGCTGGCAGGATGTGGGCTGGGACTGTCTGGTTGCAATCTACAAACTGGTCTTCAGTGTGTCTGAGTGTTATGCATGAGTATTCCCGCCTGTGGTCCAGATTGGACCACTGCTGGGGTGAGTGGGGGTATTGTTCTGCTATTGGCTATTGAGAGTGTCTGTTCTTACCTGGCTTTTGGGATAGGATGAGGACACCTGCACCCACTCTAGAGAGATCCTGGAGTAACCTGAAGGAACCAAGTGTCCTCTCTAGTTGTGAGACCCGTGAGGAGACCAGAGACCCACGTGAAGGAGGCCTGGCGACCAACGTCGGCTGCGGACTTGGAAGAGCCCTGTCTTGCTGTCGATCTTCAGCAGTCCTGTGAGGGAGATGCGACCCATGGGGTGGACGTAAGAGCCATTCCTGACGTCTGCTCGGTACCCTGTGAAGAAGAGCCTTCGGAAGTGTTCCGGGACTGCCCTGTGAATAACTAGCTCTGAGTTTGGGCTACCGTGCTTCCAACGTTGCCGTTCCGTGTGGAAGGCCAGGAACTTGGGTGATCCTCAGCTCGTCTTACAAGACTTTCCTCCGCAGAATTTCAGAGTCCTAGCGTCAA
Source organism: Ambystoma mexicanum (assembly GCF_040938575.1). Taxonomy (NCBI): domain Eukaryota; kingdom Metazoa; phylum Chordata; class Amphibia; order Caudata; family Ambystomatidae; genus Ambystoma; species Ambystoma mexicanum. The sequence continues at coordinate 346,227,307 of NC_090923.1, read as the reverse complement.
GGGGACCCGAGAGAGGAGGGACAGTCTGACTGCAACAACTGAGTCCCTTTGCATTGCTCTGCTGCAGTGACCACCGTCTGAAACAGCTTACCTGAGTTAAGTTCAGTCCTGAGAGCGGTCCTGCATCGTGTTTTTCTGCATTCTTCATTCAAGAGTCCTTCATCAGCTAAAGACATATGATAAACCTGAAGGTGTCTCACTAACTAGGCCCAAGGATCGGTCACCCTGGTGGCCAGGACATGGCCATTGCTATTGGATCCATTTCCTGGGGGTGGACCAGTGCTGGAGGATCACCTGGATGGGGGTCTACGGAGAGTGGAAGTGGGACACCGAAGGGTGAGACGCGGTATCCCCTTCCTTATGACGCCTTTTCCACATCCTGCCCAGTAGGATATCTAGAAACTCTACCCCACCCCCTGTTTCCAACATGAACACTTTCTCACACTGTGAGCGACAAAAGACTAATACGAGAGCCGTTTACCTGACATGTCCCAACACAAGGGTCAGGCAGAGTCAGGCAATTGCCGACAACTACACACACCTGACTTTTTCCCTTCCCCATAGGGATAAAAGGCTCGTTATGGTGCTTTTGTACATGTGTTTTGGCCTGTGTTGTTTCCATAGCCAGAGTACCTCCTCCAGATTGTGTTTAGTGACCGCCCTGTCCATCCCGACCCACTGCTTTTCCTCACCTTGCTGTAACCATTCCTGATTATCTGAAGCTGAGTTGCTTCATAGTACTGCCTAAAGTTGGGGAGAGCCAGTCCCCCGTCTCTGCTGGGGGCCACTAGCTGGTGTTTACTGATCCTTGTCCTCTTCCCTCCCCATATAAACTCCTTCGGCAGGGAGTCCAATTCCTTGAAGAAACTCATCGGTACCGCTTGTGGAATTGCCTGGAATAGGTATAGTATGCATGGTAGCGTAATCATCTTAACTGCGGCTAGTCTCCCCATCCATGAGATTCACAGGGCCCGCCACTTACGGAAGTCTTTCTCAATTCCCTTGAGCACAGGGAGGTAGTTTGCTGCATACCACCCTTTGAGAGTCGGAGTTATCTGCACCCCCAGGTATTTGATTCCCCCTGGCCTCCATACAAATGAGGTCTCTGCTTTTAATCTATTGCAGTTTTTTTCTGCAGGGTCATGTTCATTAACTCTGACTTTCTGGTGTTTCTACACAGGCCTGATACCTCTCCAAATGCCTCTAGTATATCCCTGCTTGCTCTGATTGATTCTAGTGGGTTGGTCAGGGTGAGCAACATGTTGTCGGCAAAGGCAGCGACTTTATGCTGTTTTCCTCCAAAGGAGATACCATGGATGCCCTCTGCCTCACGTATTGCTTGCAGAAGAGGTTATAAATATATTGCGTAAAGCAGCGGGGAGAGAGGGCAACCTTGTTTTGTTCCCCTGCCCAGTTTGAATTGGAGTGACATGATCCCATTCAGTGGAAAAAGAAGACCTTGGTCTTGAGGCCAGCGGTGTGGGCTGCACACCCATTGACCACTGAAAAGTGGTTAAATTAAATTTGTAGAAATAATTCACTTTGCTCGATATATTTTCAAGAGTTTACATATATTTTAATTTGTGGCTTATTTTCTTCATAAGCTTGGCACCTGCTTTAGGTGCTTGCAAATTCTGAGGCTGAAATAATGTCACATCGAGGGCCTATGCATTTCGGGTAATGAACCCTTCGTCAGGGCCTGTTAACATCTGATATACAATTGCCTTATAGTCAAATCTACTTATATGGTCAATATATAAGCAAGTGCATAATACAACAATAATACAATCCCAGCGACAAGGAAGAACATTAATCCATGGATGTAAAACAACGTTCAAGTATGCGTGTATCACAAAGTGAAAGGTACGTTACCATTGAGCATCAAAAAGTGGTCATGCATGATCGAGTCATTTCCATTGCGGTATTGGACAGATTATGGGATTTCATAGAAAACAAACAAAAAGATAAAGACAAAAGAATAATGAGCTGACGTTAAACTGTATCTATCGGTAGTTACATGTTAGCTGAGTCAAAAAGCTCTGATTGCTTTTAAGGTTACTCGAAAAAATGGAATCAAAGCAGGTAACTGACCTGCTGTTCGCATGCTTTCTATTATGTAGATGGCTGGTTGTAACAGAGTCGATCGCTCCGTGACTGTCTGTGCCTGAGCGCGAATCTATACAACGGTAAATAAGCTATTAGGAAAGGAAAGGATAAAAATGGAAACAACTGCAGAAGCCGAGTCCAAAGCATGTCATTACCTGAGGATTAGTCCTGCAGTGCCAAGTGGCGGCAGGACGCTGTCTGCTCGCGAGTGAGAAAAACGAAACTAGCTTAGTTAGGGAGGTAACTATAGAAACCAGAATGCCGGCTTGGTGAAGAGAAAGAGCTTCATGTTCTGTGTAAATGTGGCTGCCATATTGAGATGGTGCATGTATGAGATTGAAATGCATTAGCGAAAGAGCGCAAAATAGCAGTAAACTGGAGGAAATGTAAAAGTTAGAGGAATGAGAAAGAAAGGAGACGGTAAACTAGTGTGGGTGAAATAGAGATTGCTAATTCAGAAAAATAAAACCCTAAAAAATTAAATGTTAATGCAAATACGAAAATAGATTTTAAATCGGAATAATGTGCACTAAAAAAATTAGTGAAAAAACTAGTATGTTGAAACAAATGTATAGCAAATTGGAAAAACTGCACTGCGTCAAAACTGATTCAAGATATCTTTCCAAATAGAATCAAAAAGGAATAATACTAAAAAATGATATGCATGTTGTTCAACATAGACTCAAATCATATCAATAGTTTACAGAAAACAACTCAAATCGAGTTCTTCATTCATCCCATCGGGATTCAGTGACCCCAATCTTTCGATCCATAATGCTTCTTTTTGGGCTCTCAATTGATTCATGTTAGCACTCTGTCCTTTGGTGGGAATCACTTCCAGTACTGCAAATCGTAGTTGTGCTATTTATTGTGTGGCCATTGTGAGTGAAATGTCTTGCCACTGCTGATGCTGGATTTTTGAGTCAAATGCAAGATTTATGTTGGTTGATACGTATGCGTACCTTGCGTGCTGTCTCACCGACATATTATTTGGCACATGGGCATTTAATTGCATAAACAACGTTTCCAGACAAACAGGTCGCACGATTTTTGAGTTGAATTTTCTCTCCTGTTCTGGGATGTGATATGAAAGATGCTTTGATGGTATTATTACAATTTCCACAACTCATGCATGGATATGTCCCGGGATGTTTATCAATGGTCCGCTGTTTTGATTTTTTGCCATGTGTGTCAACCAATAGGTTACGGAGATTATTACTTTTTTGATAGGCAAACACCGGCGGTTGTGCAAACAGTTCTTTAGTCCTCTGATCATTTTGCAGTATGCTCCATCTGTTGAGCACGCTTTCTTTGATTTGTCGACTCTGGATGCTGTACTTTGTGACGAAAACTAAATCTGGGCTTTTGCGTTACTGTTTTTTTTTAAAGTAATTGTGCACGATCTTGTGCATCTGTTTTGACCCTAGCGGCTCGAAGATCGTTCTCTGGATAGCCTCTTTCTTTCAATTTGTTGTGCAATTTATTGAGTTCCAAATCACATTCTGCTGGATCGCTCACGATCCTTTTGATACGTAGCATCTGGCCAAATGGTAGATTGCGAAGAATGGTAGGTGGATGAAAACTCATTCTATGCAATAAGTTGTTCCTGTCGGTGGGTTTGGAATACAACTTGGTTAGGATTGTGGTACCATTAATAACTGTTTGTACATCTAAGTAGTGGATATCTGGGTCACCTATTTCCATGGTGAACTGTATTCTTTTATCAATGTTGTTCAGATATAATAAAAACTGAGTTCTTTTCTGCTACCTGTCCAGATTCCAAATATATCATTGATGTATCGATGCCACTTTTTCAAATGTATACTCCATTGTGGATGATTGATGATATGTCTGCTTTCAAAGTCATACATGAATGCGTTTGCATAGGATGGTGCCATGGTAGCTCCCATTGCTGTTCCGGTAAGTTGTTTATAGTATGTTTACTTGAATTTAAAACATGAATTTTCGGAGATGAATTTGAGCAAAATCAAAAGAAAGTCTTTGTTAGATCCTATGCTACCTGCGTCTAGTAACAGTTGTTCAACCGCTTTTTGTCCTGAATCGTGAGGTATACTCGTGTAAAGACTGGCAACGTCTATAGTAAAAAGAATATCTTCTGTTGTTAATTCGATTCCTTCTAGAATTTGTAAAAAAATGTGTGGTGTCTTTGACATATGTAGAAGTTTGCTGAATTATGGGTTGTAGGAAGTAGTCAATGTATGTGCCCAAGGGTCGCAATATGCTTTCAGTGGCAGCCACTATTGGTCTCCCAGGAGGGTTCATGAGTTGTTTGTGAATCTTAGGGATGATATAGAGATGTGGCATTTTGGGGTATTGAGTCCCTAGGTAGGTCTTGGTTTTGCTGCTGATCCAGTCGTTTTCTAATGCAGTATCCAATATTTCATTCAGTTTACTTTTGATGTCTTTCGTTGGATCTTGCGTTAAGGTTGAATATGTTTCGGCATCCGATAGTTGTCTCAAACACTCTAAATCGCATTGTGTGGTATTTTTTATGACTATGGCACCTCCTTTGTCCGCCGATCGGATTGTTATGGAATCATCTGTGAAAAGGTTTTTGATAATCGACAATTCGCCTCGATTTAAATTTTTCCTTTTTGGTTGATGAAATTGGGCCTCATTACGACCCAGGCGGTAAGTTATCGCCTGGGTCGTACCTTTACCACCATGGCGTAAACTACGTTTACGCCATGGTGGTTGGCGGACTTACCGCCCCATTCTGAGGTTGGCGGGGCGGTAAGTCCCCAATCCCCATTTACCCTTCCCCATTCCCATTTTTGCCCCATAGGGCATAATGGGAGTGGGGAAGGCGTTAATTACGCCACCGTAAATTACGGTGGCGTAATTAACATCAAGGTCCCTTAGCGCCATGGATTTTAACACCTGCTAAAAGCAGGTGTTAAAACCTCCATGGCGCTAAGGGACCTCGGAATCAGGCGGTAAGGGTCGGCGCTGTTTACGCCGCCGTAAACCCCTTACCGCCTGAGTCGTAATGAGGCCCATTGTATCTTCTTGATATCATTCAATACCAGATTATGGAAAATATCAATAGCTGGTATGTGTACTGGTGGGTTGAATGTACTTTTGGGTTTGAACTCGATGTATTCGCTGTCATCTTGGTTGTCCATTGTGTTGGTGGTTTCAGCAAAATATGTTTTTAATTTTAGTTTGCGAACTAATTTGTACAACTCTACTTTTGTGCTAAATATGTTGTTGCTGTAAATTGGCACAAATTTGAGACCTTTTTCTAATGTTCTGATTTCTTTAATTGTTAAATTCCTGTTAGATAGATTGACAACTAGTTCCGATTGGTTTGAAGACGTGTTTTCATTTCTCGTCCTCTTCTTCCTTCCTCTCCTTGTCCTCTTCCTCGTCCGCCTAAAAAGTCTTTCCTTGGTAGATTCATCGGTTGTCTTGGTCGTAGATTAATTCCTGATCCACTTGCTGTGGGATTCTCTGTTGTCGATTCTTCTGCAGCTTCTACATTATCTGATTCTGAACTACTTTGGTCGCTTGTAGGTTTATTTGATCTTTGAGGCTGGTTCTGATATTTATCAGCCCACGTGTACACCTCGTTATTTAAGTAGTCATAAGTGTCCCTTTTGAATTTTCATATTTTACGAGCTTCCAAATCTTGTATGTATCCGTCCAATTTAGTATTAATATCTACCAGAATTTCAGCAAATGATTCTGCGTCTGTCAGGTTGGTTATATCCGTGGATAAAGTTTCTATTTCTTTTTCTAACAATTCGATATTGCCTGAAAGTTCTTTGCTAGTGAGTAAGATCAAATCAAGGGAACATTTGTTTAATATTTGCTCCCATTTTTCAACAAACTCTCTGTTTTCTTTACATAGAGTAGGACGTAATGGTATTCTAAGTTCTCTGGGAATGCGTTGTGCTTTGTAATATCGGCTGAGGGTGACAGTGTGCAATTTGCGATTGATTAACTTCCTGATCGAGTATTTGAGTTGTTTAATCTTGCTTTGGGGATCTTTGTTAGTTATAGTGTGTACTGTTTCTTTGATTAGACCTAATATGGCATCTGCCTCTTCGGCTGAAAAGCCAAGTGTAGTTGCTCTGTTGTCCGTTAAGAACTCAATATCTTCATAGGACATAGTAGTGTGCAAAAAATAGCTCAAAAAGTATCACGGATGTGAAGAAGGGTTAACTTGGGTGGTGGTGAGCTATGCACTACTTGAAATACTTGTAGTCCGTTCGAACACTTGTAACAAACAAATAGCAAAACTTGTGGTGCAAACCCACTATAGATAGTGCCTCCGTGATTGGCACTGCAAAAACGTGGAAAAAGAAGACCTTGGCCGTGAGGCCAGCGGTGTGGGCTGCACACCTGTTGACCACAGAAAAGTGGTTAAATTAAATTTGTAGAAATAATTCACTTTGCTTGATATATTTTCAAGAGTTTAAATATATTTTAATTTGTGGCTTATTTTCTTCATAAGCTTGGCACCTTCTTTAGGTGGTCCCATTCAGTGTCACCCGTGCCGGTGGTCCCTGGTAGTTGGCCTGCACCATTTTTAGAAGCCCCATCCTCCTCATGACCCTAAACAGGAAGGATCACGCCATGCGGTCCAATGCTCTATCTGCGTCCAGTGTGAGCAGTACCGCGGGAGTGTTCGTTATCTGTGCTTTTTCCACCAGTTGGGCCACCCTTCTTATATTGTCTGCTGTTTGCCTACCTCCTATAAAGCCTGCCTGATCCTGGTGGATCAGACCTGGGAGTAGCCCCTCCAGTCTATTTGCTAATATTTTTGTGTAGATTTTCGCATCTACGTTGAATAATGCTATTGGTCGGTAGGATGCACGTTGTGTGGTGTCCTTATTCGGTTTTAAGATGAGTAATTTTAGCCTCTTCCATGGAGGGAGCTATGCGGCCCGTGTCTTTAAATGTGTTGTAGAGGTGGGTCATGTGTGGTACTAAGAACATTGTAAAGGTTTTGTAAAATGCTGCTGTGTAGCCGTCTGGGCCCAGGGCCTTGCCTGTGGGTAGGCCCGCGATAACCCTTCTTACCTCTTCCTCCATGATCTCCTGTTCTAGGGCCTCCTGGGACACCCTACTTATTTTATGTAGGTTAACTCTCTTCGGGAATTTCTCCTGCAGGAGGGGCTGTGGCTTCTGTGATGTGTACAATTTCTCATAAAATTCATCTAGGCTCTCTTGAATGTCTTCACTACTTGTGACCCTTTCCCCCGTGTCTGTTTTTATTGCTGTGATCACATTTTTGGCTGCCACTCCCCTGTGAAGGTGCGCCAGCAGGGCGTCTGCTTTGTTTGCCTTAGCGTAGTATTTTTGTCTAACAAAAAGCAGTGCCCCTTCTGCATTCTTTGTTCGCAGGACCCCCGGTTGACCCATCGCCCGCCTATATTCCCTCAGGGAGGACCTGTTGGGTGCCTCCTCTGCTTTTTTCTATGCTGCTTCTACCTCCGCCTCTAGTTGTTTCTCCAGCTCTACCAGCTGCTTTCCCCTCTGGGCTTTGGCTGCAATGAGCTCCCCCCCTCGTTGTGGCTTTGAATGCGACCCATCTAGTGTCGTCCCTCGTGTCCCCTCTTTTGTTGTTCTCCATAAACTCCCTCATTTTCCCTTCCATATTCTCTCTAATTACCGGGTCCCTCATAAGTGTCCCTGGATATTTCCATCCCCACACCCCCTTCTTTTGTCTCCTAGTTGCAATTGTATAGTGATGATTTTATGGTCGGCTATTCCTATAGGCCCTGTTTTTATCTCCCTAATTCTTCCCAGGAGAGCTGCCGTCACCCATATGTAGTCTATTCTGGATTGTGTCCCATGTACACTTGAGAGGAATGTGTAGCCTTCCTCGTCTTCCTTCACCTCGCGCCACACATCCCTTAAGCCCAGCCGTGCAATGCTCTCTCGTAAGGCCGCCGTTGCTACCCACTCCTCCTGACTCTCTTTTCCCGGATCTGTCCCATTCCCTGTCCCAGGCTATATTAAAATCTCCCATCGGACTAGTTGTCCCCTTGCGCTGTCCTCCAGTAGCCCCAGGAATCGTTTCAGAAATGTTTCCTGCCCCGAGTTGGGGGCGTCCACCACCGCTTTTGTGTATGCCTGCTCCCCACAGGTTCCCCATACTATTATGTATCTACGTTCTTTAACTCGTATAATTCCACCTTCTCTGAAATTCACGGAGTTCCTGATGGCTAGGGCCAATCCCCCTGTCTTGGATGCCCCTGACGTTTGGTAGATTTGATCAAATCCCTGCAACCTCAATCATGTTTGGTTTTTGGGCAGGAGGTGCGTCTCTTGCAGCCCCAGTATGTCTGGACCCTCCTTTCTTGTGAATCCCTCCAACTTTTTTCTTCTCAGGGGGGAATTAAACCCCCTTACATTATGAGTCACCCACTTGAAGGGTGTGTCTTGGCCCTGTACCTCGTGTTATTGCCGTTTTGGGACTCCCTCCTCCCTTGGTCCTCCCCCAATCCCTTGATCCCTTTGTCTCTTGAATGCTCCTGGCCCCTCTCTCGCTTCTCCTCCACTTTGTTTTGCTAACCTCTCCTTGCTGGTAAGTCCCACTTCCTTGCCCTGCTCCCCCCTTCCTCCTCCCCTCTGTTAGGCAGAATCCTGTGCAGTTCCCTTATTGAGCACTATAGAAGATTATGACTACAGGTATGAGCAATAAATCCCCTTTGGTATCAGTCTGTACCACAAAGATTTAGTTGGTAGCTGTGGCTAAGCAGTCAGACTTATCTCAAGAGGGAGATGAGCAGTATTCAGGGTTTACACAATAGGACTACAGTGCTATGGTACAAGGAAACACTGCCCAAAGCTTTGTATTAAAAGGAATATATATTTTTTTACACACCTCTAGTTCAACACATTAATCACAGTTAATAAAGCAAGTTAAAATCAGTCAAGAAAAGTATGCATAACCCCCTAGTTAAATTGTAGACAAGTTTGAGCAAGAGTGAAAACTGAGCAAAACGGCACAGTGAAAACCAAACACAAATGGCCCTCTAGCAATTTCTCACAAGGGAGGGAAAGGACAAGTTATACAGGAATATCTTCTTAGGCACCTTAGCAACACTTCCCAATAGGTTTGTGAACAAGTTTAGGCAAAGTAGTACTTTAGCATAGAGAATACTTAAATGAAAACCGAGCGTAATGGCACTTCACAAGTTTTAAAAGTGGGAAGAAAACAGTGGTTATAAGAAGTAGGTGCACCAACACAGTTCTAGTTGAGAAGCAATCTAGAGAAGGCAGTTCTAACAAATTTAGCCAGAGTCAATGGCCCTGTGCCAGAGTCAATGGAACAGGGCAAGGGCCCAGGAGCAAAATGTTCTTGTAGCTGCAGTCAAGTCTTTGGTTAACGATTCGAAAAGGTGGGTGCAGAAGGCGAAGACAATGTTAGACGATAGAGGCGGCCAACCCAACAGGTAGGTAAAGGATTTAAAACACCTTTAGCGCTAACACACGAAAAGGAAGGCCTGGCGGAACAGAGTACCTTAAAATGAAGAAGAGGCTCCTGCGGTGGCGGTTGTTCCTGGTAGTTCCTGCAGTTTGGGTGATCCAGCAGAGGAATAGGGACTCTCGTCATGGAGGAAGGTTCGAGTGACTGCACTACCCAGGGATGAAACCAGCCGCGGTGCTGCCCAATGAATAAAAGGTATGCTCCTTTAAATCGTGGTCCGGGTGGATGGCTGCCTGGCTATCCGGCCTCCAAGTGCTGGGCACTGGCGATTCGACCAAGGCAGGTCCAAGAAGGCAATTGGCAAACTGGTTGGCCCCACCAGCTCAAGGGAAGAAAGCTCTTTCAGATGAAGATCTCCTCTCGTCGTGTGGAGAAAAGTGGTGAGACCCTGCAGCAGGGCTTCACCTGTGGTTCAGTCGTTGCAGATGTCTTTGGCTTCTCTCCTCTTCGGTTCCTCAGTTCCAGTGGCGACGTCTTGCTCTTCCAGCCCTCAGGACCCTGCTTTTATGCAAAAAGATCCCCGTTCATACAGCCTAGCTGTCACTCACACAACGGCAACCCTGTACAGGGGTCCTACTCCCCCTCCCACACAATGGACCCACCATATACTCAGTGGCGCCGAAAGGAGGGCTTCTTGGCAGACGCCCGCCAAAAGGACGAACAAAGGATCCCCGACCTAGGTTAGGAGTTTAGAGAAAGACACGAGAAAGAATTTATATTAAAGTTCTGGCAAATAAAACCTACCGGAGTAATGTTAATAATAAAATAAACCGGCGGTATTATAGAGGCTGTCAGAAAAAGTGGTAGCCTCGAAGAATGGGAAAATCCCATAGGGAAATATTTGCGATCAAATATTTTCGGTAGTAACCACTGCCACCAGCCAGAAACTTTTGAGAGAGGGACTGTATGGTTCCCTCTCCAAAATGAACACCAGGGAAAAACTATTAACCCTTCCCAGTTTCTCCATGGTAAGATGGGTTGCACTGGTTTAGTTCATAGAAATTGACTAGTAAAGTCAATTGGGACTTTACATGCCCTGGGAGACAGTAGTCAGTCCCAGGGTATGTATGGAGTCTATGTTTGGGGGTCGCTACGACACCCCTGTGCTACTGCACTGAGGGTGCTGTGTAACACATGTGTAAAAAGATGGTTCCTATGAGGGTGAGATAAACCCCATAGACATTAAACAGAAAAAATAGCCTAGAACACACATAGCAAATATGCCTAAGAGTGGGAAAAAGAGTCTCACTCTTCGCAGTAGAAAAAAAAAACCTTCAAATCCAGCAAAGTTGCTGGGGGACACTATAGGTAAGGGAAATTAGCCATAGAATGAGAATTCTCCCTAACACATTCTCCTTCCCCTCACCCCTACCCTTCTCCCCCCGGGTCTCTTTACCCTTACCACCTTCATGATGGTTGCTCCTCTCGGACCCCTGCCCCTATATGTTCCTTAGTGTCCCCCACCCTTTTGTTATACCTCCTCTGGCCACCTCTCCCTTGTGTGCATTTACTTCCTCATCTCCTCCCCTTCCAGCAGGGCCACTTACTGAAGTTCTCCTCTCCTGGCTCTCTTCGACAGTTGTCCATTCCCAGGGTCTTGGTCTCTGTCAGGGCTCTGTTTCCGGTGACCTCTCTGGTCTCCCTGCTCTCTCTCCCTGGTCCAAGTCCAGTTGCATAAGGTCAGATCCTTCCTGTAGGGTTGTTATTCTTTTCTGCGACCCTGCCCATTCGGAAAAGAGGCTGAAGGGGAATGTCCACTTGTATCGGATTCCCTGATCTCTGAGGATTGTAAGAATTGGGCTCATTTGTCGGCGCTTCAACAGGGTGCTGTTTGCTAGGTCCTGATACAGCTCAATTCTTTGCCCTTTGTACTCGACTGGCTAGTGCTGTCTGGCAGCCCTTAGTACTGCTTCCTTCTGCTCGTATCTCGTAAACGCACCCAGAACGTCCCTTGGTCTAGCATTAGGGCCTTTGTTAATGCGTCCCACTCTGTGGACCCTATCCAGCTCCAACGTTCCTGGGGCCGTTTCTCCTATTAGTTCAGCGAAAATGTTGTATGTTGACACTTCTGGATCTGTTTTCCATGTCCTCCATTCTGAGTTCCAAATTTCTTGTTGCTGTGTCTAGTCTTTCAATCGCCTCGCTATTTGCCGTCGTCTCCTTGTCTACTTCCTGCAGGCCCTTTTCTAGGAGATCCGGTCTCTCTCCTAGCTGTCCCCCCCTCCTGCTTCATCTCAGCCACAGCCTGGTTGATGTCTGTTCTAAGCAGCTGAATCTGATCCTGTAATGTCTTTACCAGGTTGGATTGTAGTGCAAGCATTTCTCTGTGGAGGTCCTGGTATGACATCGGGGTGGTTTGCTCTCCCTCCTCCTGGGAGCTACGACCTGCCGTCCCCTCTTGGGAGTATGGTTGAGTTTTGTTTGTTTCTCTGGGCAGCCATATTGTCAGGAGTGTTCCGGGGTTGTCTCCCTGTGCTTGTCCACCTTTATTCTGCCTATTTTTATTTTTGGTTGCCATGTCTCAGGCTGCTGATGCTGTGTGGGTCACTGCCCTGCCCTACTTCGGGTGTCTCGGCCTTGTTCTCTTGTTTCTTGGTGGGGCACACTTGTTCCCTGCTTCTTCCTGGCGGGGCTTGTAATAGTTGTCTTCCATGCTTCCGCGTTCTTAAATGTGCGTCCCCCTTTGTCTTGCGCTTTTCTCCCACCTTGGCCTCCTTTTCCTGCATTTGTCTCACCTTCTTGACCCGTGTGTGGGTCAGGCCATGGTGTTTAGCGCCCCGTTGGGGGTGCTGCTTTCTCTATGTCCAGTGCTGCCCTCCTTCTTCGTGATGGGCCCTAGTTCCTCTAATTCCCTTCTCGGTCCTTGCTGCTCATTTGTTTCTTGGGGATCTTCCTCCGTCCAGTGAGGCTCTGTGGCTGCCCGGTACAGTCCCCTGGCTGTCCCGCTTTCCTTCCCCTCACACAACCAGTACGTGAGCAGTGTGTGGGGGGTTGGCAAACTTTTGTTCCAGTACGATTCCGCCGCTTCTCTCCTCTGTGGCCAGTGGAGTAACTTTGCAGAAAATTTTGGGGGGGACATGATATCTGAAGAAAAGGTGCCCCAGCCAAATAAATGGGGACAAAATGGTGTGCCAAGAAAGTTGGGGGGGACAAACACCCCTGTCCCCCCCTAAAATTACACCCATGTCTGTCGCTTTGCTCCCCCTTCTCTGTCCCGTGGCTTGGACCTATCTCCCCGCAGCCGGGATGCCGTGTCTCCAGCCGGTGGTGGCTGCCGTGGAGCGAGTGGTCCCTGTTCGTTGGTGTCTCTCCTCCTTGGCTCTCCCTCTCGCCCTGGTTGTGTCCAGCGATGGTTTAGGGACCTGGTGGGGTGCATGCCGGCCCTGTCCTCGGTCCCTTCCAAAGAGAAGAGCAAAGGTGTACCTCCCTTATATATTATATTATCTTATGGTACTGGTAGTGGGGCGGGGGATGGACCCAGCAGCAGTAATGGAATTTCTGCCACTGCAGCTACTAATGGTGAGGAAGAGGAGGAGGAAAGTGAAGCTTCTGGACTTTTGTCTGTAACCACCTCAGATGCTGAGAAATAGTTTGACCTGAAAAAGGAGAAGCGCAGGCTCAAGGAGAAAGATCTTGAGTTCAATATGACCAGGTTAGAATTTGAGAGAGTTGAGAGGCAGAAGGACAGAGATCACCAGATGGAACTTGCCAAGATTCAGGCTTCACAAGGTTCTTCCAGCCGATCTAGAGATGGTTCTGGATCCTCTTTACATGCTAGGTTCCCAAAAGATCTTCTTAGTATGTATGAAGATAAGAATCACATCATTGATTGGCTTGTGACATTTGAGTATGCATGTGAAGTACAAGGAGTGGGTGATGCTGATAGAATTGCATATTTGCTCAGCAGACTGCCCCCATTGTGGCTGCAGTGCCATTGTGGAAATATCCAAAACTGACAGGCAAGATTTTGCAAAACTTAAGCAAACTCTCATCTTAAAGTTTGGGAACACTCCTGCCCAATACTTGAGGAGATTTAGAGAGTACAAAAAGAAAGAATGTATGACCTATGTGACTTTTGTTACAGATTTTTTTTAAAACTTGTGTGGTTGGGTAGAAGGTTATCCGGTAACCACCTTTGAGGGCATGATTCATTTGGTCATGATTGAGCATATTATTGCCTCTTGTTCCCCA